>NW_027508975.1:9870000-10470000 GCF_051911475.1 Siphateles boraxobius
GTTGACAATGTTGATATATATCTGTCTATTTATTTATTAATATATAAGGTTATCTTTATTATGAAAGCTTTTATTTGTACTAATCTACGGGTCTCGCAATTGCCCCATGGGGATAAATAAAGTTTTTGAAATGAAATGAAATACCAACCAGTATTGTTTGGACACTTTAATATTATTTTGAAAGAGTTCATATTTTTAATTTCAATTAAATACTAAAAATGACAATATGAACTACACCATTTAAACATTGGAATTTTACAATTTCATAAACCTGAAATCATGATTTTTCTTTTATGACTGAAATATGTGCCATAGATGTGCCACTCTGAGCTGTAAAAGACTCTATTGTGTATGTTTAGATTGCCACCTGCTTGTTTAAACAGTGCACTGCACAAGGCTGAAATTCATTGCAATAACCAAGTAATACGCCAGGTGTCACCCTTGTGATATGTCTGAAATATACAGGCCACCTTAGCAGACTTTAACTCAAAACACATTACAGTTCACTTAAAAAAACATACTGAAGATAAAGAAGCATGAGGACAACTTTAGTTGGAGCTGTAACAGTGGATCATACAACACGTTAGAATGGTGTCCTTGTGGGTTTGAATTTGGCTTGCATATGACCTGATTCCATTAATAGCAAAAAGACAGAAAATAAAACATAAGATTAGTCTGCACAATAATACTCTTCCTCAAATGAGTTTAGAGCTATTTTAATTTAAAGTAATTTCCTCTGTTCCAACTGAACTAAAGGTTTAAGTTCTCATCATACCCCCTCACACAGTGCAAATTAGTTGAAAATCGGTCTGCCAACATCTATAAATGTTTTGATTAAAATCCTTAACTGTGCAGAACATTGTGTCCACTGATTGACTCAAATGACAAATAACTAATATTCATTGGATTAAAACATCTCTGATGTTCTTTACATGTAGCGGCTAGGGCTTATGCATTTGGGTATTTAAGCAGATGCCAGGGAGCTTTTTATTTGCTTAATTTAAAAAAATGAACAATCTATTAAAATAATTCCAGCCATGACAACTCTTGGGATAGTTTATAAAACATTTTATCAATGTAAATGGAATGTACATAGGGTTGGTCTTGGCAGACTAGATCTGCTATGCTGCTGCTGAAGCTATGGTTGCTGCTGCTGCAGTGCAAGTATGAATTGCTTCTGCTAAATGCTAAGAAAATAAAATTAAGGGAAACATGCTGCTAGAGGGAGGAGACCCCTGCAGCAGACCTAGGCAGGTGGTGCTGGGAGGCGGAAGTCTAGAATAAGAATTTGCATAGCTCACAGAGTTAGGCCTGCTATAGACTGTGAGATTTCGTCAATCCTGTAAATCACACTGTACGGCATGGTTCTAATAAACTTGGGTACGACGTGCATTTGGACTGTATGATGATGACACCTATTGAATCATAGGTTATGATGCAAGTTAGTATAGAAGGATAAAACGTAATCAGCATGCGCGGCTAGTGCAAGGTGGCCAAATAGAGCACGATGAATAGCACTTCTGCAATTGTGGTTTTTAAATTTGCGCTGGAAAAAAGATTAGGAAGCGAAAGAGGAGAATATGGAAGTGGTCATGGCTAGGGAAGAGAGGCCAATTTTGCAAATGGAGCTTGAGGTAAGTAGTTTAAAGTTTTAGCACCATGTCGCATTGATCAATACACCATTTCATGTTGCAGTTTTATTGGCTGGTCGGTAGGCGTAGGTCGTAGCAGCAAACACACTGTAAGATGATAATGGTAAATTTCGGACACTTTCAGAAAATCTTTGCAGGCTATCTTTGGTCGCAAGACTGTGAAAACGGACATCTTTGAACTTTTCTCATTTACGACGTAGGACCAACGTTTAGGAGCCACGACCACAGTCCACAGATATCACCACGATTGGTCATCTTTCGTCTGGGACAGCCCAAAATCCTACATTGTGTACCGGGCATTAGTGTATTCGTAGATATGTTGTGGTTATAAAGGGAAGTAGTAATGGACACATGAAATGGATTGGCTGTGGAAGTTACATTGAAACAACCAATGAGAAGGCAAAGAGAGTTTCTTGGCTGAACTATTCATTTCATGTGCAATATCTTTGTCAGTCTATTTTGCATCCATATAGATAAAAAATCAACCTTAATTATATTAGTCACTTTAATAACATTAATGATAATGTAGAAGAATACCCAGCATTAAATGAATAAACATTTCTGGTTTGGTGTTGATGAAGGATTACTTGATCCTTCCTTACTGATGGGACTTTGACGAAACACTGCACTAATGGATTGTATTATTCACTTATCACAGATCATCACTTATTTAGGTCATTACACAAACATTACACTGTTCCAGGGAATTTAAATAGCCCTGGTAAACAACACTATAACACATCCAATGACTGCAGAAACACCCAGTTTGCTCCCATGTTATTCCTCGCACTAGTGAAATTATTCCAAATGTTTGTGCAAAATGGTCTTTAGTTGCTAGGAGACATGTTTACCTAATTGCATTAATTACATAGCAACGCACAATATTTCTGCAGTTCTGCTTTGATTTGACTGATGGCACATATGAACATATCAGCACCGAACAGAGATATAAAACATATAATTTGTATGGCAATTAGGGTTGGCTTCCATTTATGTGCAAATTTCAGATGGATGGGAAACTTACCAGCAGACTTAGTACTGCATGTATTTACTATTTATATATTTTTTATCCATCTATGACCTTTCAGACAACTTAAAAAGTCAGGGTCTCAGTACTATCTATAATACAATTAGTATTATTAATACTACAAATAAGGATTAAATAGTGATATAATCTTTGGCTTCAGGGGGCAGTTAAGGCCACACAACAGAACTGGAAATATACATGAATGTATATTAAATTTCTCCATCACACTTTGAGTTGTTGACAGTAACCATGAAGGTGTTAAGGGCATGAAATATAGTCTGTCTGGCAATGATAGCATTGCCTTTTCATTTTAAATAGCCTAACATATGAGGATTGGAAGTGGATCTGCATCTGACGCGACCTTTGCTTGTAGTCACTGGGGTTGGACAGAGCTGGCGTACGTTGTATTTTGCGTCTGTTGCGTCCCATACTGTAGTTCCTAATGCTACCTTTAGAGACGCTGTGTTGTAAGAGGATAGAGGAGTGGGTGGAAGAAGAAGAAGGGGTTCGAGGGTTAGACATGTAAAGTTACGGTCAAACACATGTGGAGTTAAGATGGAAATAAATACGAGTCATTGAAGATATACGGTGTCGTGCTTACTCTCACCCAGAACACAACAAACTGGCGACGAGGATACTAAGTTTGGTAAAAAGTTATTGATCAACCATGTCCGTGTATGTCTCTGCACTGTCATTGTTCCTGGCTTGCCCGCGAGAGCCTACCATGCCATTCAACATGTGGTTGCACATGTTTGATAACTATTTGACGGTAATCAACGCAGTGGGTGATGCATGGCCTGTAGCTAGGAGGAGGGCTACATTCCTTCACTGTTTGGGCGCAGAGGGCGAATGGATCCTTTACGCATTGCCAGACACCGGTGAGACATACGATTCTGCTGTTGATGCTTTGAAAAAACACTTCATGCCTAAAATTAAGGTTTGTCGTGGAACGGCATACGTTCAGAAAAAGAGTACAAGCCTCGCATGAAAACATACGACAGTATGTTGCTGCTTTGCATGCACTTTCCGCTAACTGTGACTTTGGTGATAAAGGGGATGATATGATCTGATGATATGATGATATGATCAGAAATTGAAAGTCTGGAGCTGGTGTCTGGAGTCTGGGCTGGTGTTAAATGATAAAAAATGCAATTTCAAACAGACTTCACTGCGGTTCCTGGGCCATGTAATCAGCGCTAATGGAATCCTACCTGATCGAGAGCATCTGGATGCGGTCCGTGAAGCTCCGCCCCCATCTGATGCAGCATCTCTTCAATCCTTTCTTGGATTAGTGTCCTGGTATTCAAAATTCCTTCCTGAGTTTGCGACAGTGGTTGCCCCAATGCTTGAGTGCGCTAAAGAAAAGGGACAATTTTCTTGGACGCCTGCTGCTCAAAGCGGTTATGAGAACATTAAACAAATGCTTGTGTCCAGTCCAGCTCTTGCCATTTATGACCCCACACTTCATTCAGTCATTTCAACGGATGCCAGCGACTACGGGTTGGGCGCAGTGTTCACCCAAGTGCAATCAGACGGAACAGAAAAACCAGTGGCTTTCGCTTCTCGCACACTCACTGATGCTGAAAAGAAATATTCTACAATGGAGAAGGAGGCCCTGGCATGTGTGTGGGCTACTGAAAAATGGCGAACGTACGTGTGGGGCCATCGCTTTACACTTCGCACGGACCATCAGGCACTCACCACCTTACTCACTACAAAGGGCATGGGGAGGGCCGGAATGCGAATTGCTCGTTGGGCGGCACGTCTGCTATGTTTTGATTATGACGTTGTCTATAGGCCGGGTTCCCAGAACCAAACAGCAGGCTGCTTGTCTCGTCTTCCCATACCGTCATCTGATGATGACTCTGCTGATTTAGAGCCTGAAATTGTTGCATTAATTTCCTCTACATTATGTTCGCTTTCAGTGACTGACTTTGAAACTGCCTGTGCTACCTGTCCTGAACTGGAGATGCTGCGAAAGCAAATTACATATGGCTGGTCACCCTCCATCAAAGCAGTGAGTCAGGACATGATTCCATACTTCAGAGTGAGAGATGAGCTTGCAGTGAAAGATGCTTTCATTTTCAAAGGAACAAGGTTGTTAGTTCCTGTAGCCCTACGACACACCTTGATTTCTTTGGCACTCGAGTCTCATCAGGGAATAGTCTGCACAAAACAGAGGTTGCGGGATCTTTACTGGTGGCCGCAGATGGACTCTCAGGTCCAGTCAACCATCGCTACATGCATTCCCTGCCAGTCCAATGACAAATCTGCTGTGACGCATCCAGCACCTCTGCAGCCAGTTCAGTTTCCTGAGGGTCCGTGGAAAAAACTGGGTCTGGATGTAGTCGGACCATTTGAAACCGCCGCCCCTGCTTGCAGGTATGCTATTACACATCCGTACATCTGTGTACTATCCGGCATCTAACGTACTGTTGAAAGATTTCACCGTGCACTGAAAGGTTGTATCCAGACAGCCATTCAACACTCACAACCATGGAACAAAGCTGTTACAGAGTGGCTCCAGGTGTACCGTGCAACCCCTCACGCTACTACGGGTGTGTCACCATATGAGCTCTTATATGGGAGGAAGATGCGAACCAAGCTTAACATCCTGCCTTTACAGGGGGAGGGTAAATGTGATCTCGCTGCGGTCCGTGAAAATGTGAAAAAGAAACAGGACAAAATGAAACTATACACTTATCACAGACGCGGTGCTCACAATCCTTTCTCTGGTGTGGGAGGGAGAGTGAGAATAAGACTTCCTCGGGCAACCCCAAAAGGTCATCCTAGATTTTCTGCTCCGGTAAGAGTAGAGGAGAGAGTGGGAACCAACACATTTCTGCTCAGTGATGGGAAAAAGTGGAATGCTGCTCACCTGGCATACTCACCTGAATTGATTGACTGTGCCAGTAACACAGCGCAGCAAACACACAACACTACGCATAGTGCTGTGAAAGTCTCGCGTATGAGACGTAAGCCTGTTTGGCACAAGGACTATGAGATACACTAAACAGGACTGTTTACATCCAAGTTGCGCAAGTGTAGGTTAAAAACTGTTCTGAGAGAGTTAACCACGTCTTGGTTTATAATAGTGTTTGAAGTAACAGTAAAGAAAGGTTATTAATATGTTCCAATGTCAACTGACTGCTTATGCTGACTGTTCATGTATTATGTCATGAGTTAGGTAACAGATATGTCACTGTTTTATATACATTGAATATAATATATGGACTGTTACTGAATAGTTGTCTAGGTTGTCACACTACTTTATTCAGAGTACATGTTTCCTTCAAGTTGGGTTAAGAACAATGTTTTTACAAAGAGGGGAAATGTTGTGTCCCATACTGTAGTTCCTAATGCTACCTTTAGAGACGCTGTGTTGTAAGAGGATAGAGGAGTGAGTGGAAGAAGAAGAAGGGGTTCGAGGGTTAGACATGTAAAGTTACGGTCGAACACATGTGGAGTTAAGATGGAAATAAATACGAGTCATTGAAGATATACGGTGTCGTGCTTACTCTCACCCAGAACACAACAGCGTCATTTTGTCTTTACACAGAATTTGGAGAGCCCGGCTGTATAAAGACGCCTTGAGCAATAAACAAAGTGGGACTACCACACACAAACACACTCGGGTACATAGGCACAGTGAAATACAAGTATGTATACTTTACTTTGCCATAACATTTTACCAATTTATTTTGGAAAGAGAGCATATGCATTTCTTTTCAGCAAAACAATGGAAAACACAATCAACAATAATCAGCTGACTGGATTGGATAAACAGAATTTAGCAATACATACACACAATGTTCTATGCTGTGAATACAGGAATGGTCCTCACAAAAAAGCAACAAGCTCTGACCAAGTCTAGCAATTATCAAAAAAAACAACCATCACCATCTTTATCCTGGCATCAGGACTGAGCATGCTCAGAAACCACTGGGATATTCAATGGCTTTGAACTTCAAGCACACCATGAAGATCAAAAAGACAGATAATTGTAACATGCTCTGTAAGGTAAGTTTAATGTCAGAGATTTATTTCTTTTCCACTAACTGTATCCGAAAAGACACGGACATGCTTGTTTTGATTATGAGGTGTTATTATAGTCAATTTGATTGGATACAGGTTGCTCTGAGCAATACATTTAAAATACTAATAAAAAATTATAAAGAAAATGTGTGTGTGAGTCGGCTAGATCGTCCATCCCTTTGGGGTTGCTTGTGGAGTTTGAAGGCATGGTTAGAAGCCCTGCCACTGTGGATGTGTTGTGCCTGAAATATTTTGATTTGGAAGAGTCAAATTTTGAAAAAAAAAAAAAAAATCCTGTCCCTAATGGTCCCGTCTAGCACAAAGTCTCCTGTGGCTCCTGAATTGTCACCCACCCTCCCTCTGCAGTCTCCTCTTCCAAACTCAGCCAGTCCATCAGCCCCACCCTAAGCCCTTACAATCTTCCTCCAAGTCCACACTTCCGTGACATAATGGCGCTTTGAGTGTGGGGTCTAAGTCTTCTTCGGAGCTCGTGGGCTTGCAGGCTTGGCAAAAGTGAGCATCGAGGCCGCATATTGGCTGCAAATGGGGCGCATGGAACATGTGCACGTGGCGGCCATTGTAAGTCCACAAGACCGCAAGTGCTTATGAGGTGTGTAAATTGAGACACGGCCATAATTGTCCTTTCTGCTCCACCGGGCTGCCTCGTCCCTCAGGCTCCACCTTGGTCAGACGTTGCCCTGACTGCACTATTGACGTATGAGCAATCCGCTGCGCTCCGTCTCTCCACCACTTCAGGTTTGTCTGGCTCAGCCTTCCCTACCGCTCCAGCTCAGTCCCACTGTCTACACATCAGAAGACTTGGTCAGACGTTGCCCTGACTGCGCTCCGACTCTCCGCCACTTCGGCTCTGTCTGGCTCCACCTTCCCTTCGGCTCCAGCTCGGTCCTCAGTCCTCAGGCACCCTGGCTCCATTCCGGACACTCGTCACTGTGGCTCCGCCTCGGCCTTCTTATTAAACTGTCTGTACACTTACAAAGTTCTCAATGCTTCAGTTTGCAGGTAGGGACCCTCATTATGCTACCGTGTTAATGTGGGGCTATTTTGAGCCTGGTTAGTGGTATTAACTAACTATTAACTGGTTAGTGGTATAACTAATAACTATTTTTATTTGTACTTACTCTATGCCCTATATACTAGCGTTATAAGCTAATCTGTGGTTCAAGCTAAAACTGGGTACATTCGATTATCATGAAAACACATCCCAGAGATCAGTCGACTCGGTACTCATGTATTATTAACCCCTAGGTTCATTTTGTGCCGGAATTGTTCTTTAAGTGTGTTAAGAAACAATCAGTAAAGGCTACTCCCTTTAAGTTCACATAATTAATATTATATTGTCTGCAAGTACAGTTTTTTTTTAAATATGCTTTTAAGATTTTAAGTGCACCACAAGTTCACATTCACTACAATAACTCTCGCTGTTCACAAGAACTTCCTGCGATTAACGTGAATGATGTTAATCATATTGCGAGACAGTCATCCATCACACCTAACAGTAAAAAGGAGAAGGGCTTTAAATTATATATTTCGAGCTACATCGACAACTTTGAGGGTGAGTACTCTCTCATGCTAAATCCGACAAGCAAATCAGTTTCTAAAATCGTTGTTTCTGTTTCTGACCGGTTCATACCAGTCTTTGAATTATTGATCTTTTTAGTTAAACGTATAGTTCTACCAGACATAGAGTGAGATGATATCACAATGACATTTATTAATAAATAGACCAGAAAATGAAAACAAAGATATTGGACGGTAAAGTTCTTTGGCGCAGGCCCCATCCGTAGTTCACATTCGGAGGGTAGTGGACTGCATATCCTGCATGAAGATGAAGGCAGGGGCGCAGCCGACCCCCGGGGAGGTATGGACAGGGACCATCCTGGTGGTGGTGGGGAGGATGGAGGTGAATGTTTGGGTCATCATCTGTGAACTCAAACATGTGTAAGTAACAGTCTTTTATACTCCAAGTATTAGATAGTGATTGGATAAACCAGAAAGTAATGAGTGACAGAACATTGAGTAATCCTGGCAGAACTTTACGCTAGAGCTTTAATTTTTACGTACATTTGAAAAGTCCTTGTTTGTGCAATATACAAAATGTGGAATGTGATTGTTACAGACTAGGAGTAATTTCTCAGTTTCCAGTAAAGATCAGTTCTCAGGAGAGATCGGCGTGAGGGTCAGAGAAGCCCCATAGATTGAGAGTAGGAGGACATAAAAGACAGCTGATCTCTAAATTAAATGCATGTTTTAAACGTTAAAAGTTGTTTGTGGGTTCTACATCTGTACAAAAACAGGCATAGTCAGTAAATGGGTAGTCAATAGTCAATAAGTGCTTCAAATTAGTTGTAAATAGTTTAGAATCTATTTACAAATAACATTAATTCCGAATTCTTGTTATTGTTAAATTTAATCATCTTCACAGATTGTATTAAAGGACTCTCGTCCTGTAATACTGCCACAGAGTGTTTGTTCTTGTGTTGCTGGGACAGCACTGTGCAACCACATTGTTGCACTACTACCAAACAGCCCACTACTCACAGCTTGGCATCAGTGCAGTTCCTCCAGTTCACAGCTGTAGTGAAGCGGAGCGGAGCATATATATTATATATATATATAAACGTAACTACTGAAAATGCAATAAATTAATAAATACAATGAGCATTATTTGAGTTACATTTTTTATTAGCTTAGGATACATACTTTTTCTAGATGACTAGTCAGTAACAGTATTTCTGTGGACAGTGGTTATTATTCAGAAATATTTGTGCGAATAAGTGCTAAATTGACTGATGTATACTGTAATCTATTCAAAATGTTGCTGTTTTAATTGTTTGATTAATATTAACATGGCCCCCGTGTATTTTCTTGGATGTCAAGCCAGGCCCTGTCAATATAATGGAGGTTCT
The DNA here is from genome assembly GCF_051911475.1 of Siphateles boraxobius. Classification (NCBI taxonomy): domain Eukaryota; kingdom Metazoa; phylum Chordata; class Actinopteri; order Cypriniformes; family Leuciscidae; genus Siphateles; species Siphateles boraxobius. The sequence goes on from NW_027508975.1 coordinate 9,879,642, forward strand.
GTCTGCAAGACCCAAAGAGAGGAAACTTGCTGAGGGGTTAAGGTACAACACATCAATTCTTCAATGTAATATTTTACGTGAATTTTACGAATTTACACTTTACAAAAGACCTATCAGGCTTATTCCACTGTAATTTTCTTTGTAAGGGATAAAGTACATCTGACTAGTTGTTATTACAGAATAAGCCTATAAGAATAAGAATAATTGTTCAATAACAACTGCTGGATGTATGTTATCCTGCTTTTTACATGGCTACTTCTCACATAAGTAAATATTTGGATTAAATTAAATATTTTATTAGAATAATGTTGGTACAGCTCACTTTCTCAGCAAGCTATGCCTTTTAGGGGTCGATGGCTCAATCACATCATTACTTTCAAAGTGATGACTGCAGACCCTTGTATGAGATGTGATGTTAACCCTTCAAACCCTAAGGGGTTTTAAGGCCACCTGGCACTATGTTGATATTTTTGCTTCTGGAATGGTCAATTTTCATAGCAGAGTAAAGAGAGACATATTTCTGGATTCTATAGATTCTCACCTACAATGTGGATGCATTGAAAATACACTTTTTGAGACATTTATATGAGTTATTGTGTGATATATCACCAAGAAATACAAAAACAGAAATTATTTTTTTTGTTTTTATTATATAAAAATATGAAACATAAATAAACAAAGGATTTTACAACAAAAAAAAATTCCCCAAAGGCTTTAGAACACTTGCAAAAAAAATTGGGTGAAAAAATATAAAGAAACAAAAGAAATATTTACATTTCTGTAACTGTAGTCACCATACTTTTTTGTGAACAAAACAGAAATAAGAATATGAAGGGAACCCAATGGTCATTAGAATGGAATATTCTCAGTCTATATGTACAAAATATACAAAAACCACCCCTAGATGGCACTGTGCACTGCGCACTGCATTGGAAAGTTGCAATATTGATGTGCTTTTCTTACATGTGCCACATTTGAAAGCAGTTGCGCTCTGGCTGCAGGCAGAGCGGCACATCACACTCATTACACTTCCATGAGGTGTCTTTTCTTGGGAGCCCATCCGCCTTGCATTTCTCACACCTCAGCCTTGTAACTGGAGTGGAGATTGGCACAGGTGTATGCCCAGTTCTCCTTTGTACTGGAACAGCCCCGACTGTGACACCACACAGCTCAGCCACGAGCTGCTCCACGTAGGCCCTGTGGGTGGTGAGCTGGTTGGCTGGTGTGTTCCTCAGCTTTTGGATTTCTCTGTACATTATGAAGCCATTCGTCACAGCAATGTCAATAAAATGAAAAAACATGGTTCTGTACCATCTTCTTGTTGTGTGGTGCACTGAATAGTACTGGATCAGCTGGTCTGATAAGTCCACACCCCCCATGTAGATGTTGTAATCAACAATCGGTTTTGGTACTGGTATGTTTATCTCCTCCCAGGATCCATCCCTCTTTTTCTGCTTCCTCTTGACAGTGTCCCCATCATAAGCAACATGGACACTGCTGCACATTGCCACCTCCCTGTTGTCCATCCACTTAGTGAAGAGAAGGCCATCTTCTCTTATCCACCTGAGAGTTCCTCTGGGGGATTTCTTGGGCAGTTGGTTTAGTTTAGTTTTTGGAGCATCCTTCCTCCCTTCACGTATGGTTCCACAGGCTCCGAAATTGAGGGACAGCAGGTGCCTGAAGAGTTTTGGGCTGGTGTAAAAATTATCACAGTAGAGGTGATAACCACTGCCTAGGAAAGATGGCCTCATCAATTCCACCACAGAGTCAAATGAGAGCCCTTGCCCAGAGGCCAACCTGCTTTTACCTGTGTAAATGCTGAAGTCACAGGAATAACCGTTGCTGGAGTCTGCGAGCACAAACAGCTTTATCCCCCATTTGGTGGGTTTCGCCTTCATGTACTGGGTCATCCCAGTTCTTGCCTTGGTGGCCACCATCCTCTCATCAATGGAAAGCTGCTTCCTGGGATGGTAGGCAGACTGACAGGCGGCCTTTATCTCAGTCACCAATGGCTTCAGACGAAAGAGTGTGTCATACTCATCTGGCGCTGTCTGCTTCTTTTGGTCATTCACAACATCTTCCTCTGGGTCACTCATATGGATATTCCAAGATATGGCACAGAACCTATCCCTTGACATCACAGTGCTTGGAAAATTCACAGAAAAAATGTTTTTTCTCTTCCAATAGTCACTTACTGCTGGGAGCTTTAGAACACCCATGTACAGAACCAAGCCAATGAATTTGAACATCTCCGCAGGGTTGATGTTGGTCCACTTGTACCTTTTCCCAGCAGCAATGTTTCTCTCCGCCAGCTTGTTTGTGTTGGCACACAATGTCCTGACTGAATCAGCACTAAAAAAGTGCTTGAAAAGGCCAAGGGGGCTTTGCTCTACGGAGGTGTCCAATTGCACTCCAGGTTCACGTCTAGGGCAAAACCTGTGTGGAATGGGGGCCACATCAGGATCATTTTCAGTCTTCCATCCTTGTTCCAGCTGGTCTGGTGGTGGTGCTGGACATCGGACAGGTGAAAGGGACTGCCTCCTTCCCCTAGGACGCGACCTCAAGCCAGGGGTCGCAGATGATGTTGGTGGTTCTGTGGCAGTGCTGGAGGAGCCGGGCCGAGGAGGATAAATAGATCTGCGGGCTGCAGGAGACCTTGATCTGCGGGCTGCAGGAGACCTTGATCTGCGGGCTGCAGTAGACCTTGATCTGCGGGCTGCAGGAGGAGACCTTGATCTGCGGGCTGCAGGAGGAGACCTTGATCTGCGGGCTGCAGGAGGAGACCTTGATCGGCGGGCTGCAGGAGGAGCAGAAGCGGTGCTGGATGGAAATGGGCGAGCGGTCGGGGTCATGGGTTCAGCAGATGTACTCGGCTGCTCTGCAGTTTCCTGATTTAGACTATAACACACAGATTTTGTCATTAGTTTAGATTCCCACATATCAAAAGTTGTACAGCCTTACTAATAAAGATTAGCTATTTATCATCATGTGTGCATATTTTATGGTCAACTCATAGGACTAACTACAAAATTATTACTGGTGCCTTTATCATAGTATATGAGTAAATACAATGTCTAAAACCCCCTCCCATGTAGACAAAATAGTACAGGCCTTAGATAAGGCTTACTGCACTATTATTTCTAAAAAGCTACAAAAATGTTTCCCTAAAAAAACATTACAATAAAATGCAAAGAGTAAATACAATGTCTAAAGCAAACCCCCTCTCATATAGACAAATAGTACAGGCCTTAGATAACGCCCTGTACCATTATTTCTGAAAAACTACAATAACATTTTCCTAAAAAAATATTACAATAAAAATAGACAAACAAAGTAAACGAAATAGCTTATAAATGAAGATGATTACATGCGGCCAAAACGCGCAAATTGTTTGATTGCGCACATGGCGCACATGGCGCACATGGCGCACATTGTTTGAATACGCGCGCGGCATACATTGTTTGATTACAGCTCCGTTATTTCTGAACAGCTATAATAAAATCAGTTGACTAAAAAACGATACAATATATATCAGACAAACATATTATCAGTAATATATTATTCACACTTACTCCTCAAATGGATCGATTCCGTGGAATATTTGGTCTTCTTCCTCTGAATCAAACCGATCTGGATCGGATCCTATTTCATTTTCCTCACTGTCGGCAAAAAGCATTTCAGCGACTTGCTCGGCAGAGAATCTCTGTTGTGCCATATTTTCTTCGAAACGAATCTTGCGAAGTACAAAAGAGCTGTATCTGAAAACTTTCAACTGTGCGCGTCCTAAGACCGTGTACAACACGTTGCGTCGGCTATGGCTATCACACACACCTGGCGTGATTGTAAACACCTCCCCTTTGTCTGAGAGCGTCATCTTTTGTTTTTGATCTGTGATTGGTTCACAAACATGTCTGTGATTGGTTCACACACCACAACAGCATTTCATATCATTAGACCAGAATAAAATATTTCTTTGTTTTGCAGTAAAATGCAATAGATTTGCACTAAAATAAAAAATGCTTTTAATTTGCGAAAGTCAACACAGTATATGCAGAGGAATGGCAGCTTTTTCATAAAAAAAAAAGTAAGTTAATACCATGATCCGATCCGAAGTTATAAATAGATATTTGAGGGGTGTGTCCTTTGACGCTCTAGAGCGTCAATCGGGTTTGGAGGGTTAAAGGGGCATTTGGCAACTATTCAACTTAAGAAAACGGTTTAGAAATCATTTGGATGGTTTAATAACCTGTTCTGGTGAGAATGATGACTTTCCCCGTTCCTAGGCGGAAAACCAACCTTGCAACATGGGGACTAATGTCCCGGTAAGTTGGAAATAGGGAGTCTCGTGAGAAGTGAGAACGAACGAGAAACACAAACTGCTTTACGGCAATTCGACATAAACACACACGCTGCCCTCAATGTGTACGATGTATTACTCACCTCGGTAGACATAGCTCCACACAATAAAGTTGGCCGGCTTCGATAATAACAAATGCACATGAGCAACGGTAGAAAGGGGGAGGAGGGTGCCGCAAGTGAGTTTTTTTACGGCATTGTTGTGAAATATACGCCTCACAGCTGTAGGGGGAGCTTGTTGAGAAAACGTGCTGGGTTACATACGTAACCTTGGTTCTCTCTAGAAGAGGTCATTTACCCGTAGCGTAAGGGTCTCTCTAGAAGATGACTTTACCCGTAGCGTAAGCAACTTACGCAATACTCGTTGTATTGCGTAAGTTGCTTACGCTACGGGTAAAGTCATCTTTTCTCGAGATATGAAGCCAAAAATTATCCTTCATTTTGTATTTATTGTCAACGCATTGCAGCAGCTAGCAGACCTAGAGCAGGCTGTCTAGCGTGCTCATTGGCTGCCCTGCGGCTACTGCAGCAGCCTACCACTGAGCCTGGCGTGACATCGCGCCCTCTACACGTCACAGTCCGCCAGAATGGGTATGGCTTAGCGTATAAAAGTACGGCTCGGAGGCTGCTCCTCTGGTTTTCATCGACTGAAGCGAAAGTCGCTCGTGCCGCGAGCACTGCAGGTTACGCAATACTCGTTCCCTCTTCTAGAGAGGTTACGTACGTAAGAGAGGTTCTAGAGAGGTTACGGGCCGGCACATGTACATAAGCACCCATAGGGAATACAGAGCGGCATTGACGGGCTATATAAAGCATATCAACTCATATAGTGCAGCTCAACCAGGAGAGCTAAGTTACGTGAGAGTAGTCCACGCATGATCAGACCTGGGCTGAACATACATCCCACTCATACTGACAGAAGTCTAGCCTGCAAGGCGGGAATTTCCAGGTTATAAAACCTAACAAATGTGGACGGGGAGGCCCAGCCCGCCGCCTCATAAATGTCATGAATGGAAATCCCACTTGACCAAGCCCACGACGAGGCCACGCCCCTAGTGGAATGGGCCCTTATGCCCACAGGGCATTGCAGACATTTAGACACGTAAGCATTTGCTATAGCGTCCACTATCCATCTAGATAGACTCTGTTTCAAGGCGGCGAGACCGTTGGTGCGCCCACCAAACGAAACAAAGAGCTGCTCCGAGTGCCTGAAGGGGGCGGAGCGTGTAATGTAAGCCCTCAGCGCCCTGACAGGGCAGAGGAGACTAACACCGCTCTCACTATCGGATGCTGGCAGAGGCGATAGAGAAATGACCTGCGCTCTGAAGGGAGTGCCCATCACCTTAGGGACATAGCCATGTCTTGGCTTGAGGATGACTTTAGAGTCATTTGGTCCAAACTCAAGACATGCAGCGCTAATGGATAGTGCGTGTAAATCCCCCACATGTTTAACTAATGACTGAGCTGTCAGAAAAACGGTTTTGAGTGAGCGGTACTTTAGGTACACGGAATCTAGCGGTTCGAAGGGGTATGCTTTCAGGGCCTCTAGGACCAAAGAAAGATCCCATATAGGAACTGACAGGGGTCGCGGGGGATTCATCCTCCTGGCTCCACTAAGGAAGCAGATGGCCAGCTCGTTCCTTCCTATTGACTCGCCGTGCGTCGACTCAGGGAACGCTGCAACGGCCGCCACATATACTTTAAGCGTGGAGGGGGACCTGCCCCTGTCCAACAGCTCTTGAAGGAAGCTAAGCAACCACGATACCCCAGATGTTTGTGGGTCCAGATTTCTGTCGGCACACCATTTGGAGAACACAGACCATTTAGACGTGTAGAGCCGTCTCGTAGAGGGAGCTCTGGACTGCGTAATCATGTTCATAACCCCTTCTGGCAAGACAACGGGTATCCGTTGATTAACCATATGTGCAGAGACCAGCGCTCTGGATGGGGATGCCAGATTGAGCCGCGGGCTTGAGAGAGGAGATCTCTCCTCACCGGAATCGGCCATGGGGGTGTGCGTGACAGACGCGTACGCCCCGGTAACCAGAGTCTGGGCCATCGTTCAGGTGCCCTGGCACATGCGCAGCTCTCAGCGACCGCAGAAAATGCTGAGACCATACGAGGAGGCGTTCCATCAGATTGCAGAGATTCCTGGATCTGACACCGGCCTGACGGTTCACGTATGACAACACCACAGACATGTTGTCCGATCGGACTAGAACGTGGTGTTCTCGTATGAACGGGAGAAAGTGCTTCAGCTCGTTCTCGACCGCTATCATCTCCAGACAGTTTATATGAAGGCATTTTTCTCGGTCTGACCACAGGCCAAAGACCGGTCTGCCCTCGAAGAGAGCGCCCCAACCTAAGTTGGAGGCGTGCGTCGAGATGACCTTTCGGTATGAGACGGCTCCCATCGTCACCCCCCGCTGGTACCAGTCGGCCGCTAACCAGGGCTGCAGAGCTGAAACGCAGCTCTGAGTCACTCTGATTCGTCTGCAGCCAAAAGCCGAAGCTCGGTGAGGCACCCGAGCATTCAACCAGCGTTGTAGCGGGCGTATGCTCAGTAGGCCCAGCTGAAGCACTGCTGCAGCTGATGCCATACAGCCCAGCATTCTCTGAAATGTTTTCAGAGAAGCGACGCTGCCCTTCTGGAAAGATGCGGCCAGGTGTCGCACACGGCTTGCGCGCTGTGTCGATGAACGGGCCGTCATAGCCACAGAGTCCAGTTCTATCCCCAGAAAGGAAACTGACTGACTGGGCAGTAATGAGCTCTTGGTCCAGTTGACCGTGAAACCCAGGCTTTCCAGATGACTGAGGAGCACTGTTCTGTGAGATAAGAGTTCTATCTCTGACTGTGCCAGAATCATCCAATCGTCCAAATAGTTCAGAATCCGCATGCCCTGATTTCTCAGGGGGGCGAGAGACGCGTCCATGCACTTCGTAAATGTACGGGGGGCTAAAGACAGGCCGAACGGGAGGATGGTGTATTGACATACCTGACCATCTAAGGCGAATCTCAAGAATGGCCAGTGACAGGGCATTATCTGAATCTGAAAGCAGGCATCTTTCAGATCGAGAGAGATAAACTAGTCCCTCGGGGGAATTTGCGCGAGAATTTGTCTGGTCGTGAGTATTTTGAACGGTCTTCTCATGAGAGCTTTGTTCAAATATCTCAGATTTAAGATAGGTCTGAGAGCTCCGTCCTTCTTGGGTGCGAGAAAATAATGGCTGCAAAAGCCTGACACACTCAGTGAAGGAGGTATCGGTTCTATGGCCCCTTTGCACAGCAGTTTCGCCATTTCTGCACGGAGTAGATGTGCTACTTCCACTTTCACTTTCGTCGCGGCCCGTGCTCGAAAGCACGGGGGACGGCGAGCGAACTGTAGCAAATAGCCCTGCCTTATTGTGCTCAGCACCCAATCTGATATCCCTGGAATCGCTTCCCATGCTTTTACATGAACAGCTAGGGGCAGAATGGTCTCCGGGTTTCGATCGCCGCACTTCATGGGCTCTGGAAACTGAACTAGAGGTATGGGCCCTCAGGGCTTGCATACGGCAACTCGCTGACAGCGAAGTGACAGGAAGTGCGAGGCATTTTGATAAAACGTCTGGCGCTCTTTTAGAGGAGTGTGAGTGTTGCGGCTGCGAACACGCACAGCAAAGCAAAGAGCAAAAAGGATACTGTCGCCGGATAGCGTAGCTGGCACGGCAGGCTGAAGGCGGGGAAGACGACCGGCTTCCTCAGACGCTTTCCTCTGCTTGCAGGTCGCTGGTTTCAACGGCGGCGGCTTCAGCGATGCAAAGAGCTTCGCTGAAGAAATGAAAATCAGAGGAGCAGCCTCCGAGCCGTACTTTTATACGCTAAGCCACACCCATTTTGGCGGGCTGTGACGCGTAAAGGGCGCGACGTCACGCCAGGCTCAGTGGTAGGCTGCTGCAGTAGCCGCAGGGCAGCCAATGAGCACGCTAGACAGCCTGCTCTAGGTCTGCTAACTGCTGCACTGCATTGACAATAAATACAAAATTAAGGATAATTTTTGGCTTCATATCTCGAGAAAAGATTACTTTACCCGTAGCGTAAACAACTTACGCAATACGAGAGAACCTCTCGTAAGAGAACATGCGACAACAAAAGTGAAAATCAGCAAAGAAATAGCTAGACTTGCCGAGTACTCCTTTAAATCTCTCATGTCAAATGTTGGGAATCCATTCTCTGAGTGTTTCTTCGTCCACAGGAAAAGTGTGAAAACTCAGTATACAGTTAAACTTCGAGGAGGTCTCACATAACGGGACACAACAATGTTCTAGTTCAATGTTCAGTAGCCAAACTACTGTCTTCCCGCCATTGATATTTAAACTCTGGAAGCCATTACTACAATGCTAAACTATATAATACTTAAATTATAAAAACTTCCTATTCACAAGGCAACGTTTACCATGGCCAATATACAACGTGCAGGAAAATGTAACAAAAAATTCAAGTGAAATTACTTTATTTTCTTTGTACTCTGTCTCTGTACTGGTCTCAACATCAATAGCTCGTAATTATGAAAATTTAAAGGAAAAAAATAAATAAAGGATGCCTTTTTGTTTGAGTAGCTGACATGGCACTTCTGGAATGAATGCTCTTTGACATGAATATTCCAAAATGATCATTATGATTTACATGTTTTTAGTGCAAAATGATTTAATGTTCTCAAAGAGAAATCATCAATGAGATCACTCACACGTCAAGAAAATAAAATGAAAAAAGATCAGCCAACGTGTCCTCGCCAATCTCTTCTCATCTGCTTCCAGGAGAGCAGTGGACCAAGACACAGAAATCCTATCCATGACCTCTGTGGGTGGCCGGCGGCCGCAGTGCTTGACAAGACGAGATACAACCAGGTGATCCCATAGTGGTCACAAAGTGTGTACTGAACACACACAAACACAATCCCCACCAAATCAAACACATATTTACAGACCTTTGAGTTAAAGATTTTTAGAGAAGTTTTAAAAACGACATTTTATCTAAACATCCTATACTGCGACAGTTAAATGATGTTTTAATTACAACTATTTAAATAATGAGGTAAATACTACAGGAAAAAAACGAATGTAATTTCAACCTAAAATAAAATAGGTAAAACCTACTCAACTTCCTGATGGTATTCCCATCATGCACTGAGGTATGAATAATTAATAAGTTTGCATTTTTCACTGTTTTCCAGCTGTATTTAAACTGTTTTATCAGAATGACAAATTCATACTAAAAATAATCCAACTAGTTTCACTGTAATACCTATTGTATTATTTGTTCAAAGTAAAACACACATTAAAAGCATGGCTTAATTCAGTGTTATATTACATAAATGTACTTGGAACAGAGTATTGCAAATATGAAAACCAAGCAGAAATGACTCAAACTTTAATTGGCCAAGTTAGCTAAATAGTTACTTATTTTCTTTGTTAATTTTACTTAAATTAGATTTTACTTTATTCCTTAAAGTACTTTAAAGTACCCTAAATTTACTTTAAAAAAATATGCATGCAAAAACTAGCCAAAGAAAAATTAAGTAAATTTTACATGTTTTTTTTTTTAGTGTAGGCCAGATCTGATTCCATAAAGCCCATTGTGGTTTTTGGCTTTTAATCTACAACAAGAAAAAGAAAAAACACATACTGTGAATATTTGAATCCATTCCCAACCCTTACAAAACACTCTAATGAAGTGTTTGGCTTTGTAAACAGGAGAGGTCACTGGGGGCAGCTTTAGACTCTGTCTGGGTCTTTTCATGAATATGACTATGGATAGCAAGGTTGGGCGAGTTGACCTCAGATCCATCTGTAACCAGAGACTCTTCTAACAGATCAGGTTTGAGGTGTTTTATCTTAACCGTTTGACCAGCTGAAAGTGTCGGGCTTGTAAACATCACAGCTTTTCACGTCATGGTTCAACAAGTTCAATAACTCTTCAAAAAGGCCTTGTTTACACCTGGTATATAGATCTGTGGTCAGCCAAGACACATCACAGTTTACACCTGGTAGTAACATGCATTTTAAATGCGTGTCCTGTTACCACTTTTGAACAAAATTTTAGAGGACGGTTTAGACTACATCACTCGCTGTCTCACTCATTATATATTGCACTTTAAAGTAAAAAAAAAAGGTAAAGTAAGAAAAGCAATGCATAATTTGTGCCAAATTTACTTGAATCAAGGTGTTCTAGCTTAATTCTTGAATATTTTAATGGAGTATCTAACAATTTCTTTAGTGGTCTGTTCATTTTAATTCTGGACCTTTTTCCATTTAGCACATATAGAAAAACAATGGCATAGCAGTGCAGTACTATGTAAAAACATAAATACAATGTATGTGTGGACAGGTTCTAAGTCAGACTTGTTTAAAGTGAAGTAATCCCACTGTAAGCAATCAACAAATCACAAGACTCACAGAAAAGCCCTCTTTTCTGTGTTTAATACATTCACCTAAACACGGTCAGGAAGAAAATCTCTTGTGCTGTTCATGCTCCAATTACATATGTGTTTCTGTTTCGCGTTTATATTATGCAAGGCGAGAAGGCCTTGGCAAAGATTTCACTCACTGGGTACAAAATGAACAATTTGATTAATCTGACAATCAGAAATTAGATCTTCATCATTCATCAAGGAATACTTAGTCGTAAACAGATAATGTCTTCATACGGGGAGATTCAGGAAAAGTTGTTATCTAAAATAAAAACAAAATAAAATACAAATATTTATTGATTTAACCTGTGACCTGTTACACCAGGTATTGCTGGCCCTGAGAGGTCGACAATAAAGAAAAAAAAAAAGTTAGTAAATACATAAATAAATAACCCAATACTTTCTGATCTCTCCCCAATCTCATTGTATTAAAGCTGAATCTGCTTTGGTGGTTCGTAGCCTACATAGCCTATGATAGACTGTAAGTTGAATATCCTTTTACACACAGCTGTCAGTCGCCAAAACCCCAGGATGGATTAGCAAGTACAGTACCGATGCAATGTGGTCATGTGTACTTTCTACCATCTCCAAATGTAGTTAGTGAGAGATCAGATCACAAATAATTTTGGACCCTTTGACATATCTTAATGTCAGGTGTAATTTGGGGGGGGACACGACGACGACTGGCCACTCGCTAAAATCCTGACATTATGCCTACAAGACTAAAAATCACACATGTCAAGCCACAAGATGTATTTACTTAAAGGAGGAAGAGAGATCGATTGGTTCTCACACTTCTACAGAGCAAGTATGACAAAGTTACGCTATATACACATTTTTATCAACAAAAAAAAAGAGAGAAAAGATCCACTGTCTCATTGTGCCATGATCCCATTCAGGCAGGTTTCAGAGTGTGATGCAATACAGATAACTAAAGAAAGGCATGGCTCCAAACATGAGGTCACAGGGCGAGGAACAGTGGTATCATGTGGTTCCATACACACAGCGCTGACACATAATACTGAGGAACAAATAGTGCTGTTTTTTTTAAACTGCATTTCCTCTCTTCCTGGATCAAATGTCCCCACCAACAAAAACAGTCTCGTGTATTTGCCGTGATGAGTAGTCTCATCATTACCCAAGATACAGAGGATCAGTGGATTTACAGCACTTAAAAGCGGGCCCATAAAGCAGCCTATAGACTTCAGCAATGACTGTGGGGCACTGTCACTGTACTATGGGAAGAGTGCATTCTTTCAATAATGCCCATGTTTTAGCCCCCCGAAACCCGAAACATAACAAACTGTTCCATCCAATAACCGACAAGAAGGATTTGGGGGTGGGGTTTGGGGGTTTCCGTTTTGTTTGACAATACTTTAAATGTCAACAAGAAGTGACGTCACCCGACATCGCTTAGAGCACCTTTAAAGGCTTAGTTGACCCAAAAATTGAAAAATGTCAATCGCTCACCCTCATGTCATTCCAAACCAGTAAGATAACCGTCAAGTGAAATGACTCGCCTTAAAGGGACTTTCTAACTATGCTGCCTTCAAAAATCAATCAGATGAAGGTGTCTCAGGAGACAGGAAGTAAAGATAACATTGGATTTGGACGTGCCTTTATGCCTTCCTACCTTGGAATATACATCCTCTAAAGGCAACATTTTTAAGCTTTCAAACACAGCTGTAAGACTGGGGAAACTGGAAGAGAGCGCAACTGGAAGAGAGAACAAAGAAAAACAACATTTGAATTTCTTTCTTGTGCTATCATGCTGAGAGATCACCTGAAATTCACCCAAACATCTATATGGGTTAATGTGAATAATTATCAGGCAGTATTACACATTTGATCTCATTTGAAATTTCTAAGTGTGACTGCATACTCATTCTCAAAGAAGTAAACCAAAAGGTAATAAGATATTTAAGAGTTTAGAGATAATTCGCACACATAGGAGTGTGTGTGTCTTCCAGGCAAATGGTCTACTGCTCTCAGAAGGGGTAAACTCAAATACAAATTCCCATTGTTAGCAAATGGTTCCAAGTAAATCAACTTCTGCCCACAGTAAGTCTGGCTGGTGATTAATGTGAATTCCCACTGTGAACTCATGTTTTCATTTGAAAAGAGGTTTCTGCCTTGGTCTGTCTTCATAATGAAATGCAACGAGAGGCTGGCACGATATTGTAACCCAGACTAGCACGTGATGCGAAGTGTAAGCAGAACACTTTCCATCATGTATTTTATAATGTCAAGGTATTGCTGCGTCTCTCTTTATTCCAGAGCATTTGATGTTTGTATCTATTATCTTTGAAATTATTATGCAATTGGCATGATTTACCTGACATAATAAATTGTAAACATTTGATTTTATTCTAATCAACTCTGATATTATTTTCTGTAAAGAGTCAAACATTCGCACACACTTAATGATAGCGCTGGGTAAAAAAATATAGATTTCTCGATTTTAATCGATTCTCATTTTTACGAACCGATATCGATTCTTAAATCCCAAGAATCGATTAGTCATCCTGTTTTCAGTTGATGAATGAATGGAACATTGTAGCGCGCATCCCATCCAATAAACGCAATAATCTTTGTGCTTTGTTACTATTGATATGAAACAAAGTCTCAGATTTCAAATTACGTCCATTTTCTTACGAAATTCAAAAATATAAATACCGTTTTGGCGCTGTGGCGTGAGATCGCTCTGGCGCAGCTCAAGAGAAGCAGCAGCGCCGAGCACACATAATCTTCTCTTCCGCCTTAATATTACCAGTTACAGCGTGAAATAAACATGAATGAGCATCTGAAAGTGTGTTAAAAGATAGAGTATAACTTATCTAAATCCTTGTTGTCACATGGAATTGCTCAATCATTGTTTCAACCGAGGAAAGACGTCAGTGAAACAGCTTGTAAACAATGTCATGTAACGTCACATTTACCTCAGAAAAACCATATCCAGTGACCATGAACTCGTTAGTCAGCTAGAAAAATTAACTCTAGAGATGAGCATTTTGCTAAATACATGCACCATATTACATATGCATTTTATGTTATTTTATAATTATTTTATGTTTTTCAATATTTAATGCATGTTTGAATAAATCTGGCAAGTTTTTATGACAGCCACCATTTAAATATTTATATTTCATATAACTTTATTATTAGAAAAATAAATAAAAGTGTAATTGTTTGTATACAAATCAGTAAATCTTTACCTTTAATATTAGGCTATAGTAGGCTAATGAAACAATTTTAATGATACAACTGACTCCCATAGTGTACAGCATTGGTTAAGAGATTTGTTTTCCTTGAGAAAATTTGCCATGTATTGTACCTGATATCCAAAATAATCAATATTGAATCGAAATCGAATCGAATTGCAAGCTTGTGAATCGAAATCGAATCGAATTGTGAAATTTGTGTCAATACCCAGCCCTACTTAATGATGCACAGATATCATTAAAACCTTTTTCAATCATGGAGTCAGATGAAATAACGAGTTAATACATCTTAGAAAATATATTTCATTTAATCAAATTACTTTGCCACGCAGTTCTGTTGGTGAAAATGCCTTGTTGATGCCAGAGGTCAGAGGAGAATGGCCAGACTGGTTTGAGCTGATAGAAAGGCAACAGTAACTCAAATAACCACTTATTACAATAGAGCAGTGGCGATTTTTTTAAGACTGCAAGGGAAGCTCGGCTCGGCGATTTTGTACAGTAAAAAGTCGCTGATGCGGAAGCTATTCGAGCTCGGTCCCATCACGGATTTTGTGTACTCGAAAGACAAACTATTGTAACCTATTTCTTGGTATTTGCTTTGCGAAATTGCTAGTCAATTTTCATCATACATTTCAGTTTAACCTAATCCCCACATTTCCTCCGTTGACATCAGGTGCCTTTGTTACATGTGCGGGGGCGTTGGTTTTTGGATCACGGCACATCTGTCTAGTTTGGTTTCGGTTTTGTGTCGGGATGCGGACATTCATGCTCCGCGTGTTTGTTTTCTGTTGTGAGCGCACAGGATGAGCTTACTCTCGTTCTCGTGCATAACATTCTTGTCGTGTGAACGTGCGGTTTCGTGTTCGCTCTGTTCTCGTGCGTTTTGTGTAGCAAACGGTTCGTGTTTACATCGGCCGCATGCTAGATTCTGTAGTTCTCATTGTTCTTCATGTCTCATTTTGTGTGAGCACTCTGCATGTGATTTGTTTTACTGGCCATGTGCTTGTGTTTTTTGTCATGTTTGGCATTTTCTTGGCAGACTTTTAGCCCCTTAGTGCCTGACCTGACCAATGCCCATCCCTTTATGACCACAGTGTGATGGCTACTTCTAACAGGATAACGCGCCATGTCGCAAAGCTCAAATCATCTCAAACTGGGTTTCTAAAACATGACAATGAGTTCACTACACTCAAATGGCCTCCACAGTCACCAGATCTCAATCCAATAGAGCACCTTTGGGATGTGGTGGAACAGGAGATTTGCATCATGTGCATCCAACAAATTTGCAGAAACTGTGTTATGCTGCAATGCTGTAAATCTTAATTCTGAAAGGGAACATTGAATATTCCTAATGTAATGAGTATATTCAGTATAAACTACTACATGTATTTTGTTATGGAAATACTGAAGATATTCAGTCTTGCCCTTTATTTCAATGAATTATATAGAATTAACGTTCAGTACAGTTACAGTGAATATTCTGAATAAGGTGGATAAAGTGGCAAATTTGGATTAATACAGACATATGCCAACTGTCTTCAAATTTCTAGAAACTATTTCAGATTTTTTTTTCCAGATTTCTAGAAAATATTGCCTTATGGCAAGATTAATCTATTTTACATGATGTTTTTACATTATAATAATACATGTTAATTTTATAACATAACGTAATGCAGTCATTGTCACAAGAACCTTTAAATCAATCTATTTGCCTTTTAATGGAATCTGTTTTTAAATTGATAACACCTACTGAGTACACAAAACCAAGTAGCTAAACATCAATTGATATGAACATTAAAATTTTAAGAAAGGAAACTCTATAAAACAAGAGAGAATATTAAGAGAAATAGACAGAAAAGTAAACAAGACAGCGAGAAGAAAGATGAAAAGAGTCCTGGAAGCTCTCAAGTCTGCAGATGTTGGCCTAGTCCAGCCCACCCACGTTGGCCCCAGTGATCTCTGATGGTGATGAATGATGATGTCACAAGAGCTCAGGCCAGAAGACAAGAGGAAAAAGCTTATCATCACTGATGCAACAAAGCGTTAAGTGAACACACACACTCACACTGTATAGCCTATGTGTGCACTTACACCAACACACATCCTACACCTACAGCCTATACTCATCACCAACAAGTTAAAGGGTTAGTTCACCCAAAAATGAAAATTAAGTCATTAATTACTCACCCCCATGCTGTACCAACCCCGTAAGACCTTTGTTCATCTTCGGAACACAAATGAAGATATTTTTGATTAAATCTGAGAGGTGGATCACTGCTACATAGGCTGCCAGAGGGAATGAAACTTGACGGCCCAGAAAGTCATTAAAGAACATGTTTAAATATTCCATGTGCATACAGTGGCTCAACTATAAGTTTATCAAGCGACGAGACTACTTTTTTTCCGAAAAAAACCCCCATTAATAACGACTCTATTCGACTATTCCTTTTCTTCCTTGTGGGCCTGAGACGAGAGTTCAAGAGATTTCCACCACGCATGCGCGAGAACTGAACAAGAAGTATTAGAAGAAGAACGTCCTCTTCTCAGTTCTCGCGCATGCGTCGTGGAAATCTCTTGAACTCTCGTCTCAGGCCCACAAGGAAGAAAAGGAATAGTCGAATAAAGTCGTTATTTATGGGGGGTTTTTCGGAAAAAAAGTAGTCTCGTCGCTTGATAAACTTATAGTTGAGCCACTGTAGGCACATGAAATATTTAAACATGTTCTTTAATGACTTTCTGGGCCGTCAAGTTTCATTCCCTCTGGCAGCCTATGTAGCAGTGATCCACCTCTCAGATTTAATCAAAAATATCTTCATTTGTGTTCCGAAGATGAATGAAGGTCTTACGGGGTTGGTACAGCATGGGGGTGAGTAATTAATG
This sequence comes from Siphateles boraxobius, assembly GCF_051911475.1. NCBI lineage: Eukaryota > Metazoa > Chordata > Actinopteri > Cypriniformes > Leuciscidae > Siphateles > Siphateles boraxobius. The sequence goes on from NW_027508975.1 coordinate 9,896,548, forward strand.
ACTTAATTTTCATTTTTGGGTGAACTAACCCTTTAAGCTTTCAACATGGGCAAAACTAAGAGATCCATGAATTCTAAATTAAGCGAGCATTACATTTTAAGATGAAGTTCTCCAATGAAAGTTATGAACAGAAACTGTTATCTGTAGCAGTATGTGCATATAATAATTATGTAAATATAGTACAAAATCTTTTGCATTTCATTAAAGGTGCAATGTGTAATAATTTTGAGTATCTATTAACAGAAATGCAATATGACATCCATAACTATGTTATCAGTGGTGTATAAAGAACTTACTTAATAAACCGTAATGTTTTTATTACCTTAGAATGAGACATTTATATCGACATAACCGCGGGCACCCCCTTCTATGAAGGTCGACATATGTGACCCGTCACAGAAACCAGGGACACAAGTCGGCAGCACAACTTTCGAGCAAAATGAGAAAGAAGAGTTTTTTTTCAAAATTGGTGATTTTCAATTTTTTGGAGAATCTGTTAATTGAAATCACGAAGAAGCCTCTCCATGTTTGAGATAGCAGTATTGGTATATTTAAAAGCTTACATTTTGAGGTTGAAATCGGCTTGTTTTCGGAGATTTTAGCATGCAGTAGGGGCGTGGCGTGTCATTGTCTGTGTGTATTTCCATACTGAATAACCCGGCGCTTTTGCCCCCGCCCTCCAAGTCAACCACATGGCTACTTATTATGCTGTGCTCTGGCCAGCTCTCTCTGATATCAAAATTCAATGAAGATGGATGCCGCAAAGATTGTCGCAGACGAGATGAACCGTCTGGCAGTTACACCGAAAATGTTTTCGCCGCACTTCGTGGGCTCGGGAAACTGAACCGGAGGTATGGGCGCAGCGCGCTCGCCCTCAGTGCTTCAATACGGCGGCTCGGCTCGCTGACAGCGGTGGCTGGCTGTTTCATATGTGACGGAGAATCGAAATAGAGGATGCAGTTAAGACCTTTGCTGCTGCGATGAAGGCCTGCCGTGCGTGTTTCTGAAATGTAAGTTAAGCTTCATTTGCTCTTTAGTCGTTATTTAAGATGCTGAACCTGCTGATGATATAATGTGCTTGCGGACATTTCATTTGTGTGTGTATACGCACATAAGAAAATGGTGTAAAGAGATTTGCAACAGTAATTTGAGGAGGTGAAATGTGATTATTTGGAAAATTGCAGAAATGACTGCTTAAAGAAAAATGCCAGCAGGCATTTGCCTCCTACATAAACTTTAATATTGTTGACATTTTGGGCACACGAGCGTTGCGCACTATTTGCGCTATATGTAGGCCTATGGCTTATTGGTCTTTGTTTGTTGTTGTTGGTTTTGCGTTATATGTATATGGCATATTGGTCTTTGTGTGTTGTTGCTGGTTTTGCGTTATACTGTATGTATATGGCATATTGGCCTTTGTGTGTTGTTGCTGGTTTTGCGTTATATGCAGGCTATATGGCATATTGGTCTTTGTGTGTTGTTGCTGGTTTTGCGTTATATGTATATGGCATATTGGTCTTTATGTGTTGTTGTTGGTTTCGCGTTATATGCAGGCTATATGGCATTATTGGTCTTTGTGTGTTGTTGCTGGTACGTTGCAAATAGAGGGGCAGCACAATTGTTTTTCGCCTAGTGCGGCAGAAGTGCACTCATTCGAAGTGTAAAAAAAGCTGTAAAGCACATGGAGGAGCTTTACAGGGGGTATGGCTTATCTAAATGAGATGTAAATGAGTCCTATTGTCACCCCCAGCAGCAGAGACAGGTGAGAACTGCACAATCTTTAGCTCGTTTTCTCCTCTTTGAGCTTTTTTAAGTGCCTACTTTAAAATGGCCACAACTTCTCCAAATATTATCAGATTTCCACATGTTACACATCGTTGGAAAGCTTGGATATTACACTCTCAGAATCTACGAATAACTCAAAATGCCCCAGAACCGACTTGTGTCCCTAGTTTCCGTGACTGGTCACATATTGTGACGTCATGGTTCTACCGTAGCCGACAGCGAACAAACAGCGCTACAGAGCGCGTTTTGTTACTACCTTTAAAAAAAAGAGAAGCAGCAGAAAGCTAGAAGCTAGCCATAAACACCGTGAGTAGTGACTTTTCCCTTGTCAGTGGTGTAAAATATGTAGTTGGATTGTTTCATGTAACTTAGTTCTTCTCCCTCGCTGTGTTATGGCCGTTGGATACATTTTTGTCATTGGTTGTTGCGTTAAATCTTACCCAGATACAGTAGTGCTATTTTCTGATTGGCTATTGTGTAGCTCGACGAACAACACGAGAGGAGACACGTTTGATTCCTGCCGGTTCCACAGTGAGAGCGGCGCGGCCAGATTTTTGGGCGCTGCGGCATATTAAATATATTACAAATAGTTTTTCAGCGTGAGAAATACAATGTGTGGAGGGAGAGCATGACAAAAGACCGAAATGAGTGACTGTCACGCTCAATGCTTGACACTTGAGAGCCCTGTCCTCACCTGACTATGGCTTTGTAAACTTTATCCATGATGTGGTTTATAACGGACTGTGGTACAGAAACAGTGACAATGTTACACTCTTGGCTTACTCTGGCTATTCTCAGACGACGATATGTTTGTCCAGTTTTAGCCACCGTAGCTTCTTCGAAAGGGAGGGCTGAGCAGTGGGCTGAGCCCTTAGTGCAACTCACAACCGAACCGCTAGATGTCGCTAAAAAATACACACTGCACCTTTAACATGGCATTTAAATGGTAACTAAACTCCTGGTCAGAGCCTGACTCCACCCACTGGTAATATTTGAAAAATGCTGGAAAAGTGGGCGGGCCCAGCGAAGGGGGGGCGTGCACCTGAGACGCATCTCTCTGTAGGCAAGGGCGAGGTTAGCTGGTACCCTATGACGTCAGAGGGTACCACAACTTCCAATAGGGACGTCCCGCGTGACGTCACGCCATGTGGAGCAGCCATCTTGACGGAATAGAAAATGCTATACCGCCGGTGATAATACAGCTCGTCGCAAATTATTTCTATAATGCCCGAGCCATGCTGTGCAGTTGGATGCGATCAGATATGTGATCATACAAAAGGAATATCTTTATACCGTATCCCAAAAGAAACAAAACGGAGAAACAAGTGGTTGGCGGTGTAAACAGGCAAAACGCTGATGGCGGTGTTACTGTTTGGCTTCCAACTCAACATAGCTTTGAAGTCTTCATTTTGGATCAGGTAAGTTGTCCCCTCGAAGGCTAATGAATGATTTCTCGGAGTTCGGGATCAAATGTAATAAATCCACTGTTGCCATAGAAATCCGCAATGTTTGTGTGCACTACCATTCAGCATAACATAAGCTTGTCTTAGCCGGACACATCAGGCTCCCACTTTTTCGATATATATATATAGATATATATATATATATATATATATATATTTATTTATTTATTTTTTGCTTTAAACAGAAAATCATTTGTTAATCAAACGTTTAGCTGTCGCCCTTTATGATGGAACTATTGTGCATTTTTTTCACGGTTCTTCTAACGGTGTATGGGTTTGACTACATTTTTCTACTTTTTTTTGTAGCAGTAAAAAAAAAAAAACTTACCAACATTAGCTAGAAACAGTATTAAAGTAGTAGTAAAGAGTAGAGAAGAGAGTGGTGGAACTGCTCAGTTAGCTTCAGAGTCAGTAACATTACTGGTAAATGCATTTACCTAACACACTGTAGCCCAATGTCAAAAGGTTTTTATGTAATTATATTATTAGTATAATAATATACTAATAATATATATTACCCACGGCAATGGATCTATTATTAGGGGTGGCCCACCATAGATCCATTGCCACTGAGTAGCTGAAGGATGTATTCCGTCAAAATGGCTGACACGCGGCTAGGGGTCACGTGACTGGGAGATCCCTATAGGAAAATTCAACTGCAGTAGCCACCGTTCTACCTGAAGAGGGCAGTACTCAGACGTTTTTACACCATATATTGTAGAATTAAACCCAAATGTCAAAAAATTTACTCGAATCAATGAACAGCATTTATGAAGCTCCATTCTTACAGATCATTAACTAAAAAAGTTGTTTTAGTGTTTAGTTAGCCTACCCTTTAAGGTTAAATGAATGGTATACAAAAGGTAAATACACATTTTATGCAAATATGCTAAATAAAATACAAAAATAATCAAAGTTAAAATTAATGTTACAATGATTATAATCATTATAACGAAAATGCTTTAATTTGAGGGCTTCAGTGCTTAAGCAGCATAAGGAAACATGCTAAAACTTGCTTAATTGCATTCTTATATAAAAAATAAATCTTTTCCAGACTGTTTTCAATATTTAGCCTACATGGGTGGTCAAGTTTACCAGTTTATTTATCCATTTTCTCTCTCTCAACCAAAATGTTTGCTGTATGTTGTTGAATAATAATAATAAAAAACGTCTGGATATCCTGTTTTATCATTCTATCCCAAATTTGAAATTTACAAAATATAGCAATATTTGAATTTCACTCCCTGGTGGGACTTACCACCGGAATGATTACAGAATCAAATCTATATGCAAACAAATATGGAACAAATCTAATAGGGTCATTTTGTGTCAACTCAACCAGAGGTCCCCAGCTCACATTTTCAGTTGTCAAAATCAAAAGTGGGTCACTTTGTATACAGCTGATACTCTTTTCTTTAAAAGAGGAATACCTAAACAAACAAATAATGTTAAAACTAGAAATGCATATAATTTTTTTCTATCAGCTCAATTGCATAGAACATACTTGTCTGAGTGCCATAAATATTATTTTTCTAAAGTTGTCATGCCTGTAAAAGTATTCAAGTTATATAATTACTTTTTCTAGATTCTCATTCTTACTAAACTTTTCTTTTGGAATCTTCATTTTTAAGGCCCTTCAGTCCCATAGATATTACGACCCCCAATGTGACAAACATGTCCTTATTGTTGAATTTTACCAATTTTCAATGGTCAAGAACCAAATGTATAGCCTAGGTAACATTTTAATAGCTGATAGTTAGTGTTTAAAGAAGAAAGTCTGAAGAACAAATAACAGTGAAACAAAAAATGTATATTGTTTTCCTCTATCAAAACAATTGAATACAACACCCCCCTCTAAGTGCCAAAAACAAACATTTTTCCAAAGTTTACATGCCTTTAATTCAAGAAGTGTTAAATATATCTTAATGTAATTTTAGATTCTTGTACTTGGAATCTTGGAATCTTTTAAGGCCCTATATGGTTCAACCTCATTGATATAGGGATGCGGTAAGATGTAGTTACGATACTGCATATTTTTTATACTCTAGGTAGCTTCAGATGTTGTTAAAATTAACCCATCTTTCAAAGATCTCTAAAACTGATTCAAATATAGATTCTTATAAAAACACCTTTGAGAGCAAGTCAATGTGCCTCAACCATTTTCAGTGGATTTTTGGATACTCCGAGAGATATGTTGTATGCAATTGTTTTGATAGAGGGAAAAGAGATACATTTCTAGTTTAAATATTTTTTATTCTTCAGACATTCCTCTTTAAATGCAATAAGTATCAGTGATGTGCAAATTGAACCACATTTGGTTTTCGATCACTTAAAATGCGTAAAATTCAACAATTTGAATATGGAGTTTTGAGATTCCCATATCTATGGGACTGAACTATAGCCTATAGGGCCTTGAAAATGAAGATTTCTAAAGAAACGTTTATTAAGAATGAGAATCCAGAAAGAAATTAAGATATCTTGAATACTTTTAGAGTTGCATGCAATCTTTGGAAAAACAATATTTATGGCACTCAGACAGGTATGTTCTATGCAAATGAGTTGATAGAAAAACAAGAGATACATTTCTAGTTTCAACATCATTTGTTCTTCAGATATTCTATTCTACTTTAAAAGAAAAAAGTATCAGCTGTATACAAAATGACCATTGAAAATGTGTACAATTTACCAATTTACTCATCAAGCCGCATTTAGATGTCTATATCTCTGGGATTGAACCAAATAGGGCCTTTAAAATAAATATACTCAAAGGAAGGAACCAAAATCTAAAAGAATATTAAGATATAATACTTCTTGAGTAACAAGAAGTGCTTTTTGCCATTTTTGAACTGTCACTGTTTGGCATATAATGCAACAAAGATTGCTAAAGTCAACAGATTTTACTAATAGACAATCTCTGTGTAAAAATAAAATTATGATGCCATCACCTTTCTGAAGTCATTTTTACACCCCTGTAAATTGGCTCCAAATCTCAGGTAAAAAAATTATATTGACCCCCCCACTATTTATGTTTGTCTTTCTAAAGAAAAAATATTAACAAAATTAAAAATTAAAAAATTTGAGCCGGGGAAAGTTGGTTGCTTTGACACGGAATGACCAAGAGTTGTCCTCACTGGAAGATTTTGCTTTGTTTACTTTTGCAGTGATTTTTGAAAATAATAAATAAATAATCTGATATATGATGGAGGGTTATTATGTCCAATAAATCCTGCAACCACAGCAGAGTCTGATATTCATGTTAACCGCTATGAGCGGCTTATAAATCCTGCTCTGGTGCCTTGCTTGGATTTTCCCAAATGTTCCAAAGACTGCGTTTTCACTGCCAGTTGAAAGAAATACACAGCACCACCTCAAAATAGTATCAAAGGAAAGCAATATATTAATGTGTCATATCTTTTCCCTCAAAACTACCGCCAACTGCCATACAACACTGCATTCTGTGTATCCCTCAATACTACTGCCAGCTGCCATACCAAACTCCAAGTCATATTGCTCAAATTAAGTGACAGAACCAACACGTCCTTTAATGATGGAAAAAAAAACCATTGTGCCAGAAGACCCTAAATCTAGACATCGAAGGAACTAATCATCAACTCTGCATTAATAACAAGGATTAAGTGTGCTCAGTCTCTGCTGTCATGAAGCTGATGAATGCCTCAGCCCCCACATTCACGTACTGTACTATGCAACACAGGTAGCGACTATGGCGAAATCTGCTGTGCCTGCCGCCTGAGAGTATGATTTCATCAATAAGTCAAGCAATTTGTGTTACTATGATAATTCAGGTCGAATGTCATCTGTTATTTAGCTCCTCTATTCCTTCAATGGCAAAGACATCCCTTCTAGTGATCGACCGATATAGATTTTTTAGCGCTATATAAAAGCGCTATATAAATGCAGTCCATTTACCAATACTCCTAACACTCATCAAGCATCGCATTCTGTTAGGTCAAGCTCGCATTAGCTGACTCTCAGCTGGTCTACGTATAGGAATACGATGCCTATCACTGTATACATATATAAGCTCCTTCAGTATTATCAGCAGCTATCGCGTTTCTCTGGAGCTAATTACCCTCCTCCATCCCCAGCTCCTCCTCTCGTCAGTCAGGATTTGGTTTTCCCCTTGAATCAGAATAAATTATCAAATTATGTTGTACTTTAAAATCTTGAATTAACGATATTGCATGCATTCATGTTGGTTGTGTTCTGTTTACCCTAAGGGGGGTTATTGCTCCTCGCCCTGCTCTTATCCATGCTAGGCTGCATGGATGCGCAGGGAGTTCTCGCCCAGTTGGCTACAAGCGTTTTTTGGTGCTCGGTCAGATCCACTTTTCAACAGCGTTTTTCATTTTTTTCCTTATTCCCAACACTTACTGCACCTTTAAAACATAATAAACCTTCACTGCCAGGTACAGAAATAATAAATGATTCATTTTAGTGCATGTGTCAACACAGACAAAGAAGAAATATGACTGCATACACCTGTAGCGTCTTGTCCTAGGAGACTATAACATCAAATAATAACAACACAAGTTGCTTTTTACTGTTTTATTATTTGATATGTTGCGGTTTTCATAATCAATAGACTAAGCTATTACCATTTGGCTGCTAAAACTTGCTTGCTGATGGTTGAAGTGTAGGTAAAATGGTGTTTCACAAGTCTTTAAGTCAAGCCCAAAACTGTGTGTAACAGATGTGTAAAGAGTTAGCCTAGTAAAGAGTACCTGTGAAAACACAACTTAGGCTATGTAAAAGCAGAGATACCTTACAGCGAAAATGCAGCCCAATCTCACGGCAATTCGTACGAATTTTACGAGGTGGCTAATTCGTACGAATTCATACAACCTCCCTCGTACGAATTAGTAAGATTTTTGCTAAATCGTACATATTTTACGAGTTGCCCAATTCGTATGAATTTGTACGAATGACCTACCCCTGACCCCGCCCCTAAACCTACCAGTCACGTGGGTTTAGACAAATCGTACAAATTCGTACGAGTGAGGTCGTACGAATTCATACGAATTAGCCACTTTTTAATCACTCGTACAAATTTGTACGAATTGGTCGTGAGATAGCGTTGCGAAAATGACACAAAGTTATCAATTCCAATACCACTTGAGTAAGAGTAGCCCAAGACAAGTCCTGAATGTAAGTCTCAAAGATGCACTAGTTCTTAACACCCAAGATATGCCCGTGAAAAACAAGAAACAGTTGATTTGTGACTGAACTGTAGGCCTACACCTCAATATTGCCATAAATCAAGGTCGACACAACAGCCTCTTAAAAACCTCAGTTAAACTCAAGTGCCTTAAAAGTCTCAGTTAAACTCAAGTGCCTAAAAATGGCATAATTAAAAACCAATATCCCTCAAAAAGGTATTTTCCATTTAACGGATAAATAAAATAATTTTAAGCCAAATTAGCCTAAATCGTCAACGCCTACTTGCACATGTTGGTTTCGGCCTCATCACTGGCTGCAGACATGTCCTCATCTCGCACACATTCCCATAAAGTAGTCTTGTTGACAAGTTTCGCTAAGTCTTTACTTGCAAAACGCACAAGGTACGTAGGCTACAGCAGTACCTTGAAATGAAATGCAGAAAAATAAAATTTACAAGAAATAAAATGCAGAAAAAGTTAGGTGCCATGCAAAATGTAAGTAATTGTTACTCTCACAGAATTATTGGATTAAATAGTAACGTTACATGCTTGTTCAAACATGTAGTTAATTTGCTATTATCTTTGTTATTCTGCCAAACTACAAAGATGCCAAAAAAGATATTTAGAACCCTAACAAATTACATTTACTCCTACTTTACACCAATGCGGTGTAAACATCAAATGTAACATGTATCTCACTAAAATAATCCAAACCCAGAAAGGGAACTTTGCCTCCACATGTCTACCACTGGCCTAAATGAAGAGAGTGAAAGAAGTGCCCTTTGGCTTAATAAACAAACAAAAATGTTGAAACACTGGTTGAAATAATTGTACAATCTTACCTGTATCTTAAAGCCTCTGTTTAGAAAAAGTCCAGTACAATGTATAAAAACAATCGAACACTGCAAAATTGAATTATGAAATCCAGTGAGGTAAATTTCACTATAGTCGATTCGAGACACAAGATGGCGCCAGATGCGCCGATTCTGTTACCCGGATGGAGCGGACTGGTACAGCATTGCTAAGAGCGACGGCAAATTTTATGAAATATCAGACCCCTGAATGGCGCGATTGACCAATCAGAATGAAGTATTCCAGAGCGCAGTGTAATAAGGTTGATTAGTCCTGTCTGAAAATAGGCACAAGCTGGTTACAGCAGGTTTTCAAAGAGCAATTTAATTTATCTAAACAAATTGTGATTAATCTGATTATTCAGTATGTCATGTAATTAATTCGATTAAAATGTTTAGGCCCTTATTGATTTAGAGGCATATAAATCACTAAATAAATCAGGAAAAAATAAGATTTTTGATCTGTTGTATTAAATGGCTTTTGTTTGAACCCCCCCCCCCCCTTCCCCCCTTCCCCCCTTCCCCTTGATAGATATCAAATACAACCATAAAGATTAATTGTTTACTTAACATGTCACACGCTCAGACATTAGCGCTCAGCAGGATTGTGCCTATCCTCTTGCTGCACTCGGCTGAGACATGTCTGTGATAATATAAACAGATCAATGTCAATAACATAAGGGCAGAAACACACAGTGGAATGTGGCATTGTTGCTTGCCAAAGTAAATAAAATTCACTAAACTAAATCTTTAGTTCATGTTGCTCTTTCCTTAACAAGCTTACCTGCATTGGCCATCTTAGCGATTCACTACATTCAAAACTGCATGCAGTATTTCTAAGACCATTGTAGTTTCCAGTTCATTGTTTACTCAGATTTCGCATTTTGGTGCTTAACATTCCAACTGTCATTTTTACTTAATTCTGTTTCTGTTTCCTATGAAGCCCAAACTCAAATTACAGTAACAGTTTCATAATTGGATGTTTTAACATATTAACCAGGGGCCCCAGAAACACTGAGGGTCTTTGTTTTACACAAGATGTGCTGTAGCTGGAGGATGAAACCATCTCAAGAGCATCTTGGTTGAATGAGAAACAGGTGTGACGGCAAATGGACCGGCACATTTTCTCTCATGTCTGAGTGGATGGGCTAAGCTGCATCAGCCTTATGACCTCTGTATGAAAAGCTTTGCAAATAGTGGCATATCTCAGAAACCTTGCTTTGTGCTCTATAAGACGAGTCTGGATCTTACCGGGCTTGTTAAAGGAAGAATTAGTATTGTAGGTGAATCCCGGCATCGTAGCCTGGCCCTTTTCCTGGTTATATTATGATTAATTGTGCATCATTACTGTGAGAATTGTTCCCACATGCAAAGATGCCCCCATCTAACCCACACTTCCAGAGCTGAGAGGAATAGTCAAATATACCCTCATTGGCTATTTCACAGGTGTGCTCTGCTGGGTTAAACCATGAAAACATCAACCTTGTGAGTTTTGTAATCTCACAAACTATTTTAAATTTAACAAAAGTAAGTGGCAGATGATTGAATGAATCAAATAAAGAAAAAAGAAGAAAAAAATGAACACAGTACATGATTATATACAAGCAATAAATTGTTGTTAGTTGCCAACAGCACACATTCAAAACCAATGTTACTCATGTATGGAGCAGAAACGCAACTAATATTAACGTAGGTCCTGAAGCTCTTACCCAATCATAACTCCTCTTTTTCCAGTGATATTCCTCTGACCTTTTCTCATTTGTAATGAATCTCAGCCATCTCTCATTCTACAGACTTTCTTCAAATCTCCCTAATTGGACACGCCCCCTACTGATGATTGGCTACAAGTGTGTTGTGGCCCTCCGTCTGATCCACTATCAATCGCTTACTGCATCTTTATTTATAGAATCTGAAGAGTCTTCACAATGCCTAAATTGCCTAACTCAGACTATAATTAGGGTTAAACATGGGCCTATAATTTACAATTAAGGTAATTATTGAATTCAGTCATGCCCTCGTGCCAGTAAACACGTCATCAGAGAAGAGATGAAATGTTGGGGAAGTTGTTTTGATTAAAGATTATGAGGGCGTATGAATTAAAAAACAACAACAACAACAATAATAATGATGTGCACGGATAAATCATTTATAATAAATATTTAAATATTGAATACAAATTTGTCAATTTTGATTTCATGGTGACTTCAAGTCTGTATGTTCTGTTTAAACAACTTCCATCTCAAGTTGATGCAACATAAAATTTTAAGACATCATTTTTTGTGTGTGTGACAGAGGTTGCTGTGTTGTTTGGTAATGGTCCAAACCGTAGGTGAAGTGGAGTTATGGTACAGCAGGCTATTTTGGCACATTTTACTGTGTTGACAGAGAGACTTATACATTATCAGCTGCAGGAATTAACTGAAGTTAAGGTTTGCCCATGGCTGTATATGATTATACATGACAGTTTGTTGAGAAATGATGCACAGCAACATAAAACTATATGGAGTGATGAAACCATGTGAGGAGAAACAAATTAAATGGTGTGTAAATTACCAGATTTAATGGGTTGTACTCTTTTAAACTTTGAGTAAAATAAACTGTTGAATTCCGAGAACCAATGAGACACAAGTATAAGAATTATGTACGTAATTATGTCATCATGTACATTTATGGGATTTTCGAGGTTCACTGATCACAGCATATAGCTAAATGTGAATGTTAAATAATCATGAACAAAAAAATGTGTTGTTAAATTATTAAAATATTAACTCACATTATCTTAAAGGTGCTCTAAGCGATGTTGGGTGACGTCACTTCTTGTTGAAGTTTAAAGTATTGACAAACAAAATGAAGGCTAGCTAGACGTTTAATTCGTGTTTTATTTACTTATTTATTTTAAAGTTTTGACCTTGTTATGTTTACTCAAAATATCATAACTGGATCTTCCAATGAAAATTACAGACATCTTTCTGGTGATGTATTCCGGACTAATCCCCTTAAAAGGGTTAGTACACCTAAAAATGAAAATGCTGTCATTAATTACTCACCCTAAGACCTCATCTTCAGAACACAAATTAAGATTTTTTTTTTCTGACCCCGCACTGCAATGTAATTGCCATTTTCAAGGACCAGAAAGGTAAAGACATCATTAGTCCATAGTTCATGTGACTAGTGGTTCAACCTTAATTTTATGAAGCAATGAGAATACTTTTTGTGTGCAAAAAAAACAACAACAACAAAAATAACAACTTTATTCAATTATTTCTTCTCTTCCGTGTCACACAATACTGAGCCGGTGTTCTGACATAGAACCTGGAAGTGCTGCACTGTGTTTACAACGTGAACTGCGTCAGAGACTGACACAGAAGAGAAGAAATTGTTGAATGAAGTCATTTTTCTCTGCACAAAAACTATTCTCATTGCTTCATAAAAACCTACCCTTGCTCTTATTTATTTGCCTCCACTTTTGAGTGCCACACCCACATCTCAACATCCAATCAGCAACTGATGCATATACAAAGGTTCTTTATTGGCATAGATTCCATGAAGAACCTTTAACATCCATAGAACCTTTCCATTGCTCAAAAATGTTCTTTATAGTGGAGAAAGGTTCTTTAGATCAGGGGTGCCATGGAGGTGCCATAGTCTCAATTAAAATTTTGTGTGAATATAATTTGTCTTACAGTATTATGTATATTATAAAAACGTCTTCCTGTTTTACATTCATTCCAGTTTCTTTGCCATTTCTGTTTGCAAGCTTCTTTAATGATACCTTTTCCTTCCATCTTACTTAATGCAACTGTAATAGTAGGGATGTTTAGTTTAAGTGACTCTTTAGCCGTTTTATCACCAGCACAGGACTGCAAACACAGGGAGAATAAATAGGGAGAGCAAACAAAGCATGTAACAAGGGAGGACAGGTGGGGAAAAATAATCAATAATCAGGTAACAAGATGGGAGGGGCTAGACGATTGACAGAAGAGTTTTTTTCCATTTGTTTACTCAAGATTCTGAACTGAGGACAATTTTGTTTTCCCAAAGTTTGCAAGGTTAGTGGCATCATCTTGCAATGAAGCACATGGCTTGTCATGTATGTTTCCTTGTGCCATGTGCTTCATTGCAAGATGATGCCACTAACCTTGCAAACTTTGGGAAAACAAAATTGTCCTCAGTTCAGAATCTTGAGTAAACAAATAAAACATTACCAAGAAAAAGCCTGTGTTTGAATACCATAGTAAGTGGGAGTATGCCGAGTTTTGTGGATCACAGCCACCCGCTCTTTAGGGAATGCATTTGGTAATTGAGCTTATAAATAACAGCAGGTGGTCCTTGCATCTCAAAAACTCTGGAGGCAAATCTGTTGTCAGGGATAATTATAGAGATGGAGAATCAGTACAGACAAAAGCATCCGTTTCTGACTGCACCTGTCAACACACTAGAGACACCAGACATCCTTTAAAGATGTCTTCCGTTATACTCATGATATTACCTGTCTTAATGTCTCAGCTTTAGTCTCGGCACACCCATGGACCGCCCACAGACTGTTCGCTGACCTTCTGCATCTAACTGGAATGAAACTGGAATGCATTGTCTTGATTTGGAAAGATGACATTACATAAAGTTTGTATGCTTTATGCTTTTTTTTTTTATTGCTGACAAATTTCTGTGATCCACAAAATTTCTCATCCTCCAATGACGTGCAGTGTTACCTGTGCAGTGTCACCTTCCTCTGGATTCCTGGATTCACAATACAAGGAATCTGATTCTAAACTTGGGAATATAACCTCAGGCATGGCAACATGACTTTCAGAATGGCAGAGTGAAAGGATACAGGATACAATGAAGCAGCTTTAACATGTTGCCGCCAAAATGTAGCTGATGTGCCTGGAGGTGAGGGCAACCCTTCACAACAATGCAGCGTAGAGTTACGAAGACAGTGAGAAAGAACTCGCTTCTTAAACTAATTCCTCATTTGTTATTTAGTTTATGCCTTTAGTTGCCTTCAGCTACAATCAGTGGTCTCCAATTCAAAATAATACAAACCAGCATATGTAAACTACTTAATTTATTGGATAAATGTGTATTTACCTGTTTAAATGTCAACCTTGAAATATTCATTAAAAAACTACTAAATATGAAATGCAAATATTTACATATAGCTATAGTTATATGGGTCCGTTTTTTCCAACTTTTGTCTGTCAAATGTAGTCATATACATCATTGCTTTATATAATCAGGATATTTGTACAAAACATGAACCATGTTACACTCAAAAAAGTGCACATACACACACAGTCATAAAGGAACCACATCTGAAAATAGTATGAAAAACAGCTGTACATCATTGCAATCCAAGTCAGTCTCATTGTAGTTCATATTGCCTTTCCTTCCATGAGCACAGGGCTGTGTTGGTCAAATCTGCACCAGTATGGCTTATTCTCAATAAAGGAGAGGCGCTATTCATTTTTAGAATTGAGTTTTGAATTTTTATTTTTGCTTTTTCTCTTCTTGGGGTTCTGCAGCGGATGATCCTTTGAGGGACTCTGAGGTGCATGAGAGGACTCGTTGAGTTGGCGTGTGTATCTCTTGCACGTGCAGGATGTGACAGCGGTGATCTTGTAGGTGCGTGTGCTGCCGTCTTGGCACTGGAGTTTAATGCGCTGGGTGCGTGTGCGGTCAGTGACACAGCGCCACTCCTGGGCATCCCGTCTGCTCCAGTAGTGACCTCCACCGATCCAGTTGGGAAGCAGGTGGGTGGGTAGACATTCTCCGGCACACACTAACTCCTTCACAGGATTCAGGCTTGTGCACTGGCCATCAGATATGTATTTAGTGGACCTCAGCTCCCTGCAACCGACCTGGTGTTGTTCTGCAAAGGAAATTTCATGCTTTAGAAATCAGTGGATGGATAAGGAATTATTGTAAAATTTTACATGATACATAACACTTTAAATAACTACTACAGTAATAGAATATCCTTGTATGAAAATTTTAAATAGCTTTAAAAGCTTTACGTTTGAAGGTTAAAGAGATAGATAGATGGATAGACAGTAAAAACTTATCTGATCAATAAGTTGACAACATACAGTATGTTTTTACATTGCTTTAACTCAAGCAATTTTCCACTTAAAGAATGTATTCTTGTATAACATAAATAAAGTCAGTTTAATGGATGTTTAAGTCATTTCAACTTAAATTACAAGTTGATTGTACTTAAAAATCTAAGGGAAAACTTAGACAACTAGATAGATAGATACACAGTAAAAATATATATGATAAATAAGTTATGACAACATATATTTTTACATTGCTTTAACACATCAAAATAAGTTAAGCAATTGTCAACTTTTTTTGTTACACATGAATCAACATTTTTTTTAAGTTAATTTAATGTAATTTAAGTTGAAATGACTTAAACATCCAAGTTGATTGTACTTAAAAATCTAAGGGAAAACTTAGACAACTAGATAGATAGAGATACACTGTAAAAAAGTAAATGATGAATAAGTTATGACAACATATATTTTTACATTGCTTTAACGCATCAAAATAAGTTAAGCAATTTTCAACTTTTTTGTTATACATGAATCAACAATTTTTTAGGTCAATTTAATGTAATTTAAGTTTAAAGGACTTAAACATCCAATTTTAAAATTTAAGGATTGCAACTTAGAGATATAGATATGACTAGTTAATATAAAAATATATAAAAGAAAAAAAAAATAACGCGAGCATACATATGCATTTGGATTATTTGTATAGCCTATTGTAACATACATTATAATAAATATGGATCCTACAAAAGTAAAGTATATTTGTAAAAGAATGCACCTTTTTGGTCTCGGCTCTCCGTTCGTCTTCCTCCGTTGCGTGCTCGATTTAAAGAGGCGTTGTTCGGTGTCTGGTGAGGGGATGCGACCACGTGCCCATAAAACTCTTCAGTGGCATCATTTTTGAAAGCCTGACAGCTTTTCATCAGAAAACAGAGTAGAAACAGCAGCTGGTATTCGCATGTGTTCCTGGGCATTGCAAAGCAGTTCGGTTCAGTGTCTCTTTGGAAATTCAGAGAATGATTATACCTACCTGTCTACTCGTGTATGTTTATATACCCGCCCATTCTTTGAACAGCAGCAGCGAGTGGAATATTGAAGTGTGCTGGAAATGGGCGTGTCCTCCCCCTGCTGGAGGCACGCCCACCTACAGCAACATCATTCTGCAATATGCACGTAAAAAATGATCTTGATGTAAGCCAATCGTCGTAGAAACATGACACTAAACAATTTATTGAATAAAAATTGTATTAAATTAAATAAATAACTAAGATGAACTACATTAATATGATTAATAAAGGCTGTAGAAGTATTGCTCATTCTTAGTTCATGTTAACTAAAGTTAATGGTTGCACTTTATTGTACAGTACTACGTGCACTTATGTATACTAAGTTTACAGTGTACTTTAGTACAGGGTAATAAGGTAACATGGATTAAGGTTAGGTTTAAGGGTTGTTTCAGGGTTATTACCCAGTTATTGTAATTACTATAATAAGTACATATATACGGGGAACGGAACTGTAAAATAAAGTGCTACCATGTTAACTAATGAAACCTTGAGGATCTACTCAGTCTGACTAACTTTTAAATATTAGGTAATAATAATTAGGTTATATTAGCCGAAAAGTACAACAATAACAAAATCCAGATTACACATTTGTCTAAGACAGCATTTAAAAACAATTGATTGTTTTGAACATTCAGAAATTTGAACAATTCACTCTTTTATAAATCTCAATTTATCATACACACACTAAAAGTAGAATGACATTTTTTAAAACAAAGATTAATTTTGCATAACATTTTCTTGACTTCCCGTGACCCCACAGAGGACAAGTGGTTTGGAAAATGGATGGATTCTCTTGAATTAGATTTAGTTGAATTTCCATATTTTGCTTGTGGATTTATTGTATTCTCCAATTTTGACAATGAATTATTTAATTAGCAGCATGCAATTTTTTTACTAATGCAAACAATCTTTTAGTCTTTAATTCTATTAGTGCTGCATGGTTCTAGAAAATAGGTAACCTCTATTATGAACCTCAAATGATACCTTCCTTTCATGCAAATGAAGGCAAGCTTAACAGAGTAAACACTATACTGCAACACTCTCAAACAGAGATAGGATACTGTGCTGATGATGTTGTTCTCTTTAAAGGAGAGGTGTGAGTTTTCAAGCATTTAGATCCTCTACATGTGAATATGATGCATTCAACTCCAGTGAGTGCTGTTAAGTATGGGCATGCATGACAACACCCATGAAACAGGATAGCCCTGGATTATTTTACCCCAAAATTATCCAAACAGGTGCCTCCGATGAGCTCACCAAATGAATGCGCATAACACAAATGACATGGAGGAAACACAAAAGCCCAATGCTCACTTTCTTCCACCGAAAATGTGTGGCTCCCCTAAAAGTGTCTAGTTTCACTCTCTCCTCAGACATTTACGATTAATTCATTGCGCTTGCCCACAGGTACATTTCTTTGATTCGGATGAAAAACATTTTAATATTGTGCTGAATTTTTTTTTTTTTAATGTCTTTCTAAAGCCATTGCTGTAAAAATGATCTCTTATTACCTAAAAAGCACTGTTAGTCATATTGGTAAGGGGGGGGTGTTATTGGGGATCACTGAATATGCAACCTCGGGGCTTGAAAGAGGAATATCAAAGTCATGCGATACGATGCGGCATTCGCTAATTTCTGCATCTGAAAACCGGATATTTGAGATAGTCCTTTCATGCACCTGTAATGACCGTGACATGTTTATAGATGGAGACAGGAGAAGGATGAATCTCAGGGGAAACACAGAGGTTACGGCACTGAGCTATGGGTATATTGACATGCGACGTGACAAGCGTGTGCTAAATAGACCCTCGTTTGGCCCACAGGGTGAGATAGTCCCTTGGGATGAGGGGATGTGGAGACTGGGAACAAAGCGCTCGGGAACAGACAGAGCCATCTATAGAATTCTTAGCGAGTGCCTTAGGATGTGTGCAACAGGACCAAGTGTGGGAAAGTCCACGGAGGAGATCCCTGCTCGCACAAAACTCACTGTACTAGAGTTACCACACTGCACCTTAAACGGCAAATGTTTTCCAAATTTTTTTTTGGGGGGGGGGGGGATTCTGGTATATACTGGTTAATGAAGATGCATATGATAGAAAATGATGCATTTTTTAAACTTAAACGATGCAGTTGCCCACTTCATTTGGAGATCATTATTGTGGTCAAAATTTCACCTGAAACAGGTTTGTGTTTGTAATAAACATTGCGAATCTGCTAGATTGAAGCATTTATGATATTATACTGCACATTTCTAAGAAGTAAATAGTACACTGATGTTATATGTGAGATCATATTTGATCTTCAGAGGATGGACGCTGCCATCTAGGGGCAAAACTACTGAATTAAAGGGATAGTTCACCCAAAAATTAAAATTCTGTCATCATTTACTCACCCTCAAGTTTTATTTTTAAAATTTATTTCTTCTGCTAAACACAAATCATATGAGTAACCAAGCAGTTGATGGGCCCCATTGATTTCCATACTTCCATAGTATTTTCTTTCCATACTATGGAAGTCAATGGGGCCCATCAACTGTTTGCTTGCCCATTTTCTTCAAAAATGAGGACGAGTACATGACAGAATTTTTGGGTGAACTATCCTTTTAAGATGGAAGACCCATTTTTTTATTTGATCAAGGGTTTCCTTCTCAAAGTTTAGTTAAAAATAAGCTTTCAGAACCATATGAACTACTTTAGAGGTAGTTGTAGCCTACTTTTAAAGCAAATAATGTGAGAATGCTGATTCTTTGCTGACTGTTTGCAGAATGTACAAGCAATTTCTAAGCGAAAAATTTTTCTAAACCAATTTCTTTTTATTTTTTAAAGAAAAAAAAGGGTGAAAAGGGTCTTAGTTACACTATGTAACTTTAATTCAGGATGAACAAAATTTAAATAATGAGTCAAATACATCAATCCTTCTTCCAAAATGTGTTTTTGTCTTACCCTGATTAACAATGATAAGCCAATTATAAGTCTTTATATTTTACACAGGGCGGGATGATTTTCGCTGGAAATATTGTTACTACTAAGCTACTCAACAGGTGAGTAAGGTATTTTATAAATTGCCATTTGTAGCTCTTTAACAGAGTTCATTATAAAGCATGATCACATTCGAGAAAAGCTGAAGCGCAACTAAAACAATGTTCTTCCACAAAATGCATGCAGTTTTGTTTTATCGACCAGAGGGCCAAAAGTTATATAGTGAACCCTTAAACAAGAAGAAAATCCTCAAAGCTTTTATTTTTAACTCTTGAGAACAGATGTCCAAAGAGAACGTCCTTTTGTCAGTAGTTTTCATGCGCTCTACACGTGCTGTATTCTGTGTGGTACTTACACAGCTCAGAAATGAGTGTACGATCCAACACTTCTGTATCATGGTTTAAGTGTCCTATGAAATGCAGAGCACCAATCACAGCACAGCGCGCTGAGCCTGAACTCGATGCTTAAGGGAGTTGACCTGACCAACGAAACGACAGACAACATCTTTCTGTTCTTTAGTCCTGTCCAGCACAAGGATCATCTTCACGGTGGTCATCAGAAGGACTGTGCTGAAATGCACACTCGGACAACCCCAGACAAAGAGCCAGCATTGAGCTGGCGGCCTTCTCTGCATCACTGTTATCAGCTGGGATGAAACAGAAAAACACAAAATAAGCTTCATAGTTCACTTATAAAACTAACTCTTATAAAGTCACATTAAATTTGTATTATTATTAAACCTTTATTTAACTAGGAAAGTCACATTGAGGTTAAAACCTCTTTTACAAGTGAGACCTAGTCAAGACAGGGTCGAATAGCAGGATTAAACAATTACAAGGAACAATAAGAAACCAATCACAACATCATTAGATACAACAGAAAACACAGCAAAACAAGTCTTCACAACAACATCATGACACAGCACAAAACAAAAACATTAACATTTAGGTATTACATAATACCCTACATAGTACTATTCACAGAAACAAACAGTATTAGATCATAGGTTTAATAAGAAGTTAAGTGGAATATAGAATTGGAAAAGCAACTGCAATTAGTAGTGATCACCTCCTTTATTCTATGTTTAAAATCATTTAGAGAAAAATGAGGGATTGTAGTTTGAGTTTGGTCTGCACATAATTCCAAGACCAAGGGCCATAATAGAACAGGCTTAGCTTTCCAGCCTCTGTTCTGATAGCAGGCATTTTGAACTGAAGCCAATTATGTGACCTGAGATTTGAACGGCTTTGAAATTATAAAAAATTCCTGTTTAAATAATTTGGAAGTTTTCCTAAAATAACCTTATAAATTAAAATATACCAATGTTCGAGCCTGCGCAAATGAAGAGATGACCATCCTACCAATTTGTACAATGTACAATGATTTGTCCTAAAACAAGAGTTAGTGACATCTGAGAGCTGAGTGATAAAGGGGGTCAAGTTTGGACAAGGTGGATAGTATCCCCATAATCAATCTGTGACAAAAAAAAAGACCAGCAGCTCAGCGTTTACGTGAAGCCAAGGAGAAACAGTACTTTAGCCTATACAGAAAACCCAATGTGAATTTTAATTTCTTTGCAAGATAATCAACATTGTATTTCAAATTTAGGCTTTTGTCCATCCAGATTCCCAGATATTTGTAATTGTCTACAGACTGGATACAGACTCCAACCAGTGACGTGATTGAGAGGGATGGTAGCTTTGTTCGCCCAGTATTAAAACCCATAACATTAGTTTTGTGTGGGTTTAACTGCAGCTACAAATCTAATAGAGCATGTTGCAGGGTATCAAAATCTGCCTGCACATTTGAAAAGGCCAACTCAGCTGTGGGGGCACAGGAATACAGAACTGTATCATCTGCATACAGATGATACTTACAAAATTTAAACTTGTCACAAATATTATTAATATAAACTAGGAAAAGCAAGGGTCCCAAAACTGAACCTTGTGGAACACCCTTTGTAAAAAGAACTGGATTTGACATATCATTGCCATGTTTGACCATTTGCGAACGATTGGATTACATGCAATGCCAGCTCTCATCAGGGTATTAACAAGTAATTAATGGTCCACAGTATCAAACGCCTTTGTGAGGTCTATGAACAGAGAAACACAGGTACATTTATTATCTATAGCCTCTTTGAAGTCATCCATGACTTTTAAAGTGGCAGTTATTCCGCTATGCCCTGACTGGAACCCGGATTGCATTTCATTTCAATTGTTATGCGAGTGCAAATATAATTTAAGTTGGGTAGCAACTAATGATTCCAATATTTTTGAAAGAACAGGGAGATTAGAGATTGGTCTATAATTGTTCATGTCATATTGATCACCCGCTTTAAATAGGGTGTAATGTAAGCTTGCTTCCAGAACGCTGGAACCTACTTAAAACTTAGTGACATGTTAAAAATGTGAGTAATAGGCTCAACTATGATGACCGGTGCAGCCAGCTTTAACAGAAAGGGACCCAGACCATCAGGTCCAGGCGCCTTTTTTGGGTCTATTGAATTCAGTGATTGCAGAACATCTTGAACTTGTAGGGCTTCAAAATCAAATGAGAAAGCAGAGGATGTACTAGGTAACAAAAAGCATGTTGAAAGATCTACTGAAATTAATGGAAGCTGTTGATCAAATAAATGACCTGCTAATAATAAATGAGAACATTTACAACAAGAACAAAACAGCCTTGGTTTCATCATGGAGCATTAAAGGATTAGTTCACCTCAAAAAGAAAATTTCCTAATAATTTACTCACCCCAATGCCATTCTGTCATCTGAATGAAGGATGAACCCAATAGCAGAAAGCAAATGATTCTCACAGGGTTTATTAATGGACAAAAACCGAAAACAAAAACCCATGATGGGGCAAAACAAGACTAATACTCAGACAGTAAACTCACAGCTACGACAGGAAAAGACACTTCTTGAAGACAGGACTCTCAACAGGTTACTCACAGCTTGACACACAACAAATGACAATGTCAAACAATGAACCGCACAGGACAGCAAACACAAGGGGATTATATAGGGAACACTAATGACGAGGACAGGTGAAACTGACTAGGCAATATGACAAGACGGGGATAACAAGGGGGCGGGGTAACGTGACGAGACAACACAAGCACATGGCCCAAATAATTGGCCATGCGCTTGAACACAAAACATGGGTCTGCCATGATCCTGCCACAAGACTGGAGAAATCAAAGACATGAGGGCAGATTCATGACACATCCAAGATATCCATGTCTTTCTTTCCTCAGTGGAAGAGAAATTAAATTTTTTGAGGAAAACATTTCTTGATTTTTCTTCGAATAATGGACTTCAATGGCAACCAACGTTTTGAAGTCCAAATAAATGCAGTTTCAAAGTTCTTTGAAGTGCTTCAATGGGCTGTGCATGATCGCAGCTGAGGAAGAGGGTCTTATCTAGCGAAACGATATGTCATTTAAAAAAAAAAATAATAATAATTATATATATATATATATATATATATATATATATATGTACTTTTTAACTACAATTGTTCGGATTGAGCTGATCTGCAAACCACTGGGAACTACTTCATCACGTTGAAAGGTCACGCTCGATGTCGCCGGCGGAAGTACCGCCCCACTGTTTACAAAGCGACCGTGCGAATGAGGATAGTTAGGAGGATAGGAAGATAGAAGGAGGATAGCTGCGGACTTCAAAACGTTGGTTGCCATTGAAGTCCATTATTCGAAGAAAAATCCAGAAATGTTTTCCTCAAAAAAATTAATTTCTCTTCCACTGAGGAAAGAAAGACATGGATATCTTGGATGGCATTGGGGTGAGTAAATAATTAGGAAATATTCATTTTGAGGTGAACTAATCCTTTAAGCCCTGTTCACACCAAGGATGATAACTATAACGATAAAGATATACAGTAGTTCTAAAAATTGTTTGCGTCTTTTGCAGCGTCTTGCGCATGACAAGATGTTGTAAAAATGGGGTGCTTAAGTTAAAAGAAGTTCAACTTTCTCTAGACAGTGCTTTTTTTTGTTCCACTGCCCTGTGTCACGTTTTTAATAGCAAAAACACATTCTGTTCTTTAAGTCAAGATGACCAAATGCACAGGTAAGATTCAGTAAGATCACAATTCTTACCTACTAACCACTGGTCTGGTGATATGCTAACATTGCTAAACATACCATTAATAGAGAATTCTCTCGGTTTTGGTTGGCTTATGAATTGAGCATCTCCGTGTTGCACAGGGGTTTTGCACTGCCTCTTATGGGTGAACCAGTGCAGCGTCTGACACGTCTGCCCACAGTAGATCACCTCCAAAGAGATGAGATTATTGGAAATGAGAATGTGGAAAGTTATGTTTGCCTTTACAGAAACTACATGCTAAATAGCATCCTCGAATCATTACTAGGCCTATACTTTGCGGATGGTCATTAAGTAAGATTAACTGTACAGTAAATTGTTGTTAACATTTGTGAGTTTATTATTTGGCTCCAAAATGATCAAATTTCAATATTAATGGAATAATGATATTTCATGGCTACTCAAGGAAAGAAGAAACATACCATTTCACAGAAGGAGCACCACATTTTTATAATTTGGCATCAGCCAGCAAGTTATGTACATCTACACTAATCCCCCCCCTCCCCCCCCTCCCCCCCCAGCAAAAACAGTAATATTCTAAAATATTATTACAATTTAAATTTACTTTTTTATTACTGTATATTTTAAAATGTAATTTATTCCTGTGATGGTAAATCTGAATTTTCAGCAGCCATTACTATAGTCTTCAGTGTCACGTGATGATTTGCTACTCAAGAAAAATGTCTTATTATTAAATGTTGAAAACATGTACTGCTTAATATTTGTATGGAATTCATGAAATCTTTGGTAACATTATGAATGTCTTTACTGTCACTTTTGATCAATGTAATGCATCCTTGTGTTATAAAAGTATGAATTTATTTAAAAAAAACTTACTGAGCCCAAACTTTTGTATGGTAGTGTATATACAGTAATATGCTTCAAGAACATAGTTATTCATTTATTTAACATTATGTTTAAATATTAGTGCTGTTAAATCAATTAATCGCGATTAATCATATTTAACATAAAAGTTTGTGTTTATATAATGTGTGTGTGTTTGTATACATACACACACATGCAGTGTATATATATATATATATATATATACATTTAATAATACACAATATATACACACAATAAACAATATATATTCACACACACACACACACACACACACACACACACACACACACACACACACACACACACGCACGCACGCACGCACGCACGCACGCACGCACGCACGCACGCACGCACGCACGCACGCACGCACACACACACACACTTAAAGGATTATTAGGAACACCATACTAATACTGTGTTTGACCCCCTTTCGCCTTCAGAACTGCCTTAATTCTACGTGGCATTGATTCAACAAGGTGCTGAAAACATTCTTTAGAAATGTTGGCCCATATTGATAGGATAGCATCTTGCAGTTGATGGAGATTTGTGGGATGCAAATCCAGGGCACGAAGCTCCCGTTCCACCACATCCCAAAGATGCTCTATTGGGTTGAGATCTGGTGAATGTGGGGGCTATTTTAGTACAGTGAACTCATTGTCATGTTCAAGAAACCAATTTGAAATGATTCGAGCTTTGTGACATGGTGCATTATCCTGCTGGAAGTAGCCATCAGAGGATGGGTACATGGTGGCCATAAAGGGATGGACATGGTCAGAAACAATGCTCAGGTAGGCCGTGGCATTTAAACGATGCCCAATTGGCACTAAGGGGCCTAAAGTGTGCCAAGAAAATATCCCCCACACCATTACACCACCACCACCAGCCTGCACAGTGGTAACAAGGCATGATGGATCCATGTTCTCATTCTGTTTACTCCAAGTTCTGACTATACCATCTGAATGTCTCAACAGAACCTCAAGACTCATCAGACCGGGCAACATTTTTCCAGTCTTCAACTGTCCAATTTTGGTGAGCTCTTGCAAATTGTAGCCTCTTTTTCCTATTTGTAGTGGAGATGAGTGGTACCCGGTGGGGTCTTCTGCTGTTGTAGCCCATCCGCCTCAAGGTTGTGCGTGTTGTGCCTTGACAAATGCTTTGCTGCACACCTCGGTTGTAACGAGTGGTTATCTCAGTCAAAGGTGCTCTTCTATCAGCTTGAATCAGTCGGCCCATTCTCCTCTGACCTCTAGCATCAACAAGGCATTTTCGCCCACAGGACTGCCGCATACTGGATGTTTTTATCCCTTTTCACACCATTCTTTGTAAACCCTAGAAATGGTTGTATGTGAAAATCCCAGTAACTGAGCAGATTGTGAAATACTCAGACCGGCCCGTCTGGCACCAACAACCATGTCACGCTCAAAATTGCTTAAATCACCTTTCTTTCCCATTCTGACATTCAGTTTGGAGTTCAGGAGATTGTCTTGACCAGGACCACACCCCTAAATGCATTGAAGCAACTGCACTGTGCAACACAACTGCACTGTGATTGGTATTATTGCATTAATGAGAAATTGAACAGGTGTTCCTAATAATCCTTTAGGTGAGTGTATATATATATATATATATATGCATACACACATGCATACGTGTGTGTGTGTGTGTGTGTGTACATATATTATATAAACAAATAATAATCAAATATTATTAACAATATAAATAATAATATTTTTATAAATAAAAATTATATATAAAATATAAATATAAAATTCATTATTTAATAAGTGATTCCACATTAAATGACCCCTTTGTTAAATTAAAGTTGCTTGTTTTTTTTTATGATAGAAAAGTGTACTGATAATTTCCACAGGTGCTATGCTTTGGACCTGCTGCTGCAGCAGGGTTGCTTCACAATAGGGAAACTAGGGAAATAGGGATACAATCACAGAATCACAGATGAATTTCTCCTGGTACTGAGGGAAGCCATCACTATCTCTTCCTTTCAGAAGTCTTGGACAGAAGAAAAGTATATCATTTTGTGACTCCATTTGCAAGACCATCTAAGATACAAGGACCATAATGATGATGTCACCTCTTCAAAAGGGCGTCCAAATTGTCGTCACATTCCTGCAGGAAGGCCAAACACTTCTGCAGTACGCAGCTGATGTAGTGCATTTTCATGGCCAGAACCTCATTCTTGCCCTGCTGTTTCACGCACTGCTCGCAGAGCAGATCCAACACACGGTAGCACTTCTCCAGGGCAACCACGTCCACCAATAAGGAGTTCTCCATCACAAGCATCACCATCTGAAAAAGCATGATGGAAAAATGTGCCCCAAAATATGGGAAGTGAATATAGCAGAGAGACACTAGCCTTACTTACAATGCACGTTTCATGGAGGAAACATGTTCTCATGCTACATGATTGTGTTAATTGATCCCTGCTGAGTGTGGCGCTGAGACACCTTACTCATCAGAAATCACTGGATGGGAGACAGCTGAGAGAGCGCACATACAGATGCCATCCGGGATCTAAGCATACACGCAAGTCTATACTAGACCACCTGTGTTTTAAACTACACGCTGCCCATAACAGTTTCTACGATCACTAGGACCCTCAATACTTAGGTCACTTTATCAAAACACAATTCTCCTTACCAACTTTCAGCTTGGCACAGCAGTTAATTTCACTAACTACCAAAACCCCTCATACATGTCTCAAATCAACTCAACACTAGCAAATGTTATCACCCAACAAACACAAATAATAAAATAAGGACCTAAAAACACTAACAAGTAGGTATGTTTTGCATAATGGGACCAGCATGGGGTGCTAGTTTTGCTGGTCCCTAGCATGGGAAGCATGGCCTGAGGTCCAGCAACACCAGCTCAATTTTGCTTGAAAACAGCATGACTATGCTGGTCCACCAGCTAGACCAGAACTGTACCGGCTCTAACCTGCATAAACCAGACAGGACCAACATGGAATTTATACTGCATTAAAGCTGAATTTTTCAGCAGGAATGTTACATGATCTATTGTATATTTCTGTAATAACTTATTGCAGTTACACCCTTTTGTAAGGTAATGAAACTTGAAGGTTTACACCTGTTGTATAGAACTGTTTTGATAGTATTTAATTTTTTCAAATTTAGTATATATTTAAATAAGCTATTTGCTGAGGCCTCAAACTGAGGCCTCGTTTGTCATTAGTCACTAGATTTCCACGTTAACAACACAAGCCTCGAATCGCGGCTTCATCTGGCACGCCCATTTTTTCTCGACACAAGCTCCGACGCCTCGGTTCAAATGTCACATCACTACCTGGGGGCAAAAATGGCGGATCCGGAGCTCCAATCCGTGCGATCAGCGTTCAAATCAGTTTTCCCTCTCCGGTCTTCAGTCCCAGGTTGTACTTCCACGTCCAGCCCAGAGTTTCCTTCGCCGCTGGTCCCGTCCAGTCCCGAGTCCATTAATGTGGTGGCCCCGTCCAGTCCCGAGTCCCATGATGTACTGGCCCCGTCCAGTCCCGAGTCCCATGATGTGCTGGCCCCGTCCAGTCCCGAGTCCCATGATGTGCTGGCCCCGTCCAGTCCCGAGTCCCATGATGTGCTGGCCCCGTCTAGTCCCGAGTCCCATGATGTGCTGGCCCCGTCCAGTCCCGAGTCCCATGATGTGCTGGCCCCGTCCAGTCCCGAGTCACATGATGTGCTTGCCCCGTCCAGTCCCGAGTCCCATGATGTGCTGGCCCCGTCCAGTCCTGCGCCAGAGCCCACTGATCCTGCACCAGATGCACCAGAGCCCACTGATCCTGCACCAGAGCCCACTGATCCTGCGCCAGTCCTGTCCAGCCCAGAGTTTCCTTCACCGCTGGTCCTGCCCAGCCCAAGACCCTCGTTGCTGCCGGATCCCCCCTTTCCTGTCAATTTCCCCATTCAAATTTTGGGGGGGGGCGCCCACCCGAAGGGTCCTCACCGCCATGGCCACCCGAAGGGTCCTCACCGCCCTGGACGCCCGAGGGTCCGACAGCTCCGCCCTGGACGCCCGAGGGTCCGACAGCTCCGCCCTGGACGCCCGAGGGTCCGACAGCTCCGCCCTGGACGGCCGAGGGTCCGACAGCTCCGCCCTGGACGCCCGAGGGTCCGACAGATCCGCCCTGGACGCCCGAGGGTCCGACATCTTCGCCCTGGACGCCCGAGGGTCCGACAGCTCTGCCCTGGCCACGCCCACAGCCTGCTCCGCCGTGGCCACGCCCACAGCCTGTTCCACCCCAGTTCCCCAAGCTACCAGCTCCGCCCTGGAGGCTTCCCGTCCCTGCACCACCATGCCCTCGTCAGCCTCCAGGGCGCCCACCCTCCCACCCCTTTGGATGTTATATGGCGCGAAGGGAGGGGGAGGTTCTGTCATGTTTTGTATGTGTTTAGTTCTGTTTTGTGATCTGGTTTCCCCCTGTCTCTGTGATTTTGGTTTAGTCCTGTTATTAGTTCAGTTTTGTGATCTTGTTCACCCCTGTCTTTGTGATTTTTGGTGTAGTCCTGTTAGTGTTTCCCGGTCTGTTTAATTAGTAATTCCCTTCACCTGTGTTCTGTTAATTATCCTATTAGTCCCTGTTCATTTAAGCCTTGTGTTTTCCCTCAGTGTTTGTTGGTCGTCGTCCTTGTATGGTTGTGTCTCTGAAGTCCTGGAGTTTTATTTTGTTCTTGTATGTTTATAGAAATTAATTTTGTAAATAAATCAACTATATCGCAGATCCAGTGTCCTCGTCTTCAGCTACCTGCACACAACCCTGACAGTATTACAATTAAAATGTAGCAAATTGCTGTTTTATTCAGTTTTATATTATGTAGGGTTTTGAACTTTATCCGTTTTGAAAAGAGCATATAAACGTGCAAATTGAACTTTAGGTATATAGAGTTTTGATGAAGGTTGTGTCTGAGTGAGAAAATAATTAATGTAATTTGAAACATGCAATCATTCAATGTATTTTGAGCCAAAGGAATGGACAATGATCAACAGTTTAGCCCACACAAAAAAAAAAACAAGCAAAAACAAACAACTGTAAAGTCACCTGTGATTATTTTTGCATTTCAGTCATGCCATTTTTTTTTTACATAATATGCAATGAAGATAGTTTATCAGAGATAACAGATATGTAGAATTCCAGGCCTGTGTTGAAATGGCCTGTTCTGTTGTTGCTCTGTAATATCAAGGATATATTTAGATGGAATAAAAGCAGGAGGGGTGTTGGTTAGTGCAAACTGATGCTTCCCTTAGTCAGGTGACCTTGTATGGTAATCTTATGGGTCAGTGTTATAAAAGCATAGATTGCTATGCTCCACTAACATTGTTCAGTTTGTATGAGCGTGGTTGTTTACTGATGCTTGAAATCTGAGTTATATAAACACATTTGGCACTTCCTACCTTGATAGGATTGAGGTTAGTAGTCATGATGATTTTGTGTAGGGGACCTGCTAGTTTGGGGGGTAGTTTAGGTTCTCTCTCTAAGTCCTAGGGTCTGGTGTAGTATTCCAACCTTGCACGAGAAAAGAAATTGTGGATCAATGTAACACAGTCGTGCTGACCTGCACAAGGTGGAAAAGGTGCATTTAGGTCTTCAGGTGATTATTCATTAATAAGTAGTATGCATGCATATGTATATGAATCCCTCACCCACAAAGGCGGCCATCTGAGCTGCAGTCCGTCCCACTGAGATGACCAGATCTGTCTCTGCTCCAGGATCTAATATCATCTCCGTAATTTCAGCATTACCTGTAGGATTATTTCAGATGAGCTGGGGAAATTCAGTAAATTTTACACTGTATAAACTACCATTCAAAAATTCGGGGTGAGTACGATTTTTTGAAAGAAAATATTTTATTCACCAAGGATGCATTAAAAGTGACAATAAAGATATTTATATTTTCTAAAAGATTTTGATTTCAAATAAATGCTGTTCTTTTGAGCTTTCTATCGAAAGGATCCTTATATATATATATATATATATATATATATATATATATATATATATAATTTAATGAATTTTTATGGAAGTCCTGGCATTAGGTTGCACAGATAGCTGTTATTAAAGGAGAACTCCGGTCAATTTTAACATTGAGCTCATTTGTTTGTAAATTTGGAGTGCTGTCAGTACAGAGAACAACGACAAAAATCGGTGTTGCCTACACTGTGTTATCCTCCTTTTAAAATTTGCACCCTGTTGACTTAAATGGGTCATTTAAGGTCGCGATCATTGGTAAATTACCATTGCTTAGTTACCAATGATCGCGCGCGTGCACTCGACAATCGACTACTGTGGACTTCGACCGAAATCAGGAAGTAAATACATGTGAGCTGGCTGAATTAACATCACTTTTATTCATATCTTTCACATCTACTGTAACAAGATTCACCGTGTTCACTCTGAATAAAATCTCTCACATGGCTGTGCACTTGTAATGACACATCAAGGATGTTAAGAGGCTAAAAGCAGGTTTAAAACGTGCCCCATTTAAATCAACAGGGTGCAAATTTTAAAAAGAGGATAACACGGTGTAGGCAACACCGATTTTTGTCGTTGTTCTCTGTACTGACAGCACTCCAAATTTACCAAAAAATAAGCTCAAGGTTAAAATTGACCGGAGTTCTCCTTTAATACAGAATTAGGAAATGCGAATAGATCAAAGTCACAGTTTCTTTATAAGATAAGCTAAAAAATGCAGTTTAAAAAGATAAAACACACTTATCAGCTGCTGTTTCTAACCATTTTGGCCCCCAGAAGACTTCAAGTTGTCTGTAGGTTACATCTAGTGGCATTTATCCATTATCACACCTCTTTAAGTACCTTCTCACCTCCTGAAGTAACATATCCGCCACTCAAGAGTCTCTGCCATATGCCTGAATTACAATGCGGAACATATGCCGTTACCTCACCAGCCCGTCAGCCACAGCACTTGTTTATATAAGGGCTGATCATCAGAAAACAACTACATAATACCACTATTTACAGTGTAAGGACTGGTTTAAGTAATAAGGCTACAGTAAAATAACATAAACATTAATATAAGTAACATTAAGTATGGGTTGTGTTTGGCAAACAACCATGTGTCTGATTTTATGTTTTGTTGTGTAACAGTTGGTGAATCCCGATGAGCTGGTGCTTAATGGCCTGTAAATTATACCCATATTTGTCATCTTTCTGTTCTTACCTCATCCAGGTAGTTAACACGCACATTTGGATTGTTAAGGGTGGCCTCTTGCACATCACCTTTTGAGAGAACACAGACTAGAGTTTAAAAACTAAACATTAGGTATCATGGACAATGCACGATGATACACCATTTTATTCCCTATTAGTCTGCATACCCAACTGTAATTACTATGTATAAAGACTTAGAATATTGAGGGTATTTTCAACAGTTTTATTATCTACGTTTTTCTAATTATGCTAGGATTCAGTACAATACAGTTCAAAGACCAGCAGAAAGTTTAACTGCACTGGGCTGCATGTCCCGTTAGCATCGCAAGCCTATAAGCTGAGACCACTGGTGGCAATTATTCTACGATCAACTTTTGATCGCTTATGGGAAACGCAGCCCTGGTTAGTTTATATATAAAGTGGATATTGCACCATTCTCTCTACAATATCAAAGTTTGTTTAGCATGAAACAAGTAGGCCTACACTACTGGTCAAGTTTGTGGTCGGTAAGATTGTTTGTAATGTTTTTGAAAGATGTTTCTTATGCTCACCAAGGCTGCATTTATTTGATCAAATAATAGGCTACATTAAAACGTTAATATTGTACACACACACAGACACACACACACACACACACACACACACATACACACACACATATAATTTGGTGCTCAGGAGACTTTTCTTATTATCAGTGTTGAAAACAGTTCTGCTGAACAAATAAATAAACACCCAACCAATTAAATAAATAAAATGAATAACCTGTATAAAGTTTTATAGAAAGTTTGTTCCGAGATTTTAGAGCATTAAGATACACTGAATGTAAAAACAAAAAAAAAAACAGAAGAAAACTAAAAATGTCCAGTACCTGCAGCAGACACCTGTAGCATCACTCTCTCTTCAGATGTCAAATCACCTTTCTTTGCTGTGGTCACACTCGATATGTTGACACGAGTTGGTTATTATTAATTTTAGAAATAAATAGTATATCGATGTGAAAAAATTCTTCATTTGAACACAGACCTTATAATATAATACTCAAATGTAAAAAAAAGAAAAACATACTCGGATCATACCACGAGGGAGATTAAAAGGAGGGGGGATGGATATCCAGGTGACAAGATGTGACCGAGTCATAATGAATATTTTTGCATATAAACAT
Organism: Siphateles boraxobius; assembly: GCF_051911475.1. NCBI lineage: Eukaryota > Metazoa > Chordata > Actinopteri > Cypriniformes > Leuciscidae > Siphateles > Siphateles boraxobius. The sequence continues at coordinate 9,929,252 of NW_027508975.1, forward strand.
CTATATCATTAAAATATTTACTCAAAATAAATGTTGTTACTTTTTAAATTCAAAATATTTTTTGTTATTAATTGCATAAGTACTTTATGTCGTGCACTCTACCCCTATCAGGAGTAGATCAGTCCATCTGTACTTAACTTGCTTGCTCAACTGTCACGTGAGATACTGCGTGAAGCTGTGCTCGGCTCGACATCATCATCATCACCACACCAGGCAGAATCACAGACAGGTAAGTACAATCACATGGTGGAATGTCAAAATGCAACTTGCTACAATTAGCCTAAATATGAGAACAAGCCGGACTCATTCTCCCGAGCTTCGTCTGAGCAAGCTTCTGAGCTTTGCTTTTTAAAGCGTAACCTTGTCTTGAAAAACGGATTAATTTCTGATGATAGTTAAGAACGTGTGCAAAAATGCCACATTTCTAAACAGAACAGTCGGTGGCATGTAAGTACTGGTGAAGTCGGGTTACTTATTGTAATGATTTTTAAGCAATTGCCTGTATAATCCGAGGATGTTTATCTTCATTGGTAAATCTATAGAAATGTATGTGATGCATGTAACAGGAGTGAAACAAGTGCATTGATTGAATCACAAGTCGACAGCTTGACCTAATTATGCTTGACACGAGCGCACAACACAGCTCTTCTGTCATTTCAGTCAGTGCATCAAACATGCATGTCTAAAAATGATGTCTGCCATTGTCTCCGTCTCAGACAGTGATCTATATTTTGAAGGGATTACCCACTTTATAATGAAGTAATTATTGCCTATATACAGTGTTTGGAAGGTTACGTTGGACATCTAATTTAATTAAATAAGTTGTGTAACTATTTCAATTCCTCTATTAAAGTAATGTAACTGATTACATTTGATTATTTTTTGATTACTTTTCTAAATTTCTAATGAATGTTTTCAACTTGTTAATCATTTTCAAGCATTTAAACCAGGCTTTACAGTAGTAGGCTACTCAACAATATTACTGTCAGACTTTCAAAATCCTTCATCACTTGAATTTAGATTATTAGGGCCCAAGCCTTGAAAAGGCGAAGGCCCTATTGTTTTCCTAAGGATTATTATTATTATTATTCTAACGACTATTCGGGCACTTTTGGGGCTCTTAACGTGCACGAAAACTCTTGAAACTTTGCACACAGGTCAGAACCCGCGGCCATCAGGGTCGAGCTGAAGATGGTACCCGGGCGTGGCAGGGGGGCTCGACAGCGCCCCCTGGAACGGGGTCCGAAAACTTGGTCCATAAATCAAACACGCTTGCATGTAATAATATGAAACTCGGTACACATATAGATCTCATCGGTTTATATATCCTTTGTACTTTTACTTTTTACCCCAGCCCAACAGGAAGTCGGCTATTATGGTTTGTTTGGAAACGCATGTAATGGAATTCGAAACACTTCTCCTAGGAAATTCGTCCAATCACCACCAAACTCGGTGTGCATGAAGTCAATTTATAATTTCATTTTGTTTAATAGTTATGATACTGTTTTTAAAAAAAATCTTTGCATAGACAGGAATGACAGGAAACACTGGCATTTAACAATGCCTTGGAATAAACACTTACTCTTAAAAAATAAAGCATACACATAAGCCCAAATAGGAAATAAAACCGTTATCAAGTAAGCATGTGTCCTTGGCAGACATGGTGCGCTGCAAATTTAAACAACGGAACCAATCAAAAGCATCAGAATAGCATTGCTATACGGCCTTTAAATGGCAAAGAAACAAAATAATATTATTCAACATATCCTAGCTTTTTACAGAAAATATTTAGATGTAACCCCCTTTGTAATTGTTAACATTTTCATGAGGAACTGTTATTTAATTACACTTTTTTTCAGTAATGGATTACAGTTACATTTATTTTATAAATTACATGACACCTTTACATATAACTAGTTACTCCATAACACTGCCTGTATTAGAGCCGGGCCGATATATCGGCGGGCCGATATTATCGGCCGATTTTAGGCATTTTCCTAACTATCGGTATCGGCATTTATAATGGCCGATAAATGAATATTTTAAAAAATGCGGGTACGGTGATTCATGTAAGGGTGGCGCTGCCAATAAAGCACCTAAAAGCTGTCACAAGAACTGGCAAAAATAATGATTATGAATACAACAAATATAGCAAGGAGACATTTTAATTGTTTATTAATAAACAAGTGTTTTCAGTCAGTGTCAGCCAAAGATGAAGTTGACGATGCTGAGTCGCGATCTTCAGTGAGCGCGCGCCAGAGAGAAATGCACATTTCATACGATTACATGAGTCTGTCTGTCTTTCGTTTTGAATTGTTCTGTTTAAAAGTAGACATTTCAATATAGATATATTTCAATTCTCAGGTCTATACGCTGAGTTTCGGTTCATGAGACGAGCTCCAGTTCACCCGCAGGCGCCTCCGTGTCGAGATTATCTATCGTCTGCTAAATTTACTTTTTATAAATTAAATCCAGGCAAATGGCTGATGAAACATTGATTAAAATTAAGATACAATTAATACAAAACGAAATTCACTTTGAAACGAAAGGTTTTGTGCTTTCTGTTTGATGTCTATGTGAAAGTTTCAAAGCATTAGTGCCGCTTTCAGAGCGCTCACGTCCGTAGTGCTGAACTGTCGCGTCTGTAACATTGTTTTTTCCTCATAAATGCAAACACGAAAAATAAAATAAAATAAAATGAATATTTTATGTATTCTGTGGAGACTGAGAGCCAACCCTTCTTCATCCGGTGGGTAGTAGCCTACTTGTGATTTGCGCAGTGTAATTCACAGAATTGATTTCTCTGCTACAAGCCTCTGTCACGTATTGTGTGAGCTTGTGACTATTGCAAGCGCGCAGCTGAGAAGTCCTGATTATGTTGTCTGCTATATTTAGGCCTTCTTCTTATTTATTAAGGCAATTGGTTGATGAAACATTGATTAAAATGCGTGGCGCGAGCGATCTCCGACAGTAAACTGATTCTGCTTTGTCTAGGGTAAACAGCTGTTGCGACGCGAGCAGTAACGGCCGCGTCCGGTGTAGACACAGTGTTAAAGCTCTTTCTGCCTGATAACGCTACGTTACAACATCAAGCAATATTCCAAAAATGTATATAATTATAACACTTTATATAGGGCCATTTTGCATTAAGAGTAGCTTAGTTTCACGTTTAGTACATTTTACTTACTAATTATTTAAAATAGTATAAAAGTACTGTACATATGTAATTAAAAACGTTTTCATTATGATATTATTCATTTTACTTTAGTAAAAAGATCTGAGTTCTTCCTCCACTGGTAGAGATTAGAGGAATTAAGAGTAAAAATAGAAGATAATAAGGTTTTGTCAGTGACACTTTTTATATATTTATTGATACAAGTTATGACTAAATTAAAAGACAAAGTCGTCGTTAGTGGAGATTATGCAACAGTATTTAGAATATAATATAATATAACATGCAATGCAAACTAGTTTGGTTACAGCTCAGCTGTATAATTCTCATTCTATCATTCCCCCTGCCTCCATTACATATCTGTGTCACACAAGTGTTTGATTACCACATTTGAGTGATCATTGCAAAACGTGTTTATAAAATATATTTATTCTGTTTATAGCTACTGTGTAAAGTACCCATCAAAAGTTTGTACACACCAATAGGAAAGTGTCCAAACTTTTGACTGGTATACTGTACTATAATACACATAAATAATATTGCTACTGTATTATAATATACACATAAATAATATCGGCCGATATATCTGTATCGGGTTTTTTTTACTCCCTAATATCGGTATCGGCATCGGCCCCCAAAAATCCATATCGGTCGGGCTCTAGCCTATATAACACAGCTTTCTGGAATATTTTACTCTGATTGTTGATCTCAGTTGTGTGTGTGTATATATATATATATATATATATATATATATATATATATATATATATACAGGTCCTTCTCAAAAAATTAGCATATTGTGATAAAGTTCATTATTTTCCATATTGTAATGATAAAAATTAAACTTTCATATAGATTCATTGCACACCAACTGAAATATTTCAGGTCTTTTATTGTTTTAATACTGATGATTTTGGCATACAGCTCATGAAAACCCAAAATTCCTATCTCAAAAAATTAGCATATTTCATCCGACCAATAAAAGAAGTGTTTTTAATTTTAAAAAAAAGTCAACCTTCAAATAATTATGTTCAGTTATGCACTCAATACTTGGTCGGGAATCCATTTGCAGAAATGACTGCTTCAATGCGGCGTGGCATGGAGGCAATCAGCCTGTGGCACTGCTGAGGTGTTATGGAGGCCCAAGATGCTTCGATAGCAGCCTTAAGTTCATCCAGAGTGTTGGGTCTTGCGTCTCTCAACTTTCTCTTCACAATATCCCACAGATTCTCTATGGGGTTCAGGTCAGGAGAGTTGGCAGGCCAATTGAGAACAGTAATACCATGGTCAGTAAACCATTTACCAGTGGTTTTGGCACTGTGAGCAGGTGCCAGGTCGTGCTGAAAAATGAAATCAGATGGAAGCATGAAGTGCTCCAAAATCTCCTGATAGCTAGCTGCATTGACCCTGCCCTTGATAAAACACAGTGGACCAACACCAGCAGCTGACATGGCACCCCAGACCATCACTGACTGTGGGTACTTGACACTGGACTTCAGGCATTTTGGCATTTCCTTCTCCCCAGTCTTCCTCCAGACTCTGGCACCTTGATTTCCGAATGACATGCAAAATTTGCTTTCATCCGAAAAAAGTACTTTGGACCACTGAGCAACAGTCCAGTGCTGCTTCTCTGTAGCCCAGGTCAGGCGCTTCTGCTGTCGTTTCTGGTTCAAAAGTGGCTTGACCTGGGGAATGCGGCTCCTGTAGCCCATTTCCTGCACACGCCTGTGCACGGTGGCTCTGGATCTTTCTACTCCAGACTCAGTCCACTGCTTCCGCAGGTCCCCCAAGGTCTGGAATCGGTCCTTCTCCACAATCTTCCTCAGGGTCCGGTCACCTCTTCTCGTTGTGCAGTGTTTTTTGCCACACTTTTTCCTTCCCACAGACTTCCCACTGAGGTGCCTTGATACAGCACTCTGGGAACAGCCTATTTGTTCAGAAATTTCTTTCTGTGTCTTACCCTCTTGCTTGTGGGTGTCAATGATGGCCTTCTGGACAGGTGCAGTTTATTGCGTTGTCTGTTGTAATGGATTAAGGTTTGGTGGGTGACAATCAGCTAAATAATCTCCTTTGTGGGTTCATCCCTGGTGAGCATGGTTGTTGATATCATTTATAAATCACATGGGACTTGCACATGATGAGTACATATTGTTCAGTGCTGCTGCTGCGTGAATGGACTCAATGAATTGAAACAGTGAATGGACTCAATTGAAAAACAGTGAGGCATCATGGTGCACAATGCTGTTTGAAAACAATTGTTCTGATTTCATGCAGCTTTGAAGACAAATCAAGAGTATTCTTTATGTAGTATAATGAGAGAAAAAATTTGACACAACCTTTCATATCTACAAAATATATTTTTTATGTTTATTTTGATTATAAAATTCACATTGTTCTAAAGCAGCAACTTTGTTGGGAAGACTTAAGTCTTGATGCTTTTTTAAATAATCTTTTTTAGAACATGTTTACACTACCATTCAAACGTTTGCGGTCTTTAAAGGCTGCATTTATTTTTTTATATTTGTTTAAATGCTGATTTGGTGCTCAAGAAACGTATCTTATCAATGTTGAAAACAGTTGTGCTACTTAATATTTTTGTGGAAACGTGATGCATTTTAATTCAGGATTCTTTAATGAAAAGAAAGTTCAAATGAATCGCATTTATTTGGAAAATTGTCAAATTTGTAGCTAGTCTTTACTGACACCTGTAATCAGTTGAATGCATCCTTGCTGAATAAGTATTAATTTCTTCCAAAAAATTCTTACTGATCCCAAACTTTTGAATGGTAGTTTATTTAAAGATATATATTTTTAAACTAAATATCAAAATGAAACCTTATTACTCTTAATATATGTTTACAATAGGATTTATTTAACCAATATTAATTAGGTTATAAATCAGTTTTATATTATATTATATCCAATATAACTAATGCTTCTAAGACCATCACAAATCATTCTCGCAATTCAGACCTTGGTAGTTCACTACCTTGGTGACAACTATACCACGGTGCAATATTCATATCAGCAGAATTTGCATAACAATGTTCAATACATCACAAAAACAAAAACAAAAAAAAAAATATATATATCCATCTTGTTGTGAACAATTCATCCATGTATATGGTTTATTTAGACAAATTATTCAAATGTTTAATTAAAATGTCATAACTTGGATGATAACATCAAGGAATTATTGTTCTTATTATTTATTTATTTATGCTGGTAATGCACTGGTAATTCAGAGCTAATAACAAGCACCTTTATTTACCCCACATTGTTTTGTAGATCTGCATAGTTTGAGTGTCAATAAGTTGTTGAGGAAGCTAATGGAAAATGATGATTTTTGTTTGTGTACATGTTTGCACATGTCTATACTTTGCGAGTTTGCTTGCGTACACACACACAAACACAGGGCTGCAAGCGGTGATCAGACATGTCCTTGCTGTAATACGACACTTTCCCAGGCTTGGGTGACTGAAGTTTACACTGTCGGGGATGAGCCCCTCTATATTTAGAACAGGGCAGTGAAAGGCTTGCTGGTGGACTCGCTTTCTGCTGGAGCACTCGCTGCGCACTGGAGAGGACCTCGCAGCTGATGAGCTTTGGATCGCTAGCTTTTTCCACCTAGTACAGTGAACTATATAAACAAGGTGTGTGATGATGGGAGGGTGTAGTGTAGGAAGATGCGTCAGGAGTTGTTTCATTGTTTTGTTTTGTGGGGCATCTGGCTTTTTCAATAATGGATCTATCATATCACACAGAATGGGTCATCTATGTTTTTGTTGCTGATTTGAATGTATTTTGTCTTCCTGTTTGTGAAGGACTTTTATGAATACCGGTAAGCAACAGAAGCCAGTGCTTACAGGCCAGCGGTTTAAGACCCGGAAAAGGGGTGAGTAACTTTTTATCCCAATATTTCACATTCTACCTCTTAGAAGTTTATTTTAAAATCCCAGGTCAAATACATGTGGCATGATGTTGATTACCACAGAAAATAATTTAAATTATAATAACAAAGAAAAACATGTTGACAGTTGTGCGCTTACAATGAAAGTCTGTGGGGCAAGTGTATGATTGTTTGTACACATACAGACACGCACACACACACGGCCACACTGTAGAAAGGACCACACATGTTACAGACGCTCACTCAGCAATGCAGGGTCTCAAATCATGTTCCATTAATAGCTTGTTTGTGTTCTACTGTGTACTTCATGTCTCATTACAATAGTACTGAGAACAGTGCAGACCCTGTCATTTTGCTATTTTGTATTTTTTACACTTGAGTCCTCTTTAAGTGTGTGTTCACACTTGCCATGTTTGGTTCGATGAAAACGATTAGTTCGGTTCATTTGAATAGGTGTGAACGAGGGCTGCAACAACTAATCGATAAAATCGATTATAATCGATTATGAAAATCGTTGTCAACGAATGTCATTATCGATTAGTTGGTCTGCTTACGTCACGGGGAGCGTTTACTGGTACGCGCACACACGCAAGGTCTCTCTCCCTCAGGCGCTCTGCTGAGCGCGCGCGCTACACGGTTTGGAGCAGTCTCTTCTGTCTCGCATGCGCGCTCTTGCTTGCGCGCTCTAGATTTCGGGAGTTTGAACTAATTCGCGGGCATCAGGGAGCCGCAATCAATATGCGGGAGACTCCCGGGACTTCCGGGATCTTGGGATGTCTGTATTTTGTCTCGAGCATCAGGTTGCGCAATCAGTTCGCTCGCAACGTAAGTGATGGATTAAAATAGCGCTACCGCAGAAATAGGTTAAATTAAAACGGTCTTTACAAAGCGAAGCACTAAATATAAAGGCAGTTAATAACAGCAGCAGTAAAATATTGTTTTTTAGTCACTGTACTCAGTGGTTTTCAGCGAATGCTTGTGCACTAATGCATAATTTCTCCTGTCCTTTACTCAAGCCTGTTAGCTTGCTGGGTAACGTTACCTCCATTCCGTTCTCTTTTTATAGCATTTGTCTACTAAGTTTTAATTGTTTTTCAAACGCGATCTACTGCGGCTCTACGTTCACACAATTGTTTTCAGTCTTTCTATATTTATTTAATTTATCCTTATATTATTCTTTTATATATTATATATAATATATATTATATTCTTTATCCTTATATTCCTTATATATAATTAATTTTAAATAATAATTAAATGAATTATATATTTTAGATGTTTTTAGTTTGTTTTTAGTTCAGATATTCACATCTGAACAACATGTCTGTGTAAATTTGTTTTAACAAAAATTGTGTTAAAACATAATATGTTGGATATCATTTTTTTAACAATAATCATGTTTGTCAACTTGCCATCAGCAATTATCATTAAAAACAATGCAAATATTGATATTAGTAAAAACTCAATGTGTGGTTTTTGCACTTTTTAAAGTACACTTTTACACCTAAATACCCTGATTTACGGTTTTATTTAGTTATAATAAAAAAAAAATCTAATTTAATTTCTATCCGATAATCGAAAAAATAATCGTCCGATTAATCGATTATCAAAATAATCGTTAGTTGCAGCCCTAGTGTGAACGCTGCCATCTGAACCCTGGTGCGCACCAAACAAGTGGACTGAGACCCCCGAAAAGCTGGTCATACCTGTTTTTTCATAGTCTTGATGTTACCATCACAGTTTGTTACATGCATCAGAACCTTCATCTCCTCGCAGCAGATCTTCATTTGTGTGAGACCGAGGGATTCCTGCTGCTGTTTTGACTCCTTCACTAATTTTATAAGCTCTTCACGAGTTCTTAGCTGGTCAAAATACCATCATATGTAAGCTACGCACATACAACGAGTGCATTTGTCCCGGCACACAGCATTGTTTTGGATGTTCTGTAAGTTTCGTCTCAAAATAGGCAATGCATCATTAAAGCTGACCAATCAGGTTGTGAACATATCCCTATGCCTTTAGGTTCAGTATCTTTAGATTCGTTAAAAATGCCAATCTACATGCCAGTTCCTTTATTTTGGTTCGAACCAAGTGAACAGAACTATAAGTGTGAATACACCCTAAACGAACCTAACTCAGACACCTGAAAAGGGCCAAGTGTAAAACCCCCTCATTTTAGTGCTGCAATCTCACAGAATCACAGAAGTTAACAAATCGCCTGTTGCATTAGCTGCATTGTTTGCAGAACATCTTATCCTCTGTTTATATAAAATGTCTAATTTCTGTGCCCCCAGTCACAAAGTCATAGGATTGATATTATGATTAGTATTGTGTTTTTTTTTAATTGTTGATCATTTTTATTATTTTTATTTAATTATTATTGTGGCAAAAAGGTTAAATAAAAACAATAATTACATTTGGTTCTGTTTCAGACATTTAAACATAACATGCATTACTTTTCAAAAGTTTGGGGTTGGTAAGATTTTTTTATGATCACCAAGGCTGCATTCATTTGATAAAAATACACAACAGTAATATTGTGAAATAATATATAAAAAATATTGTGAAGTTAAAAACAACATTAATTTGAAATAGAAATATTTTGTAACATTGTAAATTTCCTTACTGTCACTTTTGATCATTTGAATGCATCCATGCTGAATAGAAGTATTAGGTTAAACAAAATCTTACTGACCTCAACTTTTGAATGGTTAAACAAAATTGGTCAAGTTTTAGATCTTAAATTAAAACTTTAATTCACACTTAATTATTTAACATAAAAATAAATTGTACAGTATTTGCTATACAATTCTAAATTGAATCTTCCATGTAGGTGTATTTGAGTGAAAGGTGAACACCTTTAGAAATTGTGGACAGCTAGGAACATTACTTCATAGCTTTTGACTGACAAATGTGAGGGCGTTTTCAACAGGGCATTAGTGTTATGCTTCACCGGCTTGCGTTGTAGGTGTGACTGGCTCTTCAAATGTGAGATCTCACAGGAAGACACTCAACATGTTCTTTAGCGTGTGCTATAATCAGAATTCCTAGCCAGCAGCGAGCCAAGGGAACTCATTTACATAAGTTAAGGTACAAGTGTGGCTTGCATATTTTTGTGTGTGACAACCTGCTTTGTTTTCAAGTGTTCTTTACAGATGGAAACAAATGAAGGATTAACTCAAAATCAATTAAATCATTATATTCTATATCTATAAGGGGCTAGTGTGAATCCTGAATCTCTGCTGTGGTAACCCTGGCTTCCGTGGTTTTCACCAGGTTTTCTCTCTTCCAGATGAAAAGGAGAAGTTTGAGCCTACGGTTTTCCGAGACACAATTGTTCAAGGCCTCAACGAAGCAGGTGGTGATCTTGATGCTGTAGCCAAGTTTCTGGATGTCAATGGGTCGAGACTAGACTACCGTCGCTATGCCGACACCCTGTTTGACATCCTCATCGCTGGGAGCATGCTTGGTGAGAAGGTCCAAAAGCTTGTCGCTAACATGACATCACAGTAATAGCAAACCACAACCATCTAACGATCCAATCAAATTCAAGCCCCGCCCTACTTTTTTGTTCGTCTTTGAGAAGCCGTTTCACTCAGCTATACGTTACAATAGGGAAGAAAAAACTTTCACTTTTCCGTAATCACTTCAATTATAACTTATCATTTCTGTTTCATGCTGACTTTAATATTGCATAGTTATTGTTTTGACTTCATGTCATGTCATGACTTTGGTGATACCCCATGACAGATGATTTTAAGTATTCCATCATACATCTTCATACAGAGATGCATTTAATAATCTCCTAAACTGCCATGATTACATTTCAATGTTATTTCAAACTGTCAGTATAATCTGACCGTTATGGTATTATATTTTTTTGTTTCTTTAGTTCAAATGCTAAAGAACGTGTTGGTTTTTCAGGCTGGTCCGGCTTCTGCGCTTTTGAGTATTTAAAGTTGGCATGAAATGAAAATTCACCCTATGTGTTTTCTAAAAGCTTTATTGATCTTATTGTGAACAACTCATCTTTGCGAATATTTAATTTAAAAAAAGATGTAATCAAAATGTCATTACTCGATCTTAAGGTGGAACGCAAATCCAGCCCTACATTTTTTTTCACTCGTTCACCCGTTTCACTCGGATGTATCACAATATGGCAGTGTTGTAGTACTTGAGACCAGACCAGACAAAACCAAATTTTTTAGGAGCATTTGGACTCTGACTTGAATGGGCTGGTCTTAACTAGTCAAAAAACAAAAAAAGATCTTGAACTCAGACTTGTCTGGTCTTGAGCACTAAGCCACTGCAATGCAGGAAAAAACAAATCTTTTCCGTTATATAACTTTAAACTCAACAAAAAGGCAAAAGACTCTTGTTACTGAAATATAGGATCCATTTTAAAATCATCATATTGAGCTTTAGGATTTTTCCTATTATGATAGAATTCTACAGTGTACTTAAAAAGTAGGTCCAATAAACGTAAAAAAACCAACTACACCTGTTACACCAAGTCTCTTATTTGAAAGCTCATTACTCAGCATTCAGATCCTGAGAACATGTTAGTCTGTTGTTGTTGTCGTCCCATATACTCAGTTTTTTTTTTTTGTATTGTGTATGCAATTTTGCAAGTAAATTAGCATTTTGAGAAATTTTTCGGGATTCATTTGTCTTAAGGCAAAATTGCAATCATAATGTGACATGAATCGCTCGCTGACATAACTTTTGTGTCACGTATAAATTACAGTTTGGCAGAAAGACCATTGATGCCTTGCCTTTGACCCAAGATGTGACTAGTGTCATATTGTACAATCTGACAAGCAACAATCGTAAAGGACAGAAAATTGCTTGGCGTACACTTCTAGAGACTAGGTCTGACGGAGCCATCCTTTGTGCTGTTAGCTCATACAAAGACACTGCCGTCTTTAGCAGATTAACAGAATAAAGGGGGTCGCACACCGGACGAGAAGCGCAGCGCCGCGTCGCGTCTATGACAACTCGATGTACCGCACACCGGACGCGCACTTTCTCAGTTTATAGCCAGCAATATTGTTATGTTTAAGGACATTATGGAATTAAGATAATGTCTGTACTATGTAATGATTGTACTATACAATTGTTGCGAAGTCTGTAGTCTGAACACACTTTACCTCAGAGCGTCCATTAACTGAATGAATTGAGAATCTCGTCTGAAAATCCGATAACATCAGCAATTTTCATTCAAGCAGCTGATTTCTGTAAATAAATGTAAAACTAAATGTATATTGCAGCACAGGGTGAAGTCAGTATATACATTAACGACGATATGAGACAAATACATGTAAAATGAATATAAAACTATGTAAGTGGCGCGGCAGGGTTTTGAACAAGGTCCTGAGCCGTAGCTGGGCGCCGCGGACAGACGCCGAATGGCGCCGCCGATGTGTGTACACTCATAGAGAATAATGTGTTCGAATTTTAAAGTCATGGTGCTGCGCTTCTCGTCCGGTGTGCGACCCCCTTAAGAGGTCATTAGCACACTCCCCCGGGACAGCAGGCTGTTGCTCCAACACTTGCAGCACATCTTTCGATCAAAGTGTTTATAGTGAAGTACCTCCAGCCCATCAACGTAACAATCCCATTGATGGTTAGAGATGAGGACAGCAGGGAATACACAACAGGGTTTTACCCTGTCTTAGTTGTCTCCTAGGAGCTGTCACAGCCGGGTGGAAATCTTCAGATCTTTTGCACATAAGCAGGCTGAGAGAGTGAGTGGGCGGCTTCTATGTGGGACAGAAGCAGAGTGTTGAGTTTGGTTCGAGCAGATATGTGAAGCCAGTGTAGAGAACAGCATGAAGGCATATTATAAGATTTTTTTTGAGGTTGAATGTGTTATAATTGTATGCATGTAAAGGGGTTGTGAAGCACATATGCTGACAGTTCACACAGCATGTAATTAGATTATAGCAATTTGACTTTAAAGTGCCCCTATTATGCCATTTTAAATGTTCTTAATTTTGGAGGTCTCCTACAATAGGTTTATGTGCATCCAAGGTCAATAAACACTAACATTTTTCCTATAAGGAAAATAATTTTCAGTTAAATGTTTATATTATTTATAGCAACAAATGTTTTCTTTTGATAGATTTAGTTTTAGTTTCAGTTAACTATAATAACCCTGCTATACAGTATGGACAGGGGAATCCTCTGTGCGAGAAGAGCTTCAATTCAGTGAGTTAACATTCTTCCTCTCAAACACTACATGCATTCTGTTCAGTCCGTATACAATTAGTTCAGTTTCAGGTACTGACATAGATGTCTCCAGGAAGGGACTGTCTCTGTCAACCCAATTACAGCTAAAAGGTTTACTCTGGCTCTATATAAAGCCTACAGAGCAGTGAGGGCACACAAGCGAGGAAGGAGAGCAGCCTGGTCAAGCATCCAGTCACATGTCAGATTACTCCATCTACGGTATGGAGCCCTGATGAGCAGAAGGCTCCATTTAACTCTGTTAAAATAGAGATTAAGTCCAAATCCTCTGTTACGTATCACTAGACTTCCTGTTACACATCACCTTTGCCCTTATAAGTCCTTAAAGACTGATTTCCCTGAACTCTGTGAAAATAGAGTGGGATACATTACGCACGTGTGATAATTGTACTACTTTCAAGTTGACGTGAAAATTGAGTGGGATACATTACGCACGTGTGATAATTGTACTACTTTCAAGTTGACATGAAAATTTACTTTTTACTTTCTTAATGCTGGTGTTTTCAACAAGAACAACAGGTCATTTGTGCACATAATTTATTACTTGTTCTCGCCTCTGAAACTGGTTTTCCTACATGGTTAATGCCATTTAAGTCCACTTTTTTTCTTAAACCTCTGTCCTAAAGACATTTGTACATAATCCGGTCAATTCCTGATGAACGAAATTAATTCCCAACATGCTTTTTTTGTTTTGAATATACAGTCCACTCAAAAATGTTTTTTAAATTTAAAATATCTAAGTAAAATATTTTCTTTTGAAAATGTTCTTTCATAGTAATTTGGTGATATTATGCCATATAATATAAATAATATAAAATAATAACAGGAGGAAAAACCTCTGGAAAAAAGATTGTACTTTGATTTGATTTAAAAATATTTTGAATATTTATCTCTTCTGCCTAAGAAGTACAGAACTCCTAAAGGGACACAGAAAAACTATATTTATTTTTCAAAACTTTGCCTTACCCTGAGACACTTCTCACATTTGCAGAGTTTCTCGGGGGAACTCAGTGCTTTTGCAAATAGAACTGGTGATCTGAAAAATTATATTTCAGTGCCTTAACGTTCACTCTCAAAACTTTTGCCTTCTCCAAAGAAACTTTTTGGCATGCAAAAGCCCTGAAATATATGTTTTTCCTACTGCGTCCTTTCTTGCGAATGCAATGTTCTCTGAAAACGTAAAAGTTTTGCGAGCGAACGCAAAACAATAAGTTTTTTTCTACCAGTCTCGTTTGTTGCTCCAGACAAGAGCCAGTTTAGTGTACTGTTTAATATGGTAAGAATGGAAGTATTACATTGACCGATCAGCGGATCAACACTGTTATCCGTAGCAAATCTCTCAAGGGGATCTGAACTTAACTAGTGTGTGGTATTAACCCGGACACCTGTGGATTAGACCACAAGGCATTGCATTGTTTTGTGTGCAGAGCACATTGAAAAACCATGTTCTATTTTTGGAGTGCAAGCAATTTCTTTCCTAATTTGATTAAACCATTTTGTAATACATCCACTCTGTACTACAGCGGCTAATGCTGAACTCAATCTACACTACATCCCTCCCTTTATAAATAAAGCATAATGTACATTATACATAATGAACAAAACTGTAAACATTGCAATTGTAGCACATGCTATAGGATGAATCATGCATTCTAGCAATTCTTCTCAACTATAAGTGTGCAATAGGCAGTGACATTTTCTCAGTAGGGGTTAACAATGACTGTGCTGTGTTCTTAAAGGATTTACAGCATTAACCTGTAACCTCACTTTCCCTATCTCAGCTCCTGGGGGAACGCGCATTGACGATGTGGACAAGACCAAGGTGACGGAGCACTGTGTGTTCAAGGCGGAGGAAAACCACACTGCTGTTCGCAGCTATGCTCAGGTGAACACCCCTCTTTACTGTGTTCAACGAGATGCTTTTTTCCATTATGAAAAATGAGCAGCCGATACCAAGGTGGCAGGGAGGCAGGGAATCCTGTTTCAAAATTGCATTAGTTGTACTTAGTCCCCAAATCCCCTTGATTGAACCAGTACACCATTTATACTGTCATTTTATAATAATCCCTTGGATTAAAATGTCTCTCCATTAGCTTGAAAGTGTGTTCTTGTTACCAGCGTTTTTATCCGCAAAGGGGTCATATCATGAGGAATCAAATTTAATTTTGGTATAAGTATAGGGTAGGGATGTTAATCAATTTAAATACATGATTAATTTAATGTAATTTTATTTTTATTTTTATTATTATATAAAACATAAAGTACATAACATTAATAATATTTTTTATGTGAATATGTTATATGAATATAAATTGTATATTATTATTATAATAATAACAATAATAATTTACAATATATATTATACATTTACATAAATATATTTTGTAATTGAATTGTTGTTGTTATTATTTAAAATAAAATAAAAATTAATATAAAATTATAAGATAAATTTTGCGATGTAATTGTTTTTGTCATCAAATAAACCAATAATAAAAAATATTAATCTCTTTATTATGTAAATGTTGTGTGTGTATATAATTAATTAATATTTAATTTGTTGTTGTTAATAATAATAAAAATAATAATGATGATATGTAAAATTATATAAAATATCAAAAATACAATATAATATCAAATACCACAGCAACAATAATAATAGTTTTAGATAAAAATATTAAAATCCAAAAGAATTTGGACTTCGGAGTGGCTACAGAAAAAAAGAGACTTCAACCGGGCCCATGCAGAAAAAAGGACAAATGTAGTCACGCAATGCTGATGTTGTTAACATTAACAATTTGAGAACAAAGTATAATTTGCACGGTTTGACGTTATATGATAAGCGATTATGAATCAGCACGATTTACTGCAATGCTTTTTTTCCCCTTAGTTGGTCAGAACAAAAGTGGATGTTACTTACCGGTACTTGTTCAGATGACATTTTCCTGTGAAAATTCTTATGTTGGTTATACTTCCAAAAAGTAGAATCTGTGATTCCGAATGACAGGATCCACACCGGCGCGGTGACTGACAGCCGCACATTCTCCTCAAAACATTGGATTCATCCGCGCTGTGCCGTGCCGAGGCACAACCCACGTAAAGTTGATAATTCCGCGAATAACTGCAATTGCAGATTTCGAACAGAGATGGCGACAAAGAGGGAAAACTACGGACTGCAGCTTTAACTATTATTATACAAAAATTTATAAAATTAATGCTTCAAAACTGCTATTACTGATGGATGATTATGTCTATATACAGGTGTTTAATAAACTTATCAGAAGGTACAAATATCTGGAGAAGACCTTTGAAGAGGAAATCAAAAAGGTAACTATTATCAGTAATGTGTTTTACTGCGGAGGGTGTTGTCTCGCATGTGAAAAATATACCAATGCAGGACAAACAAACATGATGCCAGTGTAGTTTAATATTCATGATATTGCTGTGGGCCAAATAGGCTGATATACAGTATGTTTTGATTCATATTTCTTATCCCTGCATAGCTGCTGCTCTTCCTGAAGGCCTTCACTGAGTCCGAGCAGACCAAACTAGCCATGCTAACAGGTGTCCTGTTGGCCAACGGCACACTGCCGCCACCTATCCTCACCAGCCTCTTCAGTGATAACCTTGTCAAAGAGGGTTTGTGCTTTTACGTCTTCTTCCTCTTAAAGAGAATTCCGAATTGATTTGCATAAGGAGCAAATACTTCATGTGACCATTTAAAAAATGTATTAGGGAGTCTAACCCACTCTCTGGTTTGTAGGAATATCAGCCTCTTTTGCGGTGAAGATGTTTAAAGCTTGGATAGCGGAGAAGGACGCTAATGCTGTGACATCTGCCCTTAGAAAAGCCAACCTGGATAAGAAACTCCTGGTATGATGATTGCTGCTCATCTGTTTCTCTCATCAGTTTTGATTCTGAATTCATTAACCTTAAAGAAAATTATGAGGAGATAATGAACCATTATGCAGATAAATCGTTTCCATGGAGATGTTCATCACCTGGCAGACATGTGCCTTAACACCTCTAAACTCTCTCATGACCTTAATGTGCACAGTACAACAAAAAGCCATGCAGATTTCTGTAAAGCAAAGGTTTTGATATTCAATCACAGGTAGTAAACGCACACACTGCTTTAAAATTTTTGGGGATGGTAATATTTTTTTGAATGTTAGAAGTATTTTATGCTCCCCAAGGCTGCATTTATTTAATCCAAATTACAGTAAACAGTAATATTCTGAAATCTTATTACTGTTTAAAATAACACTTTTGTAATTTCCAGCACCATTACTCCAGTCTTCAGTGTCACATGATCCTTCAGAAATCTTTCTAGCATGCTGATTTGCTGCCCAAGAAACCGTTTCTTCTTCTCAAAGTTGAATACAGATGTGCTGCTTAATATTTTTGTAGAAATTGATAAATTTTTTTCAGGATTCTTTGAATATGAAGTTTTTGCATTTAAAGCAGGATTCTTTGAATATGAAGTTTTTGCATTTAAAGCACTTACTTAAAATAAAAATATTTTGTAACAAAAGATCTCACTCACCCCTAACTTTTAAACTGTAGTATTTTAAACATTTTGGTGGGTTTAAACTCAAGATTTTGTTCACCACAGTGCTGATGCTTAAAGGTGAAATGTATAATTTATGTGCCACCAAACAGAATATAACGGTTTTCAAACATGTTTTCTCAATCACTTCCCTCAACTTCCATTGAAATCAAGCTGGGAAATGACAAATTATTTTAACATTGGAATAATGACACACTTCACCTTGAGTCTTAGTAAGTTAAAGGTTCCTCCTGTAATGAATCTAATTGTGTAATCGGTTCTGACTCCAGGAACTCTTCCCTGCCAATAAGCAGAATGTGGAGCACTTCTCTAAGTACTTCACTGATGCAGGATTGAAAGAGCTGTCAGAATTTCTGCGCGTCCAACAGTCTCTGGGCACACGCAAGGAACTTCAGAAAGAGCTGCAGGAGCGTCTGTCTCAACAGTGTCCCATCAGAGAGGTGCTTCTCCCATTCACACACATTAAACGTTATAGATCAGTGTTTCTCAACTGAATTGGCTTCAGGACTTTGAAATGTATCGGGCATCAAGGGGCATACAAAAAAAAAAACTTAAATAGGCCATATTATGCTCTTTTACAGTCTTGATTTTGTTTTTGGGGTTACTAGAATAGGTTTTCATGCTGTACTGTTCAATAAAACACATTATTTTTCACATTGTTGCAGCACCTCTCTTCCCAGTCTGTCAGTATTACACTGGCGTTTCCCAAAAGTATCGTTAGCAAGGGGGGAGGGGCTTTGCAGACCTTTTTCATGCTCAACAGCAACATCACACACTAAAGAAATTTTTAAATGTTAAACAGTGGATCTTCTTTAAAATGTTCCGTATGTTCTGGTGTGAATTGTGTACAGATGGTGGTGTATGTTAAAGAGGAAATGAAAAAGAATGATCTTCAGGAGCAGGCTGTGATTGGCTTACTGTGGACTTGCCTCATGAATGATGTTGAATGGAACAAGAAAGAGGAGCTGGTCACTGAGCAGGCCCTCAAACACCTGAAGGCACAGTATTAAAACTGACTTTTTAATGCCACACTGTTAATTGTAATGCAAGTGAGTTTTGTAGCTATACTCCATCTTTTTAGTTATTGAATTCATTCTTACACTATGGCTGCACTTTTTTAAATGCTTACCACTTAAAAGCTTCAGTTATAATCAATGAAGCTATCTACACTGGAAGAGTCTTTTGCAGCGGGTTATAGCATACATCTTAAGTTGACAGATTTCTATTTTTGATGTAGTGTAGAGCTACTCAAGCCAGAGAGAGTGAGCTGTGGGATAATATAATATTACCATATTCATTACTGTTTTTTCTATAGCACTATGCACCTCTCCTGGCTGTGTTCAGTACTCAGGGTCAATCAGAGCTGGTCTTACTGCTCAAGATTCAGGAGTACTGCTATGACAACATCCACTTCATGAAATCCTTCTCCAAAATAGTGGTGCTCTTCTATAAAGGTACCCATGTCCTACCTGATCAGTGATTAAATTATATATTATTGGCATGTAAAATATGGCATCCGTTTCTCAATCCATAGCTGATGTCCTTAGTGAGGAGGCTATTTTGAAATGGTACAAAGACGCCCATGCTGCCAAAGGAAAAAGCATATTTCTGGAGCAAATGAAGAAATTTGTGGAGTGGCTTCAGAATGCGGAGGAAGGTGAGGAATTATATTAGATAAAAATAACCTCTGCCATACGAAATGTAAATCAATCAAATTATTTCTTAATTCTCTCCCACAGAGTCTGAGTCAGAGGGGGAGGAAGACTAAAAATCTTGAAGATCCTGTAGATTTTATAGAAGGTTTTACACTGTCAACTCTCTTTGACCAGCTTTTTAGTGTGTATTTAGGCTCCATGTTCGTTACATTTGTGTTCGGAGAGAGAAAGTCACATACACTGCCCAATCCAGGGAAAAGCTTCTGAGCACTAGGAAAAGAGTGCAGGGAGCTACATCTAGAAAGCCTTTAATAAAATTTTATATTAATACCTTTAAGGTATTGCGCACATTAGTTTCTTGCAATTGATTTTTTTGTTTTGTTTAAAAAGACACGCGTGTATGTTGTTTTGAATCGTTTTATGAATAAATGGTGTTTTATATGTACTTTGTTTCAAGAATTTGTCTCTTAATTTGTCTGATGTCTCTTTATCTCCTCATTTGTAAGTCACTTTGAATAAAAACATCTACCAAATGAATAAACATGAATGTCTTTGCAAACTTGCATATTGATTAGGACTTTATTAATTACTTCCCTAAATCCTGCTAATGATGTCAAGGACTTTACTATGTCTGTCTCACTCACATATTGAATCATTTGTTTTCAACATTAACATGGAGAGAAGAATTATAAATATGATTTTTATTTGACTCATTTACTTTATAGACTTCACGAGCATTAGAGAACTAAAATCAACTCACAGACGATTACATTTCCTTAAAATGAATTGCTTTTTAAAATTGTTTGAGTAACCCTCCATTACTGGGTAAATTTCACACACACACAAAAAATATAATAATAAAAAAAAAATATATATATATATAATTTGCATAAATAAGCCAGTTTTAGGGCAAACAAGGTTTTGAACATTTTTAGGCGAATAACCATATTTCCCCTTAATGGATTAATTACTGTAATTTGATGGGTTGTTTCACTTTCGTTTTTTATATTATTGTGAAACTATTTAACAATAGTGTTAAATAATATGCATACTGTAAAAATGAAATTATAGCTAACACTATTGTATTTTTTGTATTATCAATTGTGCTAATTTATTACCATTAAAGTCTCAATACTGTTACATTATACAAATACTGTAAAAGAAATTCAATCATGTTTTGTCACGTGGTATCACCAGAGGGCAGTATACTGGTTGTAGTGTGCGATCAGCCCCCTCTGCAGAAGAAGCCGCTCTTCTTCTCCCCGTTCATTGGTGGCGCGTGCTCTGCTGTGTCTGTCCGAGTTGGCGCGAACGTGCACGCCGGCGCGAGACAAAGAGCATCCTGCACTCCAGAGGAAACTACACCGGTATCTTGTTATCGGTTCAGTTTACGAGTGATAGCTGTCTGTCGAGTCGTTATGGCTGATAAAGAAGGTTAGTATGATTTCGTGCATCCGGTGGGCTCTCTTTTAGCGGCGACCGTTTAAATGAAGCCGGCAGCGGCAGCTGAGGTGTTTGTTGGTGTGTTTTCTGGGCAGGCCGAATCCCGCCATAACGACACAGTCTTTGCTGCATCTATACTGTTTTTAGCTTGTTCTGAGAACACATGAACTGTTATTCGGCATAAATCCATTCTTTTGTGATGGGAACAACATGTTGGAAAGCAACTAAAGAGCTTAATAGTTTAGGTTAAATAGCGCCGAATTAGCTTCGGCTAGTTTGTTTAGTTTTTAAGTTGAAGTATGTAAATCCATGTTATGCGTCGCTTTTTTCTTGAAGCTTTCAATATTGTTGTTGTTGTTTTTGTTTGTTGTTTTTTTGCTCTTCTAACGTTAACTGATTCTAAATGCAAAATGTTGGGCTATGATATTAAGTAAGTCGTTTTTCCATAGAGTTTGTCTATAAATATTGGACAATATTAATTGCATCTTCCTCTTAGAATGGTGATGCTAATAGATTATACGTAAAGTAACTTGTCGCACAGCAGTTGGGGTAGAAAATATAAACGACTTTATGACCTTACATATTCACGGCGCATTGAAGGCGTTTTGACAGATCTCATCTTGTTTTCCCGCCCCTTTTTTGTTACAGCTGCATTTGATGACGCTGTGGAGGAGAGGGTGATAAATGAAGAATATAAAATATGGAAGAAAAACACCCCGTTTCTTTACGATCTGGTTATGACTCACGCTCTGGAGTGGCCCAGTCTTACTGCCCAATGGTTGCCAGATGTCACCAGGTAAGTTAACACAATCACAACTACTGTCATCAGCTTTAAAAAAGAGCCGAAACTAGGCACTATTTTGATAAACGATTAATCTGTCGATTAATTCTTGATTAATCGGATGGAGAAAAAAATAGTAATTTAAATTAAAATGAATTAATCGATTATTCACACTTTTTTTACGTTCTGCCCAATGTTGTCTTTCAAACAATGTGAAATAAGTACAAATGAATGTGAATGTATTTGTGTGCAATTAAGCACTGAGATACTGATTCCTACCATTTTAGAGTAAAACTCATCACTCATTTAAGATTATAATTAAAAAAAATCAAAGTACAAACTAAATTTACTGGTATGAGGTTGGAGGGAAACATTCACTCATCTGACATTACATTTATTACTCCATTACAATAGTCCTTTATGCTTACTGCTCTCAGAAAATACAATTACTTGTGACATGTAGATTTTTAAGCTCATATTTATTTTCTCTCAGAAATTAATCTGCTTTCACTGAAGTTTAATGTAGACACTCTTTGTCAGGGCTAGCCTTTATGCAAAATAGAAATACTCGCATGGCTTTCTAACATTTACAGAAGGATACAACAGTAAAAACAAAGTTATGCACTGTGGAAAATGTCTCAAGTGTATTAAACTGCACACGCATCTGTCAAAGCAAGCCGCATTAAAGTCGGCATGAAATTAAAATTGACCCTAATTGCCTCCATTGATGACGTCCGTTTGACTCCGACTGTCAGCCTACTGCGATCTTTGACAGCGAGATGAATGGAATGTCTACTTTTCTATATAACATTAATAACATTCATACTTGTCATGTTTGACAGACCTGAAGGGAAGGATTTTAGTGTGCACCGCCTGGTTCTCGGCACACATACCTCTGATGAGCAGAATCACCTGGTTATTGCCAGCGTCCAGCTGCCCAATGATGATGCCCAGTTTGATGCCTCACATTATGACAGTGAAAAAGGAGGTGAGTGGCTTACCATGTATGAAGATGTGTAGATCATAAACTGAAACTTTGAATGCATAATCTCCACCTATGTACTTATGACAAGTTATCACATTTTTGCTCTCTGTTTGTTTATAGAATTTGGTGGTTTTGGCTCGGTGAGTGGCAAGATAGAGATTGAAATCAAGATTAATCATGAGGGAGAGGTGAACAGGGCTCGCTACATGCCACAGAACCCCTGCATCATTGCCACCAAGACTCCCACTAGTGATGTGCTGGTCTTTGACTACACTAAACACCCCTCCAAACCTGGTATGAGCTAGAAACATTTTGTTCATATTTTAACTTAGTAAAACAGTGCACAGTCTGACACAACTTCCAAAACGTCCATCTGAATGTATTGAGAGGCAATGCTTTAAAGGGTTAGTTTACCCAAAAATGAAAATGATGTCATTAATGACTCACCCTCATGTTGCTCCAAGCCCGTAAGACCTTCGTTCATCTTCAGAACACAGTTTAAGATATTTTAGATTTAGTCCGAGAGCTTTCTGTCCCTCCATTGAAAATGTATGAACGGTATACTGTCCTTGTCCAGAAAGGAAATAAAGACATCATCAAAGTAGTCCATGTGACATCAGTGGGTTTGATAGAATGTTTTGAAGCATCGGAAATACATTTTGGTCCAAAAATAACAAAAACTAGGACTTTATTCAGGATTGTATTGTCTTCCGGTTCTGTTGTGGATCCGCGTTCAGTGACGCTGCTGACGTGTGTCTGGTGCCCCCGAGCTTCGTTTACAGTCTGAGGGAGACGCACTCTGGAAACAAAACAATCTTTTTTGCCCAGCCATATTTATTTGAACCCGAATACACGGACGCACCAGATACACGTCAGCACCGTCTTACGTCATCAGCGTCACTGCGGACTCGTGAACGCGGATCCCCAACAGAACCGGAAGACAATACAATTGTGAATAAAGTCGTAGTTTTTGTTATTTTTGGACAAAATGTATTTTCGATGCTTCAAAACATTCTAACTAACCCACTGATGTCACATGGACTACTTTGATGATGTCTTTATTTGCTTTCTGGACAAGGACAGTATACCGTTCATACATTTTCAATGGAGGGACAGAAAGCTCTCGGACTAAATCTAAAATATCTTAAGCTGTGTTCCGAAGATGAACAGAGGTCTTACGGGCTTGGAGCCACATGAGGGTGAGTCATTCATGACATCATTTTCATTTTTGGGTGAACTAACCCTTTAAAGCAGTGGTTCTCAAAGTGTGGTACGTGTACCACTAGTGGTACACTTTCATATATTTCGGGATAAGTGGATGAATTCGCGTGTTGTAAATCCAACAGATCCGATTCTCTGAACAGTGGCACAACCTAACATGGTAGTGCCCATATAGCTCAACTAACGCGATCATTATAAAGGTGTTTAAATAAGAAAACACTTACATTTGCATATATTTGACAATAGGAATATCAGATATTTCATGCCATAGCTAACGCATCTGAATATTTAAATAAAAAAGGAAATAAAAGCAGATCATAGTCACTCAGCGCTGCCGTGTCACATGACAAGCAATGCGCGTCGCCATGGAAACAGTAAAGTGATAAGTAAGGGTCGCCTTGAAAAACTCACGTGGGTCATTCAAAATATTTTTAATGTACGTGTAAAAAGGTTAAATAATACACAGCCTGTGTTAACTTTTTTTTTATTAAGTACAGTACTTTTTTTACTTAATATTCAGGGTGGGAAATTAACTTTTTTGCCCACCAGCCACAGTGGCTGCTGGATGCCCAATTTTACCAGCCACTTGTATTATCTACCAGCCACTTTTTCTGGAATTCAAATTTATGAATGAGAACTGTGACTTTGATAACATTGACGTCCATTAAAAATATGTAATTCGTTTAATCCATTTAACAATATGAGTTATGCTGCACTCAGGCGCCAATTTATGTTTTCCTCCGTGGATGCTCACAGGCGCACGCCCTTTTTTTTTTTTTTAAGAAAAAGCACTATTTAGCACAAACAGGGCTACCATAATATGTGAGCAACATGTATGTACATGTTTGTATTTTTGAGAGAATTTTATGCATGGTTATTTTACAGTTTAGTTTTTAATATTAGTTAAGTCTGTATGACCACAAATGATGGAGTATTTAAATGTATTTTGCTGCTATTTGAAAAAAAATCCAGCAAAACGTGCCAGCGCGTTTGTCGACCCCAGAGGCTTAACTCGATAATAAAGCCGTAAAGTAGGCTATCTTTCAACTCAGGAAAGCACCACTTCTCACAAATACAGATAGGATTGGAGATGAAAAGTTTAACTGACACATAATCGAGCTCCGGAGCACCCACGGTATCGGCTCCTATCCTCGCGGCTGCTAAAACTATCGCTAAACTAAAAAAACGATAGCTATCTAGCCATCACAAAACACAACTTCAAGTTAGTAATTTACTTACTTGCACATCCAAACGTAGTCCCGAAAAGGTCTGCCCTTTTTTCCGATCACATGGACGTTTCTGAATAGAATTGGTCATATTCATTATTGACTCTATTTTAAGGTTAGTTGTCCCTCTAATGAACAAATTGTTTGCATTTTCGGACGACGCATAGGTTCGACAGTAAGTACAGTGCATGGACTGTTCGACGGGAAGGTAGGCTAACCATTCCCTCGTTATCCCTTCGTCATCAATGCGCCACTTGTTCGAAAAGTACCTTCACTTTTTATTTACTTTGCCCTCAATAGTTTGTACATTCATATACTGCTGACTCCGCGGCGGGCCTCTTAACACCGGGCATATGTCGCCACATTTTTTTAATTTTCCTTTCGTCTGTAGGCTACCTCAGCTCAGCTATATGTGTCACGGTCCGTTCAGCGCTGTGTCCGTGCGCTGTGTCCGTTACGCACAGCGCTGAAAACCAATCAAATTAGTTACTTGACAAAGTGCATTATTTTTACTTAGCAAAAGCATTCTTTGACAAAAGATGTCCAATCCGTTACAAGGAATGTTTTAAATAGTAACCAATAAAAATGTTTTACAATCTACCCGCCACTGTGGCTGGTATACAAGGCAAAGTCACCCGCCACTTTTTGAAAAAGTACCAGCCATTGGCTGGTGGCAGGTGCTAATTTCCCACCCTGTTAATATTTAAGTCCAGTACAGTTTTTATTTCACTTTTAGGTGCAATACATTTGAATTTAACCATTATTTAAGGTTTTCTTCTTTTTTTTTTTACCTGTATGTAAGCAGCACAGTGCAGTGTTAATATTCAAACTGTGTTTTTACAATGTTTAAAATTGCTGACAATAATACATTTTCTTATTAGAAATAAAACTGCCTCGTTTTTGAGCTGTGCAGAACTGTAGCTGAATAGTTAGGCCTACTATGCTACTGTATTTTCATATTGGTCATTATGGTGGTACTTGGAGAGCCAAATATTTTCTGAGGTGGTACTTGGTGTAAAAAGTTTGAGAACCACTGCTTTAAAGGAATTGGTTTGAAGACGCCATGCAAAATGCAAACTGTTTAACAGCTAAAGCAAAGCACTAAAAATACCAAACCTAAGATGAGAATAAATTCTTAATTTCATGACTTAAAAAAAAAAAAATGTAGGGAAAACATGATAATGGGAGACTTAACTCTTATTTCTAATCCCTAAGCTTTTTGCCATTGTGTGAAGGCGTCAGATGTCAATATTGTTTGTTTTTTTACTCTAAATTTGTGTTCTCCTCCTGTGCTCCTGAAGACCCCTCTGGAGAGTGCACTCCTGACCTGCGTCTGAGGGGCCATCAGAAAGAAGGTTATGGTCTGTCCTGGAATCCCAACCTGAGTGGCTGTCTGTTAAGTGCATCTGATGACCACGTAAGACATTTGTACTCTCACTAGGGGTGGGAATCTCTAGGCACCTCACAATTCGACTACGATTCAGAGGGATGCGATGATAAAACGATTACCGATGCATGTTTTTTCTATACAGAATTTCTCTTTTTCTCAGTTTGACACTACTTGGTACTTTTAAACAAAAGTATTTGTAATGATCCATAATGAATTTACTTTCAATATATTTTATTAATTAAACAAATGGGAATGATTTGAAAATAAATGTTGCTATAGAGTTTGTATTTTCCGAGTTAGGTGGAAACTTTTAAGGTTGTCATGGTTTCCATGTCAGCGCTGTTTGATCTGACGTGTGGTTTATAACAGAATTATGCGGTGAATTCAAATGCTTCCCACTGGCGCTGTGTAATAATAGTGTCGCGTGATTGAGATCGGCCCACGAGTAACCCTGTTCTGAGCTCGCACTGTGCAAAAACGTTCAGCGCAGCTTAAACGGATGGCGCGGTTTCGTTTAAATTGCTGTTTGTTGTTCCTCGTATGTAATGGAAGTTGCAGCTCTTATCAATTGGACAGCGTGGTGGTCGCACCAGTGTGACCTTGTGGTCGCCCATTTGGTCACAGTCTGGAGCCCTACTTGCATAAAGTGTGGCTCTTGTCCAGGTCCTTTTCCCCCTTCAACTTCATAGAAGCCAACGTTACGCTAGATTTTAATGCACAGGGTGCGGTCAGCTTTCTCGCTCATCCATCATGCGTCTCTGTTATGTGCATAGCTGCACGCCACAGACTCTCCAGGCGCCTTTTGCGTTCCGTCAATATTATGTTATCAATTAACATTTAGAAAATCAATGTTTGACATTTGTGATTCGATTCAGAATCGCCCGCATCGTGATGCATCTAAGAATCGTTTTTTTTCTCCACACCCCTAACTCCCACTATCATTGTCTTAATTATATGGAGACTTAAGCTCTATGCTTTTATGTACCCTAAATTTAGCCAATGCTAAATTAAATTGAAAAATTTAGATGTAGAGGATCTTGCTTTTTGTGCATGCTCCTAAGAATTCTTCTGTTTTTCTACAGACCATCTGTCTGTGGGACATCAGCACGGTGCCAAAGGAGGGAAAAATAGTGGACGCCAAGACCATTTTCACTGGTCACACTGCTGTAGTGGAGGACGTGTCCTGGCACCTGCTGCACGAGTCTCTCTTTGGGTCTGTTGCAGATGACCAAAAGCTTATGATGTAAGTACTTTTTGCAGGGATTAAAGTTCCCTGTCGCTACGACGGATTTCCGTTAATTGCAGAGTCTACAACGGATTTCCGTCAATATCAGGGTTCCCCTCTGTACTAATGTCTTAAATTCACTTTTCGTAATTTTAAGGCCGTCAATATGCTTACAAATAGTGTAATAAATGTCTTAATAGAAGACCTATTCAAACTGAAATTAAAGAAGGACGAGGTGTATTCACCCTGCTGAGGGGGATGTGATCAAAGCCTGGAGTGGAGCAAAAGCACGTTCCTCTCTCCACTCTTAAGCGTTCTGTTATCACTTCGCTCACGGAAAAAACTGCTCTGTGTTTACTCCATTTTAAAAGTTATTCTAATACGTTTATTTTATTTTTTATATCATCAACGTCTGAATTTATAATACTATATGTAACATACCTTTTTCATCTCCGTGTGTGCTGTAACTCTGTTTGACGCACCCACCGCTAGCCTAGCTTAGCACAAAGACTGGATGTAAATGGCTACAGCTAGCATACTAATCCCAATAAGTGACAAAATAATGCAAACATTTTCATGTTGTGATTTGTATAGACACAGAGTGTACAAATAACAAGATCATATGAGACACAGCCATCTTTTAATTGATAAATACTGGGAACTGTATTTGCATAAGACGAAGCACTGCTACTTGGGCAGAGTGATTACCGCAGCACCTGAGACGCACCGTTGTTTCTTCCATCAACAAAACCAACGGGACTAACTAGCTAGTAGCGGACGTGAATGGTGATCATGGCTAACTTTGAGGAATTGTCAGATGATTTTTACTTGGTATCAAACCAAGATCCAGAACCATATCTTTATGAGCCAGAATACACAGACGAGGAGTTACAAACTTTGGTAGCTGATAGACAAGATGGTCATCTAAAAACATAATGGAACACTTACCGCAGCCGCAGGTGATCTACTTTGTCCTGTCTGTGCTTCATGGTCCGTGTGGCAAACTCCATTTTCTCAAAATAGTCGTCCTCAGTGAAATGTACTGAGCAAACACGATGGTCCTTGATGATCTCTTTAGGTGTGTTTGGATCGATATCCAGAGCAAGTAGCCATTGATTCATCAGGTCATCATTTTTGATTGCAATTCTATGAAACCTCATTAGGGCTGGGACAACGCGTCAACGTCATTGATTAAGTCGACGCAAAATATGCACGCCGATTCGTCAGACCCAAAACAAAGATGGCGGCAACCATAGTAATAGCAACACGAGTGGCTCCTCAGACTATCATAAGTGCAAGGCGGCAGTGGCACGCACTCGTACACACACACACACAACACGCATAAAAATGTGCGTCAGTATCCAGTTCTCTTTCGGCCTTGAACGAACCATAACACACAAATTATGCCAAACTGTCCGTTTTGTCGAGTGTTCTCATAAGAGCAGTCTTAAATGAGTAAAAGTATTTTATTTTAAAGAGTAAATTACTCACTCAGACACGGCGCCAGGATGATTATTATACCGGAAGCTTAATAATCATGAATGCACTCCGCTATCTTTTAACACATCTCCGGCAAACGGCTTCTTCGCGCAAAAGGAAAAAATGTCACAAAGCGCATTGAAATGCAGCGAACGTGGTGTTTCCTGATGGATCGAGGTTGTTCATTTTATACGTGCAATTCACACGAGCTCTAAGCGCGTGCGAGACTGCTGCAAGTATGCGCTTATTGCTATTAATGTCGTGGAAAATACATAGAGGATACTGACAGCGCGCTGACAGACAGGACTAAGAAGGTAACATTTTATAAAGTCTCAACTTTCAAATTTGGTCAGTCAAAGAAAGTTAAACTATAAATAGGCCTACTATTTTGTGGTTCTTTAATGTGTCGTGACAGATTGCACTTTTTTTTCAGTAAGCTAGGCCTATGTGTTTTCAAGGATTCAAGGTTTTATTGAATGCTACCACTGACTAAGAATGCATTACTTTGCACTTGTATAGTCTTTTATTTTGGAATTTTAAGAACAATAAACATGTTTTGCAATGCTAAGGAATTCATGTTTTTTTTTTCATTCAGATATGTAAATCAACATGTATAAATTGCTATTAGTCAATTAATGGGGAGAAAATCGAGAATCGAAATCGAATCGGACTGGAAAAATGAATCATTAGATTAATCGATGCATCGAAAAAATAATCGCTAGATTAATCGTTTAAAAAATAATAGTTTATCCTAGCCCTTACCTGGTATCTCCTGTTTATAGTCGCAGCTCTTTACAATACAGTGAACACCCATGATTGTAAACTATGCATTTACTATCTAGTAATTGCGGACTCTATTACTCCAACTCTGAACGAACTCTCTGCTCCTCACCACGGTGCGTCTCAGGTGCTGCGGTAATCACTCCGCCCAGGTAGCAGTGCTTAGCCTTCTGAGAATATAGTTCCCAGTATTTATATGGTTAAAATATGGCTGTCTCATATGACCTTGTTATTTGTACACTCTGTGACTATACAAATCACAACATGTAAATAGGAAAATTTTTGCGTTATTTTGTCACTTATTGGGATCAGTATGCTAGCTGTAGCCATTTACATCCAGTCTTTGTGCTAGGCTAGCGGTGGGTGCGTCAAACAGAGTTACAGCACGAACGGAGATGAAAAAGGTATGTATGGACTTATCTAACTCTGGGGGATACAGTGAATAAGCTAAAGTCCTAAAAAGTCGGCGTGTTCCTTTAAGATATAATTTATAAAAAACGAAATTCACTTTAAAGAAAGGCTT
This sequence comes from Siphateles boraxobius, assembly GCF_051911475.1. Taxonomy (NCBI): domain Eukaryota; kingdom Metazoa; phylum Chordata; class Actinopteri; order Cypriniformes; family Leuciscidae; genus Siphateles; species Siphateles boraxobius. Next base: position 9,959,858 of record NW_027508975.1, read on the forward strand.
TATTCAATACAAAACTAAATTAAGTGGTCAAAATCATGTCCGACGAGTAAGATAGGATCATATATCGGGTATATGATCCTATCTTACTCATGTCTAGGGCTGTAGCCTACCCACCCTTTAGGTCCCCAAGGTCAGGATAGGTGCATAATGAAGGTTGTGAAATAATTGCCTAATGTTAACTCTACTTTGGTGCTGCAATGATATTGCATATCGCCACGATAACCGACTTCATCTTAGCTGCTTTAGGGGCCGTTCACGTTTGCGCTCTCGTTCGTTATTTTAAATGTAGATGCGCGAAAAGTGCACCCCTAAATAAAGTGCGACGCCGTCGCAACTCTCACTTGGTTTCCCAGGCGAGATGGGAAAAAAAAAAAATCTAAGTATGCTTTAGGGCTTTGTTCACAGAAGCTGCGAGCCAAGCGTGAATTCCAGCGCTTCGAATCACGACACGCTTTCAGTTAATGGTCATATAGTCCGAGTCTGGCCTTCGAGATGTTCAAAACTTTTATCATAAACAGTTGTTTGGTTTAGCTATACTTACGAGTAACAGAAACAATCAGTTTGCAAAGACTGTATCAATCGAAGCTCAGCTTTGGGAAGATAAGATATACAGGTAAGGATTAGTAGACTGCGAAGAGGAGAGAATGTGATGGAGATGAGAGAGGAAGAGTAGGTATTGCAAACTGTGCCCATGAGATTAACATTATTACAATGTATTCCTATTTAACACGTATACATGTTCTTTGCTAATTACAGTGTAAAATATAAGCTCAATTTAACAACACAAGCACCTATAAAATATAATTCCATAATAGTAGTATTGTATAAATATTAATATTTGTATATGGTCCTCGAATGTTATATTTCACCAGTATCAGCACTGGCAGTTTTTTTACTGTTTGTATCACTCCACTTCCTGTTTGCGCAACTTACATCATTAAGCCAATAGGTGGTGCAATTAATTAAGGAAAAAACAAGTTGCTGAAACCAATCTTTTAGGGCTGGGCGGTAAATCGAGTTTTTAAAATATATCCTTTTTTTTTTTTTTTCGATATGGAATGAGGCAATACCGTTTATATCAATACAGTAGTTTGATACAAGCACATCTGAAAAATAGCAGAGGATGAAGTGTGAGCTGCTGCAGTGAAAGAACATAATATAAGCTTGTGTCCTGTTTAGGACAAATTGTACTAAGCGCTTCAAAATAACTGGCAAGATATAGTTAACAAGTTTAAAGCAGCTTGCCCTGTCAGATGAATCTCCGCTAAAATTAAAGCTTCCGTTAATTAGCGCCGCCGCGCGCATGCGCGCCAAACAGACGAGCACAATAGAATAGTAGCGCAATAATTCTGACTAAAATATACATATTGCTAAAATTTTTGTTGGAGACAATAAATGTGCCATATGTGGAATTTTAAACCTACAAGTATATTTTTATGAAAGTGACCATTATAATGGGTAGGGCTGTAATGTCCCAGTCAATGAGTTTGGTCGATACGTTCTGGTTCGACGAAAATTCTGATTGGTCGATTTTTTTGCGCGTTCATTCATTTCATCAGTTTTGCTGCGTTCATTTCATCAGCTTTGCCACGCTCATTTCATCAGGGGGAAAGCACTAACTGCCAATGGGGGTGTTTTCAGAGTACCCCTGTTTCACAGGTAACACTGGAGAAGAGAGACAGATAAGTAGGCTATAGAAGGTTTGATGCTGAATGTTATTTATTTAATTGTGAGAGCGTTTAATAGTCAGTCTTCTAACATGTCAACAACAAAGACATCGACAGTGTGGCAGCATTTTGTAAAAATTGATAACGGGAAAAAGGCCGAATGCAAAGTTTGCAAGCAACAGTTTGCCTTCCACAGCTCGACGACAAACATGACATATCTAAAAGCGGTAAGCTATCTTGTCTGCGGTAGGTTGCCCTGTCTGTTTTGAGTAGGCTATAGGAATTGGCGTATCAGTTATGCACTTTATTTCGTTTCTGCTCTTGATCTGGTTTAATAAATTTTTTTTTTTACTAAAGTGGACGTGCCATTTGTGTTTATTAAGAGTAATAAATATTATTTTTTACTAAAGTGGACAGGCCTTTTGTGTTTATTAAGAGTAATAAATATATTTTTTTTACTATAGTGGACATGCCTTTTGTGTTTATTAAGAGTAATGAATATTCTTTTTTTTTACTAAAGTGGACGTGCCTTTTGTGTTTAATAAGAGTAATACATTTTTTTTTTTTTTTTACTAAAGTGGACGTGCCTTTTGTGTTTATTAAGAGTAATAAATATTTTATTTTTACTATAGTGGACGTGCCTTTTGTGTTTATTAAGAGTAATGAATATTCTTTTTTTTTTTTACTATAGTGGACGTGCCTTTTGTGTTTATTAAGAGTAATGAATATTCTTTTTTTTTTTTACTATAGTGGACGTGCCTTTTGTGTTTATTAAGAGTAATGAATATTCTTTTTTTTTTACTAAAGTGGACGTGCCTTTTGTGTTTAATAAGAGTAATAAATATTTTTTTTTTTTTACTAAAGTGGACGTGCCTTTTGTGTTTATTAAGAGTAATAAATATTTTATTTTTACTATAGTGGACGTGCCTTTTGTGTTTATTAAGAGTAATGAATATTCTTTTTTTTTTTACTATAGTGGACGTGCCTTTTGTGTTTATTAAGAGTAATGAATATTCTTTTTTTTTTTACTAAAGTGGACGTGCCTTTTGTGTTTAATAAGAGTAATAAATATTTTTTTTTTACTAAAGTGGACGTGCCTTTTGTGTTTATTAAGAGTAATAAATATTTTTTTTTTTTTACTATAGTGGACGTGCCTTTTGTGTTTATTAAGAGTAAAAGCTTTAAGTTAATAGTCTATTCGTGTCTCAGCCGCGAAGCTGAGCTCTGTGCGAGGACATGCACAGAGCAGCTGAAATGATGAACTGAATGACAGTTATAACTTATTATAACATATGACAAAAAGAGTTGTCTAAATTATGTTGCATATTCCTCAACTGTTCTTGTGATATCACTAGTTGACAACACAGTACTATTTTCGGAAATCATAGGCTATGATATTGCGCAGGTGCACATGTTTCAATGCTGTCAGAGCCGACAGATTCGTGTGTCAGACTCATTTCAGAGCAAAATAATTAGGTCAAAAATGATTTAATATACTGCAAATAGCCTACTATTTTTTTGTTTATTTGTTTTATTTAGGCGGACAACAAGGCTACCAAGTACTGCGCACAGTGCGCAGCTAATCAATTAAACGTTTTGTTTTTTTCTAACGTCATTTTTAGTCTATTTTTTTAGTCGAAAATTTCAGGACTTCAGTCGACCAAGATTTTCTTTGGTTGAGTACAGCCCTAATAATGGGTTAAACCTGCAGTAGGGAGTTTTGTGAAAATGTTGACTTAGCCTGAAAATTTGAAGAAGCACAACTTATAGGTCCAACCCCCTTGCTCTCCGCTGCGCTACAGTTCCTCCCCCACAGCGGAGCCTGCCGTGAACGCGCAGGCTAGTAAGCAGGACCACCGATGACGGCGGATTATAAACGGTTATGGAACATTCACTAATAGGGACGAAACATCAACAATATGCTTTACATTGACTATGGCCTGCCCATACTTTGACTACAAACTTGGTCCTCAAATCATTATGTATTTTGCAATACATGTAACTTTATAACGTTGCACTCTTTCTATAAGTTATAAATAGCTAGTAAGATAACGTTAAAGGATTAGTTCACTTTTAAAAAAACGTTTGCTGATAATTTACTCACCCCCATGTCATCCAAGATGTCCATGTCTTTCTTTCTTCAGTCGAAAAGAAATTAAGGTTTTTGATGAAAACATTCCAGGCTTTTTCTTCATATAATGGACTTCAATAGGACACAAACGTTTCAAGGACCAAATGACAGTTTCAGTGCAGCTTCAGAGGGCTTTAAACGATACCAGACGATGAATAAGGGTCTTATCTAGCGAAACGATCGGTCATTTAAAAAAAAAATACAAAACTTTAAGTTTTATAAGCACAAATTCTCGCCTTGCTCTGTTCTGTGATGCACGTTCGTAATCCTGTTCAAACTCGTTCATCAAAATGAACAAATCTTTTTCGTTGAATGAACGAAATGACTGTAAAAAAGATTCGTTCATTTGGATGAACGAGTTCGAACAGGAGAGTCACTAACGACGGTACGCGCTCGCGCTGTGCAAGAGAGGGGTGATCAGCGCGTACACGAGTGTGATTGACACTGCTAAGACATTCCTCCTGGCTCTGATTGGTCGTTTCTGACCGGGAGCGGTGTATTTCTGCAAATGGCAATAGGACCACAGGGAGGAGCCAGAGGAGCTTGATTTTTTTCCACAGATTATCTGTCTCATATTCTACTGTCAGGACATAATGACAGTTTTAACAAATATTTGTTTACAAAAGTGACCTACTGGAGCTTTAATCAAATGCAGGCTAATATAATTAGTTTGTGCTTTTGTTTTTATTTTCATTTTTAGTTTAGCCTTTAGTCATTTTAAAAACAAAAGCATTATATTTGTTTTTAGATTGTAATGTGATTTTTAACCACCTTTTTGCACATAATATATTGCATAGCCTACATTACATTCCCTATATTTGTTTCCATATCCTTCAATATCAACAATGTTTGGATATCATTGAGCAGGATGTGAAATAAATTTCTTTTTTCTTTTTAATAAATACATATTTTCTTTATCCAAATAGAAAAACGTAGAAAGTACCTAGATATATATCGTATATCGCCATTTAACCAAAAAATAAAGAGATATGATTTTTTTTTCATATCGCCCAGCCCTACAATCTTTGATGCTCATATAAATTGCTAATTTGTCTCTGGATACAGAAGTATTGTATGCCCCCAAACCCCCGAGCAAAGGACCTCTGTATTTATAAAACCCTGCGTACAGCCCTGCTCATGCTGTTCACTTTTCATATAATCAACATAGATTAAATTAAAAAATATCATTATATTATTTATTTATTCATAATGGCTAGGTTAAAAACAGATATATTATATTATATGTAGTTTGTGATCTCTCACTTGGCAGCAAAAGCTCAGTTGGCTTTTATTATTTTTAGAAATAAAAACGTGTTAAAGTTATGCAAATGGTTAATTATTTGTATGACTACATCAATCACAGAGTCAAGTCTTGTAAAAGCATTAGATTGAAAACATTGAAATTTCATAAAAGTGTGGGGGGGGGGGAATTGAAACGGTTCAAAATGGCCTTTCTTTAAATGCAAATGTTTTTTATTTATTTCATTTGTGAAGGTAATGCATATACTCACTATACTCCTAATTACTAGAAAAATACTTCACACTTGGTGTGTGACAGGCTGCGGAATGGGGTCTGGCCGAGGGAAATTTCAGTCAAAAGATTTTTTTTTTAAATATATTTATTCCCTGTTTTTGTCTTCCTGTTTGTTACTGTAATCCTAATGTCTTTTAGCACAAAATGTAATTTTAAAAGGATATTTAACTGTTCAGTCTGTGGTTATTTAATGTGAGGAGTATTTTAACCCCTTTCCTCTTCCTTTAGCTGGGACACACGGTCCAATAACACGTCCAAACCCAGTCATGCGGTAGATGCCCACACTGCAGAGGTCAACTGTTTGTCCTTCAACCCATACAGTGAATTCATTCTGGCCACCGGTTCTGCTGACAAAGTGAGAGCTACATTCAGCATTTGGTTCTGTTGCACTTGTGAATACTCTTTATGTGAATACTCTTTAAATGCGCATCTCTATTTAGACTTCCAAGTTTTGATTTTATTTGTCTCTCACAGACTGTTGCATTGTGGGATCTGCGAAACCTCAAGCTGAAACTTCATTCATTTGAGTCGCACAAAGATGAAATCTTCCAGGTATCATCTCCCATTTTGTCTTCATTGCAGATAGAATTGTTAAAGGTGAAAACTGAGTGTGATAACATGTCTTGAAATGTGTCCACAGGTTCAGTGGTCACCTCATAATGAGACCATCCTGGCGTCCAGTGGAACAGACAGGAGACTCAATGTTTGGGATCTCAGGTAGGTTGTCTCACTTTCCGTTTACTCACGACTACCACTAAAATGTGAACTACTTTATCATACAAGTCTTTTCACACTGCTAATAAGAATTTCTTGGCGGGTTTTTTGTACAGTAAAATCGGAGAGGAACAGTCGCCAGAAGATGCAGAGGATGGACCTCCGGAGCTGCTGGTAAGTAGTAATATGGTTATGTTTTTATTTTAAATGTGTTTATATATTTTGATTAGTTATGATAATATTGCTCTTTGAGGTCATGTTATTCACGTATTATTGATAACTTTTTTTTTATTCAGTTTATCCATGGAGGCCATACAGCCAAGATCTCTGACTTCTCCTGGAATCCAAATGAACCGTGGGTGATTTGCTCTGTGTCTGAGGACAACATCATGCAAGTCTGGCAGATGGTGAGTCCTATTTCTTTCAACTTTGAGTTTAGCATCAGCACCTCTAGAAATAAATAAACAGTTCAGTCATGATGTAGCCTGTTTTTTGTTTCTCTCTGACAAATTATATGCTACCTCTTAATGTGGCTATTATGGAAAGAGTTGCTTGTGTGATTGTTAGCATAACCTTTCTAGTTGTGTTTGTAGTTCAGTTATTTATGTGTATTTCTTTTGATGTATTTAGGCGGAGAACATCTACAATGACGAGGACCCAGAGGGGGCAGCAGACACTGAGGTTCAGGGATAAAACAGCTCTTTACACCAACCCACTCTCAGCATAAGACAAAACTCTTCTAAAAAACTGTCTATACACGTGAAGAACTTTCCCCTAAGTAATGGCAATGGAAGAATTGACACTTTCCCCACCAGTCATTTTCTACTATGTTAATAGAGTATTTTTCTAAGAAAAATGTCAGTTGATCATTGGTCAATATCAGAATGTGAGAAAAATGACCCATCTCACCCACCAGTGTCTCGTGGATTTCCTTGCAGTTGAAGTATACTTAAAGTATTACTTAATATCTGAAAAGTGTATACAGGTGTGTAGTAAATTGTGGCCAGAGTGCAGTGGTTCAATGTTGATGCTCTTTAGATTATTTTTTAACTTGTCTGACAAATTCTTTTTCCATTTAAGCATCCGTTCAATTACATGGCTAGGTGTATTGATAACTTCAGCTCTTGTGTACTATTTTTACTTTGAGCTTCATGTATCGGTCAAGTGGTGTTTAATGTCTTTAATATTGTGACTTTTCAGTGTCTTTCCTGTATGTCCATACCTTTGTACAGAACATTATGAATAAACTGTTTTTGTTGATACAATTTATTTTAAATGTTGGTGTATAGCTTTTGCAAGATTTACGGTTTTAAATACTGAATGTCGTTTTAGATAAATCTCATGAAGTCCCAAAATTCAAAAAATTCCACTTGCAATAAAAATCATTTTGCCTGACCCACGTGAGTTAGACAATCAAAAAGTGGACTACCTACCTTTGGCGTGAGTTTAGGCGGGCTGTCTGCTTTGTTTTCGCGCTTTACTGCAGCCGCGCGTGCACAGGTACTGAGGAGAACGGTGCGTTTTTTTGATTATTGGTTTTAAACAAAAGGATATTAAAAACAATAATGGATAACACTTTATTTTGATGGTCGACTTTGAACATCAGTAACTATGCAAATACATGTCAACTAACTGCTTAATATCTGCGAACTTTATTGTGATGATCCTCCAACAGACATTTTACTGACTATAAGTAACTTTGCAACTACGTGTCAACTTATTTTAACCCTAACCCTACCAATCTACTAACACTAATGAGAGTTAGTTGAAATGTAGATGAAACGTTACTTAGTCAACAGAATGTTTTCAAGGGACCATCAAAATGAAGTGAACCAATAATGTAGTATTAATCCATTGTATTAAACGGCCAGTGACCTTCAGATAAAAGCAGGTAATATTTCCCAGTATTTTGATTTTGGCTCGTACGGGGATGTAAAAAAAAAAAGCCTACCCTGAAACTGTCCTTTTAGGAAGAGAACAGTCTATTTTTTATTTATTTAAAAGTCAGTGTATAAAAACAATAGAAAAGCATTGCCTACATTTATATGTGAAGTAGTGCAAGTTGGTTGCTTGACATTTGAATTAGATTACTTGTCACATCAAAGGAAGTGAGTCTGCCATCAGCAATAGTTATTAATGAAATAAAAGATTGAAGTTAATCAAGCTTTGAATTAATTTGAAAATTAATTTTAATTAATAAAAATTAGGGGGAACCCCTCATGTATTGAACTTGCTGTGGTTCCCTCTCTCTCATAAGTGACAGCAAGATTAATTTGAGATGGATATTATTACCAGATATAAACAATAATCTATCTTGCCTGATCATTTGAAGCATGAACAGTGCCATATTTACATTGAAGTGAAAACACCCAAAAATACTTTTCTTGGAGTAATTTGTTTCACACATAAAAGCCAATAAAATGACTGAACAAAAGCCAGTGTTCCTCAACAAAATACCTTTTATTTTTTGCCATCTAGATTTTTAATAATCAATTTCTTGAACTAGATTATTCAATCTTATTTAAAAAACAAAACAAAAAAAAATGCCACCAGTCACTGACTGTATCTGCAATAGGTACAAGTCATATAAACATAATGTCTAATTCGTACATGTTTATCTCAGATCTTATTAACAAGAAACCTTAATTCAACAAAGCACTTAATTCATCTTCTCATAGTCCCTTATCTAAACATTCTCACCATCATGCTGTTGGTATGTTTATAGAGCTTTCTTACGGTGCCCAAATAAGTCCTTGTTTTGCCCACTTCACTGACTTAAAAGAGAACCCTCTTATAAACAATAAAAAACATTGTTTTAAGTACATTAATGTCAGATAAAGATTTGGATCTGACGTGCTTGGTCCTGGTGTTCAGAGAACTTTTTTTTTTAAATGGTTTGCAGAGAAAATTTACTTAAGTCTTCAGTAAATTGTGGCTATTGTTTTGGTGATTGTTTATGAGAATATATGCTATTTGAATTAAACTATGAAACCAATATATCAAAAGCATTTTACATAATTAATGAGATAATTAATAGCAGACATGAACTCATTAGGTTTTTTCCACCACCACACTGTTCTCTTGCTGGCGAGGACCCTCTACACGCTCTCTGTAAAACAATAAAGGATATATAAAATATAGAAATAAAAATATATATAGATATGCCATCTAACAGTTTCCAGATTTAATTGTAAGTCATTTGTCTGTTCACATTGAAAGTGGAAATGCAATAGGATTAAAGACAGACAGATTTTTAATATATGGAGTAGAGTATGCTTTTGGATAAATAATGTATCTTTGTTGGCAGGGCTATCCAGCAAAGTGCAACAGAGTGAGAAACCTAGAATCTGGTTAGGACAAATCACATTAACTTGGGAGAGATAGTATTTGTCACTTGATTTGTGCATGGTGTAATATTAATTCCCCCTTTGCAGTGTGCAATGAGAAACTGTCCTTTAAAAAGTGCTTGTACTTGCCTGTAGGAGATAAGCTCTTTGGCCACGCTTTTTTTCAGCCTCTCCAATTCTTCACTCTTCTTTATCTGGATCTTGAGCTGAGTTTTCAGCTCTCTGATGTTTTCCTCTAAGTTGTCAACTGTCTCCTGAATGAAGAACATTAAACCGTCAGTACTATATGCAATCTAAAAAATGTAAAATCAATGAAAATTACACACCCTATATTGTTCCACATTTTCCCTCCTCTGTATCTCCATTAGTCGGATCCTCTCCTCCAGACAAGTTCTCTGGAGTCTCAGTGTCTGCTCTTCTTCTCTCAGTGGTCCTAACTGGGCTCTCATCTCCAGGCACTGCTCTTTAGCCTTACCGAGAGCATCCATGGTGACCTCCCGTCTCTTTAACAGGGACTCTAACCGGGGTTCGTAAAACTCCTCCAGAGCTTTTATCCCACCCTGCAGGTACTGCTGTAGGTCACAAGAGGCCCGTCGTCCTTCAGTCACATAAGAGCGAGTCTTCCTCTTGCTGGATTCTTGAGTGAGGTTCTGCTGCTTCTGCATTTCCTGCAGGTGGCTTTGGTGATCTGAATGAATCTTGGTGATCTCCTCAGTCATCTTAACAGCAAGCGACTTCAGCTCCTCCTGATTTTGTGAATGCAGGATGGAATACCGTAACTTGAATGTATTGAATAGATTTTTAAAAAATTAGAAATATTTATTTATAGTATTTATCAAGGCCATAACTATGTCTTTAACATTGGGGGGGGGGGGGGGGGGGGACTAAAGTATGTGTATGTGTATGTGTGTGTGTGTGTGTGTGTGTGTGTAGGGGGGTTGGAAAATTAAAGTATAAAATTGGATTTAAGGGAATTAAAGCTGCAGTAGGTAGCTTTTGTAAACAAATATTTGTTCCTGTGGTCCTATTGCCATTTGCAGAAATACACCGCTCCCGGTCAGAAACAACCAATCAGAGCCAGGAGGAATGTCTTAGAAGTGTCTAAAAATCACATTACATTCTAACATTACAATCTAAAAACAAATATAATGCTTTTGTTTTTAAAATGACTAAAGGCTAAACTAAAAATGAAAATAAAAACAAAAGCACAAACTAATTATATTAGCCTGCATTTGATTAAAGCTCCAGTAGGTAACTTTTGTAAACAAATATTTGTTAAAACTGTCATTATGTCCTGACAGTAGAATATGAGACGGATAATCTGTGAAAAAATCAAGCTCCTCTGGCTCCTCCCTGTGGTCCTATTGCCATTTGCAGAAATACACCGCTCCCGGTCAGAAACAACCAATCAGAGCCAGGAGGAATGTCTTAGAAGTGTCAATCACGCTCGTGTACGCGCTGATCACCCCTCTCTTGCACAGCGCGAGCGCGTACCGTCGTTCGTGACTCTCCTGTTCGAACTCGTTTATCCAAATGAACGAATCTTTTTTAGAGTCATTTCGTTCATTCAACGAAACGAAATGACTCGAAAAAAGATTTGTTCATTTTGATGAACGAGTTCGAACAGGAGAGTCACGAACGTGCATCACAGAACAGAGCAATGCGAGCATTTGTGCTTATAAAACTTAAAGTTTTTTATTTATTTTTGAAATGACAGATCGTTTCGCTAGATAAGACCCTTATTCATCGTCTGGTATCGTTTAAAGCCCTCTGAAGCTGCACTGAAACTGTCATTTGGTCCTTGAAATGTTTGTTTCCTGGAAACAAAAGCCTGGAATGTTTTTATCAAAAACCTTAATTTCTTTTCGACTGAAGAAAGAAAGACATGGACATCTTGGATGACATGGGGGTGAGTAAATTATCAGCAAAAGTTTTTTTAAAATTGAACTAATCCTTTAACGTTATCTTACTAGCTATTTATAACTTATAGAAAGAGTGCAACGTTATAAAGTTACATGTATTGCAAAATACATAATGATTTGAGGACCAAGTTTGTAGTCAAAGTATGGGCAGGCCATAGTCAATGTAAAGCATATTGTTGATGTTTCGTCCATATTAGTGAATGTTTCATAACTGTTTATAATCCGCCGTCATCGGTGGTCCTGCTTACTAGCCTGCGCGTTCACGGCAGGCTCCGCTGTGGGGGAGGAGCTGTGGAGGGAGGGCTGTAGCGCAGCGGAGAGCAAGGGGGTTGGACCTGTAAGTTGTGCTTCTTCAAATTTTCAGGCTAAGTCAACGTTTTCTCAAAACTCCCTACTGCAGCTTTAAGAAAAATAAATAAGAACGGTAAAAGTTCAGAGTCTATTACAGTTATGAAGTGTTCAATTTTATTTTAAAACATGCACACATTCAATCTTATTCATGTCCTCCCTAATGTAAAAACTCTCTTGTCACATTCAGTTATGAATTACTTGAATCATGCAAATAATAGCATATTTTCAATTAAAAACGGGGACATTTCATAAAAAGGTTGAGTAGTTTGCTTCACTGGATATTACTGTCGGTCACTGAACATTCCTATCGAAAAACAGTTGTCAAATAATGTTTAGCGACTTACATCTTACCATGCACTCTTTCACAGCGTTGTGTTGGAATTTGCACTTGTCTTCTGTGAACAGTATGGCCCTGCTTCTTTGATTTGACTGGCCATTTCGATATTTTTTTTAGATTAACGAGCGCAGTTATACTGGTAAGGAAAATTAGCCAAACTTTTGTAACTTTTAATTTTTTTTCTGATCCTAACAATAAACAGAGTGGTGAGTCACGGAGAGCAGCAGAACAGCATCTAGAATATCAAATAAAAGGTGGCGGGTGTCGGAGGGTTGACAATTTGGCCATTTCTAATTATGGGGGGGGGGGGGGGGGGGGTGCTCAATGTCCTCATTGGGGGGAGAACCTCAATGTTTATGATGGTTATGGCCCTGATATATATAAATGGCCTGACTGGGAAGGCCCCCCCAAAAAAAACTCACCTTATAATTAACACCTGGCTACAGTGCCTAGAGTCCTTTTGCTACAAAGTTGCAAACTACATTTGTAACTCCTCTTTGTAGTTGATGTAAAAAATCATGGTTAAGTTGAATAAAATAATCTACATCTTTTCTGGAGCAGTTTGAATGCATTCGCACCAGTCTGGTTTATTGAACACTACCTGAGCTTGGTTGAGCTGCTCCACCTCTTTCTGTTGTAATTCAAGCTCTACTTGTCTCTGTGTACAGTCTCGAGCCACTATGAACAGGCGTTTCTTGGTCATTTGCGTCTCCCCCTGGAGGCTCTGTCTCTCCAGTCTGACTTTGGACAGGAGGCCTTGTTCCTCCCCCAGAGCTTCCCTTACAGTCTGCAGCTCTTGGGCCATGGGCTCCTCCAGCTCCAGAAGCTCCTGAACCAACTCATCCCTTCTGCGCTCCAACTGGCCCACCTCCTCAATACAGCTCTCAAATGCTGCTCTGAGCTTTTGTAATTCCATGGTGGCAGACAACTCAGGCCTTGCCTCGGCATGGACCCCTGCAGCATCATTTTCGACCTCCAACACAGTTTGCTCTTTCTCTGGAATGCTGGTCTCTTCAAACTTGATTGTTTTTGTGAATCTATTCTTGTCCATTTTGTTCTCTGTTTCTGAAAATATCTCCAATGGTGCAGATGTGGTTGGATGTGCTGCATCAAAAACATCTAGCTGTGCCAACATCTGTTGCATAAGTCCATTAAACTCAGCTTGCAAAGCTTTTCTGCATTTTTGTGAATAAGGCATGGACTCTTCAGGAAGAGTTAGAGCAGCCTGGATCTCTTCCAAGCAATCTTCAAAGTAGTCTTCATCTTCCTCTTCAATAAATAAGGGATCAAATGTTCTTTCTGTCTCCGATAGAGGTCCATAAGCTTCCTCAAAGTTTATTTCTTGATCCTCCATTTTATATGTTGACCTATGTAAATGTATGGGGAGACCATTCTTGTGGTTAGCCATTAAGTTCATTTATGATTTTAAGTGTATGTACAATGTACTTTGTGAACTGTGATTCCTGAGGGATGCTAAGGATGGTGAGAGGAAATCTGAAGCTAATGCGTCATTGAGGGACAGCTGCATAAACTTGTCGAACAGCTGACTGATCATGAACACACTTATAGAGAGCATCCATATGAAAAGCTTAGATTAACATCTGCGAGTGTACCTTTGATCAGTTGTAAAGAACATGCACACATTGGTACATAAATGCCTTTGCATTTGGCGGACATGTAATAAGCAGGAAATAAATAAAAAAGTAAACATACCCATCTTTATCAAAATGCTGTCAATCAACAAAAAGAGGAATCCATTTTTTTTATCACATTAACTTTGCCCAGACTCCGCACTGTAAAAAATTACTGTTCATAGTTGTAAAGAATACAAAGTGTGTTTTTCAAGTAAATACTATTTCAGTCTTCCTACTTCATAATGTAATGTTTAATATGCTACTACTTTGTAATGAAGTGTGAAATTTCCTCGTAATTTCCTGAAGTTTCTACACCAATTTCTTTTCAGTGTATGATTTTAGTATCTAGAAATGCTCATTCACCATCTTCTATCTAGACAGGGCTGGTATTTCTTATGCCAGTCTCAGTGGGACACAGAGAGCAGCTGCTGCAGAAACTGGGAGCAGGAACAGACAGAGCACATTCCATCAGTGCCAATGATCTCAAAAACTCCCCATCTCGAATAACTGCTCATTCCTTTAACATGTTTACTTAAACATGTTACAGTACATGACATATTAGCTTTTTACATTGTTGCTTTCAGGAGACTAATAACTGTAATCAAGGCAAAGTAGATAGCATTTGTCTTCAATTAATACTTTACAGCTTTCCAGACTTTTGAAACTATCGCCAAGAATAACAATGTGTGAAAGAAAAACCATGAAGGCACTGTGCTGTGAGTAGGTTGTGATATGGCAAGTCTAAAGATGGCTAGATCTATGATACTGTGCAAATATAAACATCAAAAAACTTTGAGAAAATTGTTAAATGTTTAAAAATTGTTAATAAATTCATCACTCACCTCAACTTGACTCAGATAACAAGGTTCCAGGACAATAACCATGAAGTGAACCCCAACTGAAGAGCTGGTAGCCAACTGAACATGAAAAAAGGACAGAGGTAGTCTGGCCTCTCTCTGACCAAGTTTAAACATATGCCACAGGTCTCCCAGGCAACATTTAATCTGTTTACATTTATTAATAAACAGAAGGGGGACGAAACATGAGCACATACAGCACCAACTCCAGCTAATCAAGAATCATGAGGTCCTCTGGGGGGTGACCTGCTTACTGGAACCAATAGGACAGCAAAGATACAATAGTATGCAAATAAATAGGTTCAGTATCCAATGGGTGGCAAGTGTAGGGTCCGCACATGGACATGACACGGCAAAATATTTCAAAAGGAGTGGGCGCACTAGAGTGACATGCCGCAGTCACCAATATGAACCACGGGGAGGTGCTTGTGAAAAGTTGTCATCACTTTTGTAGTTTCCTAACAGCACTGACCTAAATTTAGGAATGACCTGAAAGCTGGGTTCTCATCAAGCATAGACAGGATTGAAATCAAGTGGGAACAGAAAGCTCCAAGTGAGTCGTTTTAGACAGTTAGATGTAAGAAGTGGGTGTTTGTTTAGAAGAGCCAACGGCCCCAAATTCCCTCCATGCCTGCTCATTTCCCCAGTTGCTTTAAATAGATGTCACAGATTTAAATGGACATTTCACAGATCAGTAAAGTTTGTACAGGTTAGATATTTTGAGTGAGCTATTTTGACTAATTGATAAATTGATAACTGTAGGCTTAACAAAATATTTAAACACAGATAACAACATACTGGAATAAATTTTAAATACATGATAAATCAGTGTGATATTTCTAAATCCTTCTTTAGCAAGAATTTTTTATAGGCCAAATTAACAAGCTATTGTCACAATGTTATATACTGTAAAAAATGACATGATTAATACATTATGACATCATATGTTTTTAAATTGCTTTAACTCGTCAAAATAAGTTAAGCATTTTTCAACTTTTTTTCTATAAGGTATACAAGATTCAACTATTTTTTAACCCTCTGGTCTTCTTCATTTAGGGGTCACACTTGGCTCCGTCACGGTCAAAGGTGAGGGTTCTTTTTTTCCCAGGAAAACCAATGTACTATATTTTGTGTGCATGCATGCGTGCGTGCGTGCGCGCGCGTGTGTGCGTGTTTGTGTGTGTGTGTGTGTGTGTGTGTGTGTGTGTGTGTGTGTGTGTGTGTGTGTGTGTGTGTGTGTGTGTGTGTGTGTGCGTGTGTGAGCGAGAGAGAGTCTTTTGTATTTTTTTTTCATTTGTTGATTTTATTTAAAAAATATCAATTATGTGTGTGTGTGTGTCTGTGGTGTGCGCGCATGAGAGTGTGTGCGTGGGTGTCTAATTTGCATATTTTAGTGTCACCCCTTCTTTGCTGTGCACTTTTGCTGATTTGTAGTTTGTACCACCAAGTTTCTCTGAGTTTTCGTATTTTTTCGTATTTCCCATTAATTTACAATGCGGCCATTTTTGGCCGCGAAGGAGCCAAGTTCGATCATTTTTTTACGGCCCTTTAACCAAATAATGTCAATGTTTTTTTTTTTTGCATGTTAATATAGCTAATGCACAAAAGTCATCAAGTGTCATCCCATCTGATGAAGCAAAAAAATATATAATTTCTAAACGTTAAAGTTTTGAGTCATTTTTGACCGAAGAGGCTTAAGTTGAAATGACTTAAACATCTAAGTTGATTGTACTTAAACATTTAAGGAAGCAACTTTTTTTAGTGTAAATGTAGTGTAAACGTGTACTCTTTCTCCGTGTTACCTGGACCCATATCCCCATTTATTTGTCAACAAAGCATCATTGTGCATCATCTGGCGAACTTTTGAAAGCTGAGCTTTTGTTTAAACAACAGATCGAACATCCACACATTTGTGTTCCCGCCCACGGACAGTTGTCAAAAGTCAAAAAAACGAAATCAAAAGTGAATTATGGGTGTTGAAGTTTTTGGCAAAAGCGAACACCAAAACAACCCATCTTCTAGTCACATAGCTTTTCAAGCGATTCACGTACTGATTTAAAAAAAATAAAATTGTGTTTTTATTGCATATACAGCCAAGTTTTGCCAGTTGTCACGTACTGGTGGTTGTAGTAATCGCATGACGCAGGAGAATTCAAACAAACAATTCTTTATTAATCCACAAAGATACACACAGAAGATTGCATGAGAAAACTAATACACAACCACATGAAATAAAGATGATACCTGACAATGAACTGAAGAAACTAACGGCTTAAAGTCCCCATCAATCATCTTATCTCTTAAAACTCACCTTTGGTCACCAAAATGACTTTAAACGTTTTTTTCCTTGAAAAAAAATTGTGAATGTAACTCTACACCCTTGCCTCATTTAGTATACATGGTTCTACGAATATGCAAATTGGCCCTGCCTCCACTCACTCACACCAGCTCAGAGATCCACTCGTTGACGATCACACGTTGACGTGATTGGTTACAAGGTAGTTTGTTTATCAGAAACACCAGCGAATTCAAACCACGTTTTTGAAACTGTCTTTGGTTCACTGCAGTTTTAAGGAGAAAATACTCAGCAATGGTGTTGACTTATGCATTTGCACATGGTTTGTCTTAAAGCATATTAAAACCACCACATAGACATATAAACGACATTAAAAGCTTGATTTTTACCACAGGGGGACTTTAAAGACACAGGGAGACATAATGATTGACACCAGACACCAGTGGTGAATTCCCTATTTAACTGGCTCTACATCTGTGGAAATAACCACACAAAGTTCTCAAGTCTTCTGAAACACTTAAAAAAAACAAATAAAGGAAAATGCAGTGTTATGGATTGTCATTTTTAACCCTCAGACACTAAATTTGTGAAAGTTTGTGTGATTATAAAAACTTAGTTTAGTTTAGGACTGATTTTTTGGGATTAAAAAAGATAACCCAGGGTTAAGAGTAGTGTGAATGACATTTTCTATAGTGACTCAGTAAATGGGATGCAATCATTGTGGGGTCAACAACATGTCTGTGGCTTTTCTGTAATTGAAATCCTGCATTTGCTCAGCTATGTTTCTTTTAGAACCACATGGAGGCGCTATATAACCTCCTTACCTACCAATGGTGCCAGATACATAGTGTATTTGGTTTCTCTTAATGAATTCAATCTTTATTGAATTGGCCATCTTATTTTGGTCTCTTTTTTTCGAACTGTTTTGATGCACCTCGGCCCAAGGCTTTCTCTTTTGCAGAAAGACAGGTTGATAATAATGAGTCCCCGCTCTGAGGAATGCAGAGGTACTTGAGCTGTGTAATAAAGCAGTGCTGAGTGATGCCTGAGCTGACTGAACTTGGTAATTACCATTGGAAACAGTGTCCAACAGTTTTGTTCACTCTGATTAGATCAGCTTGTTAAGATTATTGGTAACAATAAAATGCCCTCTAACAATACAGCCTCGTTTGGAATGGGTTTCACATCACAATCAGACTTGTTTTGTTGTTGTAGTGGGCTCTGCCTCTATATTTGATCATATTTATCCATTCATAATAGCTTTTTGATAAGCTGCCCAGTTTTCTACAGTGCATTACTGTAAGCCTAAAATAGTGAATCAACCTTTGCAAACACAATTAATAATTCCAAAGAGTGTAATATTAATCCCAAGCTTTTCCCCATGTTGCCTTCAATTACAGGTTTGCTCAGTAAATAAAGGGATACATTAAACACCGTAACCATTGGCACTATAGATACTGGAAGAGACATTGAATGGATTCTGCCATTCTTATAGTTAAACACTTACACAGATAGTAATGAGAAAGACTTAACCCATTATTTCCATTATTAACTATATGTGTTTTAGATGTACTGTAGACGACTGTGACTCCTAACCTGTTTTCCATCAATAATTTCCTTCCCTCTATTTCTGTATAACCGGAAAGGATGGCTGTAAGCCTCTGGTCTAGGGGTGCGGAAAGTTAAATATTTTGGTATGTCGCTCCACGTCCATTGTTTGACTAAAAGGTCACTACTGCTCTGCCGGGCTTTGTTGCGTCAATATGTGTAATGAAGTACACACAGTGAGGTTCAATAGGCTAAACAGATTACAAATATCATTGTTATCTTAAAACTTAAAGCTGTGGTCTAAGACCTTTGGACTCCAGTGCACATGCACCTAAACTTCAGATCAGATGTTGCAGTGTTGTTTCAGACCTCCTGAAATAAACACTTGGAAGATCTGTTTCACTGATGGTGCAGCAGAGGGACCATTCAAAAACAGATTCAACTTTAAAAGCCTTTCTTTATGATGATCTTCATCATCATTATTATGATCTTGATCTGTCACGTTTATTTGTATAGCACAAAATATTCACATAAATATTTGCTAGTGCAGGGCTTTGGACTACTGGTGTTCAAAAAAAGTCAGTGTTTTCATTACATCATCTTCATCGAGCAACTACCATTGCAAAAAAATGTTAACAATTGGCACAATGCACAAAAACACAACTTGTCCATCGAAGTTTGTGCTTACCTGGTGAACATTGCAATATTAACTGAAATGATTATCCATAACTTTTGAGAAAGTCTGCCTGTGGTGCCAGACGAGCATTGTGATTTTTTGTACATTGGCTGTCTTTTTTCTTCTTTTATCTCAAAGAAAATCTGAAAATAACAGCCTGAACTGCCATGACAAATTTCTCAAACATCAGATAACTCTCCTATGATATTGTTGTGTGGGTTTCCCAGTATGACTTGTTTCTTTTAAGCTTCACTTATCATTTTTATATTTTTTAAAAATCCACATATTTCTTCACAACATATACCTGCAAGGGGACTGGGTTGTATGATGTTGATTTCTGAAGGGACGAACTATAAATTAACTGCGTACATAAAATTTAAGCTGGAATACTTTGGGTTCCAGTATTAATGGGACATGGATCAAACAAAAAATTTCAGTTTGGTTGGTAAGTTTTTACCATAAATGGACATAGAGTCCTTGGACTTCAAAGAATGTTGGAGATGAGCGGATCAATGCGATCTGGAGAGAATTATGTTCTCCAACTCTCCTCAATTTATTTCAGAGGACGTGGATGAGGTCAACACTCCAGACGGTCAGCTAGCATAATCAAAAACTATCTGCTGGGATTTTAGTGCAGCCATTTTCACTGCAGTAATAAAATGACTCATGACAGCTGATATTTGATGGTGATTGTGTAAGAGGGAATTCTAGAGGATGGGTCAGTCGGATCAACCCACTGACACCTGAATCAGAAGAGTTGATGGGATTTTTCAAAATAGCTTACACTTAACATTCCACATTTTATATGAAAGATAATGTTGATAATGGTTTGTTTTTTTACTTTAAATTACTTGAACAGGACTATAAAACACATTTACACTGTTTCAAGAACGTGTAAATGCTTCATATTAGTTTGTGGAGAATGCGAGAAGCATAAGTTTAAAGAATTTGAAATATGATAGCAGTCCATTAACTAGCACATACACCTAAATAACATGGTTAAACAAACCATACCTCTGACAGGAATCAAATAATCGACTGAACAAATAAAAGCGTAGCTGTTATACCGCTATTGGTTGACAGTTTTCCCCAACAGCTTCTGATAACCCTGATAAGCTATAAAGGGTCTTGACAGAGTTCACAGCCTACATGGAGAGTGTGTTAAATGCAATTTTGGTTTATGAAACGGGTCTTCCATGCACCAAAACAATATTGTCAGGGCTATAACAGACATCTCCTAATACATGTATAGTTTTCAGCTCAATACGTGGCTACAAATACAGCTGATGTTAAAATAAGAAAAAAACAATAAAAACGTATTGCTCCTTTAAGGGTCAAACATTAATGTGAGACTGTTTGCCTCGTTCTCTGACAAGTAAATACACACTGAAGGATGTCCTCTTGCTCTTGCTAACAAGAGGTTTAGACTACAAAAGTGCCCTTTCATTTTGTGTTGTAACCTGTTAAGGTAATAGCATAAACACGATTAGCAGATGCAGCAGGAGATTGCAAACTACTGCAAAGCAAACTGTCCTTTCAGACTCCTGACCTCAGGATGGACTTGACATGTAACACCCAAAGATTAAAACTACTGCAGTTTTGTTCTCAAAACCAAATTTATCTGTTGTTGTTGTGTAAAATGGTTTTAAAAATGTGTTACGGACCAATAATGTAATTAATGCTAACTAGTCCATAGAAAAGTCCATATATAAAATAATTTTGTTGCAGTGGTCTTCTTGTTAGGCCAAGTTTTATTTTATTTTATTTTTTTACGTTTTTCAGATTTGAATGAATCTACAAAATAAAAATGTTTTGTATCATTGTATTTATTTTTAATATGAGTTAATATGCAGAATCACCAAATCATGGGACTTTGGGAAACATTTCAGGCAACCAGCATTTAAATATGGATCCAGTAAAGGATAAATGAATAACAGAATGGAAAGAGTGACACACAACATGCATCCATGTGTTTACTGGGATACTCAACCACATAATGCCCAGCGGAACGCTGAAAAGCCAAAGCCTGGGAATATTCTGTCCACTTTCTCCCCAGGTTTTACTCATCTGTATACTGACAACTCCAAGCTGAGTTTTTGTAGACCTCCAGTGTCGATAATTAGTATTTATTTTTAATAATAATATTATTTAAAGTCCTTATTTTTAGCCCTGGGAAGGAAAACTGACATAAAAACAATGATTTCTATTTTTTCATGTTCTTTTTTTGTTGTGCGAATGGAGAAAAGTCCAGGAATTTCAGGACATTTGGCCTCTCAGCGTGTCTCCTAAGTAGAGTAGGAAAAAAGAAGAAGACCAAACAGCATGCATGGACCTGTGCCAGTTTCTGAACAGAGCTAACAGAACCACAGGGTAATGAATTAGCTTGTCGGTCTGTCTGACCCCTCTCAACAACCATAAACTCAGCAAAGAGCCACAAGCAAGAAATAAAAAGACAGACAAACAATACATATATTTATTGACAATAATCTCTGTAATAGTATCACATCTAAAGGTATCTGTGCAGTTTTTTGTCTTTAGTAAACAGTGATTTCAGATGTATCTCTCTGATTGTCTGTCTGTGGCAGATGTTATGAATAGGGTGGGGTTATGGAGCTCTTTTGTGTCCTGCCTTCAAGCAGTGGTTTCTTGTCAGAGCCACATTTCTGTGAGTCATTGGTTTGGCTCTGTAGGCATATACTGCCTCAGACTCAGAGCATCCAGCCAGATGTGCTCCTCCAACCTGGAAGTGGTCAGATGGCTCAAAATCTTGCTTACACATGCTTGTGAACATGGAATTTGTTCCCTATATTATTTGCAGATCATTATCCTATAACAGATTTTGGTTATATTAAAGGGGTGTTATAATGGCCCTTTTTACAATATGTAAAATAAGTCTCTGTTGTCCCCAGAGTGTGTATGTGAAGTTTTAGCTCAAAATACCCAACAGATAATTTTTTTACAGCATGTTGAACTTGTCTCTTTTTGAGGGTTAGTAAAAACCATAGACTGTAAAAAAATATGGACGTAGTGTCCGTGACGTCACCCGTAGGTTTCTGAAGAGTGCTTTTGAAGCCTAAAGTAGGCGGGGCCAACCGTCGCCATCTTGGCATCGCGTCAGCTCTCGTCACTCCCGGATAAAAGAAATTGGGCAAAGAGGCGGAGCGTGGGTGGAGCTGAGGTACTAATGCTATGCTACTGGCCTCGTGCTAAAGTGACAGCTGAATGTAGAAGTAAAGCCAATAGTTAAAGTTCATGTTTTTGCCCTTCAAAATACTATAATAATTAAAAGACGTAACTAAAAGTGAGACTATGTGTATCGGGATGCATTATTATTCTGCTAGTTAAAAATGTATTATCATGCAGTAACTTACAATATTGCTCTGAGCTTGTGCGTGTGACAGTGATTCATGCGCATACATGTCAGTCAGTGCGGCATCGCACGTCAAGTTCATCAAGAGCTTTATTCAGTTCAGTTGATTTTAAAATCTGATTTTGGCCGCTTCTCAATTTCTCAAATGGGTTAAACCAAAAATATTACCTCAGAAGTTCAAGTAAATGCACTAGAAATCCGCGCTCATTCAAGGGTGTGTATCTATTGCATGGACGGAGAGAAAGCACTGACACCTGCAGGATTTTCTCACGGTACTTTTTATTTAACACTTAAAAGTTTGAGAGCAACGGTACCGCATAACGAGTGTAGCCTGTACAGTATACTCCAAAAAGCAACGAAATTGTCAGACATCCATTAGTGCATGCGAGGAAAACAACTGGAAATACAACGCTGGTTGTTCTCTCCATACTCGACAACGACGGAATCCAATGGCGTGGGCAAAGGTATAATGCATGTATTAAATTGTATGAAATAATCCCGAAAAAAGCACAAACACTGCAGAGATGGCAAGTACAGCAGCTGAGGGTGACGTTAACAGAGACAAACGTCGGCTAGCAGTTATAGCAGCCTCAATCCACCAGTCACGCAAGTGGCCACGCCCTTAATTATGCAGAACTTTAAGGCTTAATATAATTTAAACGGATGAGGTGTAAAAAAATTCACCCCCCTCACAGTTGTCATGAAGGGCAAAATTAGCTATATAGACTAAAACCACTTTTTGCTCCAGGCTGTAAACATATTTTTTTCTGCTGTAAAGTTGGGGATTTTAACATGGGGGAGATACAGATTTGACTCACTTTTGCAGCCTGCCTCAAGCGGTCAGTCGATGAATTGCAGTTTAATTCACTTCCGTGTTGGTTTCAAGAGAGAGACGGGGAGGTTGCCGCTTGGTAAAAACGCGTTGTTTCGTGTGTCCCTTTAAATGCAAATTAGCTGCTGCTCCCGGCACAGAGGGCGGAGCTTCAAGAGAAGAGTTTGTTTACCTCTTACAGACAAGCACTAAAATGTCAGAAACTGTTCTGCCTTTTATGTTTTAACTGGAGTCGGACAATGATGGAGAGACTCACATGAAGAAGTGACAACATGTAGAATGCAACAGGACATTTCTGAATGGTTAGTTAATGATTTTATGTTGCTGATGTGGAGTTAACTATCTTCAAGTCATTGATATGTATATTCCGTCATGATAATCTATAAATCGCTTGTGTGGAAACTGGTGTAAAATGCCAACAGAGTGAAATGCTATTGCATTTGTTTTACGTACTGTATTGCATGTGCAAAGACGGATGAGACTGATTGAGCAGACTCACAAATGTGCTGTACTACAACAACTCTTCCTCTTCTCAACTTGGACTGCGTGTTCCAGGGGCTGGTGTTTAAGTACATTTTAGGGTTGGGGATGTCACTAACCCGGGAGGAATGTCGTGTAGCTAGTCCCTACCAGCCATTTGTTGTAGTCCTTGAAAAACTTATGCTACATGCATAAATGTAAATGTAAGCTAGCAGGCTTAGCAGTCCGTGCTAAAAATATAAGGCTAATCAGCTACT
This sequence comes from Siphateles boraxobius, assembly GCF_051911475.1. Lineage (NCBI taxonomy): Eukaryota > Metazoa > Chordata > Actinopteri > Cypriniformes > Leuciscidae > Siphateles > Siphateles boraxobius. Next base: position 9,983,811 of record NW_027508975.1, read on the forward strand.
TGTATGAAAAGCTAGCAAGCTAATCGGCTAGCAGTGTGAAAAGCTAGTCAGCTATCTCTTTAGCTTTAACAACAAATCTTTCACTTGACAATTTACCGCTTGCGTTTTGTAATATGATAATTGTCATTTTACACATTTACATTTTACACAGTTTTATACAGTCTTCATAATGTCAGTCAATTCGCCTAATTTTCTCTGTGTAGAGTATATCAGAGTCTAAAGAAGGATGAATCATGCATGCTGGACTGTTTAGGAAACATCTGCGCACCTGATCCGACCAGCCACTGGAAGACTGGTGAATTAATTGAGCACTTGTATGAAAGTGTTAAATCTGTGATGCTCTGGGAGCTTGGCACATCATTGCCCTATTAAAGACCGAGGCATGAAGGCACAGAAGCCTCTAAATCAAAGTGTCTCATCACAGGCCAGAATCTCTAATTGAAACTCTCCATGCGTTTCATTCTGGAACTCTGGCTTAATGAAGGAGATAAAAAAAAATGAGGACGCTTGCAAAGATGTACTTTCTCCATGATTCTTATAACAGAGTAATGAGTGTACACTGAAACTATGTGAGTCTCATTAGGGCTAAAGTTGTGGAACTAGAGCACTCGTCTGGTACCTGCTGGGGTTTGGCTTGACTGCATAAGTGCAACAAAAGATCACAACGTAAAGTCTTTTGTGTGTTAGGGTCTGTACCCTTACTGTAGTTTATGTCTTAAAGGGATAGTTCACCCCAAAATTTAAATTTCTGTCATCACAGCTTCCTTTTTTTCAGTTGAACGACATGGAATTGTGGAATATTTTATAATAATATTTGTAATAATAGAATATTGTTGTAGCCTTATATCAATAAAATATTCATGCCGCTTCAGCCTTTGGTCGCTGTATCATTTTGCTGTATGGAAAAGAGCAGCATGAACGTTCTTTAAAGCATCTCATTCTTGTGTTTAGTTTGGAACAATATAAAGTTGAGTAAATAACACAATTAAATTTTTTGTGTGAATTCTCTCATTGTTATTGTACACCTTCATTTGTGCATGTTTGAATGTTGCGTCCACTCATGTGGTTGGTTGGTTTGTTTGTTTGATTGTGTGTATTTGCGATAGTGTCACTGACTGTGCAGCTCGATGGTACAGAAGGAAATCCAGTCTGCAGAGGACAAAGAGAGGGAGAGAGGGATAATACAATGCTGGAAGAAGAGGGCTTAACCCAGTCGACAGGCGGGATTTCCTGGCTGTTGCCTCAGCTCCCATCCATGAGAGTGGTGGGAGATTTACGAAAAGCACCTGTGTAAAGGAGGCTTGTTTGGGAGTTGTTACTGCTTACATGATACAGGGATTCACAATAAATTTTACAATAGAAACTGGGTGCCAAATAGAAGTTTTATTGATTTAGGAATTAATTTTGATTCTTGTTTTTGTGACAAGCTACAACTGTTGAAAGTTTTATATTTGATGAATTACTTTAATATGTAAAGCTCATATTTTTTCAAAGCATTTACATGAATTTTTTAGCAAAAACATTTCATAGGGTGCGTTTCCCAAAAGCACCGTTAGCCAACTATGGTCGCATGTTTTGTCATTATCGGCATAGTTCAATAAGTCGGTGTTTCCCGAAACCAGAGTTCCCACGAACATTCGCTAACAGCATTACAAATTTGTGTGGTTGGAACGGCAGCTTTCGACCTATGCATAAGCATAGTTTCTTGTTTGCATGACATGTGGGGTTAATATATCATTATCTTGAGCAAAATAAACTAGCTGACATTCAGTAATCTTTTATTTAGAATATATAAAATGTAATTTGCGTCTTTTAGTTTGTCAAGAGATTTAAAGCGTAATTTTTGAAGAGTTTGCATGTGCGTACGTTCCAGATTACATCTTGAAATAAAGCAGAATAACTGCGAAAATGAGAATTAGTCTTTAGATGCCATGTCCGTAATTTATAGCAAAAATATCTAGCATTAATTCCATCTCAAACAGATTAATTAAAATAAGTTATTACTCCAACACCTGCGACATCATTAACCATCATGGCTGAACGACAAATTTGCGACAATACGGTTTGTTCTGGAAACATTCGTGACTGATTTCTTCAACTATCGTTCTATGGTAGTTAAGCAGTGAGTTACGTCGTTGTACGGGAAACACAGCCCTGTACAGTTTTCTAAATCCTTCTATTGATACATGCTACCAACATACTTCCTACCTTGTGAAATTAACCTGGTTTACTACATGAGTTGAACATGAGCATGTTCTTCAAATCCAAATATCTGAGAGAATCATTGTTAAATAAACACTGGTTAAGGTTTTAAAGTTTTACAGCTTTAAAATGTTTCTCAGTTTTTGTAATGTTTTTGCACATTTTTACAATGTTTTACAACTCAAGGCCTTAACAAATCCTTGACAACCATGAATGCTTGTTGGTTGGTAAAAAAAAAAAAGCATAGACCAACTGTTAGGATATTCATCACAGCTGGGTAGTCAGAGGTTTAACTAGTTAAACCTTAACAACCAATACCTTGACCTTCATTCTCACTTGTTCTCCTGTGGTGGAACAAGCTTTCACAGATTGGATCTGAACTGCAGCTGTGCTTATAGCCACATTATTAACTCCGAACTCCATGGTCACTGATGAATGTACTCAATACACTTGTTAATTTGTTAACATTTACATTCATGCATTTGGCAGACACTTTTATGCGAAAGTGATTTAGATTGCATTGCAGGTATAAATATTTTCAGTCCCTGCATGGGAACCTATAGCCTGGAAATCTAACCAATAACATTGGAATTGCTATCACTAACAGTTACAGTTAATATACTCATTCCGATCCATGTTTTAAAACTTATGGATGTAAGTGGAGGCATATGTCTTTATTGGGGGCTAACTACATGGCATGAAGCAACAAAACAAACTCATCCCATTATAATCGAGTTAATAATATTGTTGGCTTCCGTATGATAAATTGCTTGTACTTTCCTCATTTAGATGTTGCTTTGGTTAAAACTAAATATAAATGTTTTTCACAAAGCTACTCTTGGTAACCACGAGGAAGACTTGATTTATCTTGTTGGGAATGAGGAAATGTTCCATTTTCTCAATGCAATCCAATGATCAAAGAATCTGGCAAGGTTCAGTGTCTTCTAGTGGTAAATGATTGTGTATAGTACTACTAGAAATATACCCGCTGCTTGAGCTCCATACTTTCACAACAAAACACTGAGGCTTTTGTGAAGGCAAAAGAATGAGAATCTCCATAGTTGCTATAGCAACATTTAAACATTTCAATGTGTTCGGAGGGACTGAATTTAAGTCTGAGTCACAGTAACCCCACCCAATCCCCCACAAGTCTCTCTCTCTCTCTCTCTCTCTCTCTCTCTCTCTCTCTCTCTCTCTCTCTCTCTCTCTCTCTCTCATACGATGCAGAGGAAAGAACATCCATGCCATCTTTTAGCCTTGTTTTAAGCGACACATGAACTCTGTGGTCCTGCAATGGTTAATGATCATGTATGATAGCACACAAAAAGTGTGCATGTATCTTTACTCCATGTCATGACCATTGAAAAAGGGATCCAGATTGTGATCCCTAGATAGCGCTGATTTACTGGACCATATCTGGCTCAACCCAGAACAAGGAAAGAGGCCAGGGGCCGAGGTTCTCCATCTGTGCTTTTCAAAGCAGAAAGAAAGTTAAACAAGCTCTGAGAATAAGCAGTCTCGTGTTTACAGATCATATTGAGTCGTCCTGGTATCCAGACACACGTTTCCCTTATCTCTGTTTACATTCGAAGTCACTAAATTTTCCTGCAAATGGCCATGGCGTGGTGAAAAATACATTGACAACACATTGAAAAAATTCATGAAGGGTTGTGCCAGACAATAAGGATTTATTTCTTTGCTGAGGTTGTAATAATACTGTAATTTCCAAGAAACTGATAGTTTGTTGTCTGTCTTTAGGTTTTAGATAAAAGGAACTTAAAATTGGATCGTTTGTGAGACTCTCAAGTAAATATTGACAGAACACTTTTGACACATCTCTGAAGAATCCCACTGGACAAATCAGAGGCCTCACAGTTTCACAGTAGCATACTATATGAATGAATCAGGTAGAGCAAATTCATTCAAGACTGAGATTAACGCTAATACTAAACATCAAATATCCATTACCTCATTCAAATAAACTGGTAAATAATAAAATTAATAATAGTTATAAATGCACAATACAGTGCTAGATACAAGTACTAATACAAATAATTTTGATTATTATGTAAAAACAATAACATTGTGAAATACTATTATTTAAAACAAAAACTTTGTTTATGTTTTAAAAAATGTAATTCATTCCTAAAATGGATTTTCAGCCTCATTACTCCAGTCTTCAGTGTCACACGATCCTTCAGAAATCATTCTAACATGCTGATTTGGTGCTTTAAGAAACATTTCTTATTATTATCAATGTTGAAAACAGTTGTGATGCTTAATATTTTTGCGGAAACCGTAAGATTTTTTTTGTTGTTCAAAGGAATGGAATTTATTTGAAATATCATTTTTTTAAACATTATAAATGTATTCACTCACTTTTGATCAACTTAATGCATCTCAAACATAAGGATAATAAGTTAATAAATAACCTGCTAGTCCATATTTAGCCTGTACAATAGTCATGAAACCATTAGCAAAAGACAGGAAACATCATCTCAGAGTATGTTGTCTGAGCGGCAGTGCTCACGTCTCTTGAGTTCACTCACCGTCAGCCAGGATGCAAAATGAAATCAGATAAGCCCGGTAACAGATCCCTTGCCACCGATTCCCACGGGAAATGACATCACTATTAGCTCCGCTACTCTTAGCCTTCTTTCTATGGCTTCGAAAGAACGAGAATAGCGAAGTTCAAGGGAAAGTTTCTAAAAGAGGTTAAAGAGCTATTCAAGTAGAAAAGTCCCGGCACATACCCCTCATCTAACCGTGACATCGGCTACAAGACCTCATTAAGGTAGACAGTGCCCCCAAAAAGTATTTGGACACTTAAGACACTCTTTAAAATATTTGGATGTCACTATTTTAGTGAATACAATGTATAAAAATAAGGCATCTGTAAACAAATAGTCCTAGATATTTTCTCACAACTGACCTTACTTTAACCAGCTGGTCTAAAGGTGATGGTGATTTTTAGTGGATATATGAAGTCACAAGTCAGTTCCCCTCAAGTTCACACAGATCTCCTAACCGAGAAACCCAGTATTATGTTAGTGTCAATGATATACTATTATGTTTTTGTTATCTGATGTAATGAAATCCATACTTTCATAAGTGTGTCTGAAATCTCTAAATACTTTTATGATCCAATATAGGCATACAATTCATTCGAAAATGAGACATTTTCCGTTATTTTAGTTTCTTCATTCTTTTAGACTCGCTCTGCAGGGTCTACATGCCTCTAAGCATGTCAATCATGTCGGAAGACATGCTACATCTCAGGTTTCAGAGCCAATAAATCACCTGTAGCTCATAATGAACGTGGTATGTCCAGCGCTTGTCTGTTTTTCATATGTTGGACACAATGATCAGCCCTTTGGCTCCATCCCAGCTTCTAAACCAAAGACAGGGGACAGGATAGTGTCTCTCCATCACCTCTGATTAGGTTGAGACCGTTAACAAAACCAACAGTGCATATGAAAGAGACACAGAGGAGTGGATAGATGATGTCTAAGTGTGATAAGTGAAGGTGGAGAGGTGGGAAACGGTGTTTACTTTGTGGTGAGAGCGTGAGAAAGAGAGAGAGAGAGAGAGAGATAGAGAGACAGAGAGAGAGAGAGAGAGAGAGAGAGAGAGAGAGAGAGAGAAGAGGAGGAGAGAGTCAGGGAGGGAAGGAGGCAGTTTGTCACTGTGAAATAGTTGGGTGGAATACACGTGTGAACTGCAGTTCCTCTCCGCACTGCGCTGAATGGTGACCAGCGACTCAAACAGACAGGAGGGGGAGGACTGGCCAGCATGGAGCTCCACTCACCCAAAAAGAGCTGAATAAACAGTACAATATAGCTCTGCAGCAAAGACAAGACACACACTGAGAAACACGGACAAAAGAACGCAAGAAAGGAAAGCAAGGTACCCTCTAGCATTTTTGTGCACTTGTAGCTACGTAAAAATGTGTTTGTGAATGTGACAACTGTTTTTAGTTTTGTAAGTTGATAAGTTGTGAGTTTGAGGTTGGGTTTGTGAGTATCTTCTTACATGTGTGTATGTGTTACTGCATCCAGAGATTTTGTTTCTGGTCAAATTACAGCAATGAGGTGTCTTAAGGATTTATCTTTCAGCTCTGCAATACAAAGAGAAAGAAAAAGGGAATAATTGAGAGAGAAACACAGAGTACATGGTCAGTTTTATCAAGCTGAAGCTCTTGTGGGTTAGTTGCAAATAGTGGAGTTTACTTCTGCATATTTCCTCAGAGAGAGAGAGAGAGAGAGGGAGAGAGAGAGAGAGAGAGAGAGAGGAACTCTTCACACGCCCTTCTACTTTTGTTTTGTCTCTCATACCTCCAGTTTTCACACCATGACTAAGATTAGAAGGCTTAGCGAGAATAAAGGTTTTCAGGGAATGAGAGTGTAGTAGACGCTACATTTGCAAGTAAATGCTGAAATGGGACTTGCAAGTACCTGATACGAAACACATGTCAGGCATCTTTTGAGAGGGAGTAATTGTAACTTTTCTCAGATTTCCCTGTTTCTATGGGTACACCTAATATAGACACAGTAGCTGAACTGGCTGGCGACTTAAGGCCATTTCTTCTACTACACAGAAGTGTGGCGTAAGGGTTAAAGATCTGGGCTGGTAAATAAAACATTGTGGGTTCAATCACCGCATTGTGCCCTTGAACCAGGTTTGCTCGGGAGGGATTGAACCTGTAACAAGTATACTGCAATTTTGATACTAAAAAGACGGGGTCTGTGATTTTGCCAAGTAGGGCATGGTTCTGGATCAGTATTGCTTTTCCTAGTTAGTCCAGGAACAACATTCCAAACAACCAAACAGATTTTTGGGTTAGGACTGAGATTGGAGATTAAACATTATTTTAAACCTGTCTGATTATATGGGTAGTTAATGGTTAGGGTTAGGAATACGTTATGTTATTTGTTAGGGAAAAAAAATTAACAAAAAAAGCTTTTTTGCTTATTGGTCATTTAAAAACTTTTGTGCACCAAAATTAAAGTCATGTGGTGCAACCAACATACAAAAAAAAAGCATTACATTTTAATCATAAAGACTCTCATGACTGTGTCAAGATCGATAAGTCTCTTAAAATAAAAGATAATTAGTCATTTTTATGGCATGGTAAGGTTAGTTCAGGTTGTAAAATGTTATGTGGTGCAACTGCCCAAAACGTACAGATGTTTATGTAGTAATTCATGACAGTAATTTAATTGAAAATGTATACTGTATCACATGATATCTTTTGGAGAAAATGGTACATAACGTTTTTTTCAAAACCATATTTCTAAACATGTTTTAAATTAGATACAAAAATATTATTATTATTCTTCTACACTCTTATGTGTCATTGAGCCACATAACATTTTCTCATGCTCTTCTTCTTTTAAGCAATTTAAATGTTGAATGTTTTAAAATTTTCTCTCACTTTTGATGTTGAGGCAGGTGTTTTGAGAGGAACACAAGAGCAGTTGGGTCAGAGATCGGTGGTCATTGGTCTCAGGATGTCCAGGAGCAACTCTACAGGGGATCTGGTACCCAAGGACATTACTGAAATCCTGGCCCTACAGGCCAGTAAGAAAAAACGGGGTTCATCCTTGAGCCGGGCTTTTAGCTGGTTCAAGGGCAGCAGATGCAAGAGGAGTGACAGCAATGGACAAACTAGGTCAGGAGGTCCATGTGTACGGTCTGGAGAGAGCGCTACAGCCAAACAGATTCAAGCAAGTAGTGAAGCCTCTAAAGGTAAGCACAAACTTTTCCTGCTTCAGTACCTATAGATGCAGGCATTCATAACCTGTTGGAATGCAAATTACCGGGTTTGTTTTTGAAGATTTGGATTAGTTGATGACAATAAAAGATGTGTGATTTTGATACCATAGATTAAAAGGATTCACAATACCATACAGATGATTTTATGCCAAGCTCTCTGGTGCCAGTCTGTCCAAACCTTGAACATGTAATATTTTTTTTATTTTTTTTACTATTTAACTGGTTATCTCTGGGACATCTCTTATTCAAGCCGGATTAGGCTACTATAACAAGGACAAGTCTTCTCTGGAATGGCTGATCTGTTTATTATTGTTTCTTTTTGCTTTTTGCCTTTCTTTTTATCACATTTGTTTTAGGGCACAACTTTTCCACTGCAAAGACAACGTTGATGTGTCATGATTTGTCTCCGAGCACATCAGAGGCATTATGTGTTGTTGTCACGGGTAAATGCTTTAGCTATGGTTTCAGTTAGAGTGCTAAATAATAGTCATATTGTATTATCCATGAACTTTGGAAAAGTTAATTTATATATATATATATATATATATAGTTGACGGATGACTGTTGTATGTAGGAATTCTCTTATCGACACCTTAATAGCCACTTGCAACACCCTAGCTAGAACACAGCAATCACCTAGCAACACCTTAGCAACCACCCAGAACTCCCTAGCAATACCCTAGCAACACGCTATCATCGCCCAAGCAAACAACCACAACAAAATAGCAAAATCATTACTTAAGCATCACCCTAGACACCCATACACCCCATCACCACCATCCACAACAATTTAGCAATAACCTACATAGAAAGACTCTAGCAACCACTCAGAACTTCCTGAGAATACCCTTGCAATCACATTGCAACACCCTAGCAGCCACCTATAACAATCCTAGCAATGCCCTAGCAACCTAATATTGCCCAAGCTACCATCCACAACAAGCTAGCAACACCCTACACCTAAGTAAAATCCAGGAAACCATTTAGAAACACCATAGCAACCACCAGAACTTCCTGAGAGCACCCTAGCAACACCTTTAATCCACCACCAACACCCTAGCAACTCCCTATAATCCACCAACAACAGCCTAGCACAAACCTTGCAACAGCTTAGCAACCACCCAGAGAAACCCCTTTGAAACTCCCTACCAATCACAAGAATACCATATCAGCCGCCTTTAAAATAAACTAAAAGTTACAGAGAATGTGCTGGAACTGAACTCTGCTCTGCATTAATTCCTCAGGGATGAGGATTGAGAATATCTGCCATGTGACATCTGCTTATAAAACCCTTTGTGTAATCTAAGATTGCTTGAACAATAATGGACACTACGTTCAGCATTATATTCCCAAACTTTAAGCTAAATGATCTTGGGAAATTTTTCAAAGCCGGTCACTGAGGTCCTCTTGGACACTGGTACTCTTTAAAAACCTGCTGGACCACTTTTATGTAGCGGGCCAACCAGAAGGGCAGAAGACTGTTTAAATAGACTCAGATTCTAGATTTTTCTCTTCCTGCCCCCACAAGTCTCACACTCCCTCTGTTACACCGAAAAAGCATGTAGACTGTGAGTTGCCAGAGTCTGAGTTAACAGACACTTGGGACTTTAGCTGGACTTACACTGTGAATAACATGTCATTCAGAGTCTTCTAGTCTTTACGATTTATAGCTTTTTCTGGTCTTCATGGGAGGGAGACAAAGCCAAAGTGTGGAAAGGTCTGAAGATGAGACACATGCTGTGTTAATGAAAGTTGACTGAGGGGGTATTTTTCTGAAATGCTTTTTTAAAATTACATCCCTTTACTTTGCCACACAATCTCTTTTTAATCTCTGTTTTCACAGTCTCCAACCCCTTGTGGAAAAAAGTGTACTTAACTGTACTGAATGTGCACATGTAGAGTCCTTCAAATCTTAAAACTATATATATTTTAAATAATGTAATGCTAATATAATTATAAGTATACTTTCATGACTGTTTCTTAACACACTTACGGACACTATTAAAAGTGCACTTTGTAATAACGTAAAATTGTAAATTTTGCTTAAAAGTACAAAATCACTTATTGTGATGTGTTTACTAACATACTAAAGAACATGTAACGTTTTTGATTAAAATTTTAACTGTAGTGTGCTATTCAATATTACATTTAAAGTTAATATATTTTAAATGTACACAATTGTAACTACATCAAAGTGCAATTAACATATATTTAAATACAAGACATAGAAGTCTTAATAGAAATTACATGAAATAATATTGTATACAAAGACAATTGAACTGAAATTACATAAAAAGTGTACTTTAGTCCTATTTAAGTCGGTCACATATACAAATAATTGCAGTTTTCGAAAACATTACATTCAGTTTTCACAAGTATATAACATTTACTGTAAAGAAATATGATGGGGTGTTTGTGTCTGGTTGCTAGCACATTTATATCACATGGCTTGCCGGTTTCTTGGGTGTTGTGGTTGGTTGTTAGGACATTGCTAGGGTGATGCTAGGTGATTGCATTGTGGTCATGTAAAAAAAAAAAAAAAATCATCCACAACCACAAGATATTCAAGTTCCACTTTCAATGTAAGTCTTTGTGATTTGGGATAGCCTGCTTCTTGTGGGCCCTTCCCCAAACAAGTTGGGCTGTCCTGATTCAGGACATTTCTAGGCTTAGGGGCTCAACAGTGCAGCACTAACTCCTTGCGTCATCCCTGTTTGACTGAGCTCAGCCTCTATCTGTCCACCACCATCCCTCCCTCAGAGCCCTCTATCAGTTCCGGAAGCTTTTTAAGGGGTGAGATCACTGTGCATGGGACCTTCCAACTTAAAATATTGACACATTAAACATTGATCCCTTATCACACGAGTGAGAGAGGGGAATCTCTGTCTCGCTTAAAGTCAGAGAAAGCTTTGGGTGCCTCTTCAACTGTGCACCCGTGAATATGTAAATGCATGTTTAAATTTATATTAAATGCAATTAGTTGAACTTAAAGAGTGCTTTTTGACTCACCTAAGTATAGGATTTGTGCACATTTGCAATGATGAAGTTGTAAATTACTACATTTAAAATATATTAACTTTAAATGTAATTTCAAATAACACTACAGTTAAAATTATAATCAAGTACTTTACATGTGCTTATATGTTAGTCAACACATGCACTTTAAATCACAAATAAAATAAAGTTTAAAAAATAGTTATTTGACATGTACATGTAAATCTTGTAAGTTGACATTATTACAAAGTGCACTTTTTTAAAGTGTACTTAAGTGGGAAGAAACAGTCATGAAAACTACTGTCTTTAATTAAATTTAAAGAGATAGTTTACCCAAAAATGAAAATGCTTTCATCCTTTACTCACCCTCAAGTTGTTCCAAACCTGTATGAATTTCTTTCTTCTACTGAACACAGAAGAAGATATTTGAAGAATGTTGGTAACCAAACAGTTGATGGTAGCCATTGACTTCCATAGTATTTTTTCATACTATGGAAGTCAATGGGGTCCATTAATTGTTTAGTTAATCATATTCTTCAAAATAACATCTTTTGTGTTCAGCAAATTCATACAGGTTTGGGACAAGTTGCGGATGAGTAAATGATGACAGAATTTGCCTTTTGGGTGAACTATCCCTTTAAGTTGCCTTCCATTTCTTTAATATAACATTATACATTATACAAGTACACAAAATACTTTAAGACTTTTATACAAATGAGTGCACTTGTTTCCAAAAGAGCACACACCTTAGAAAATAATATATCTTTTTCATTATTTTGGTAACTTTAGATAACTTTAGTTTTGGGTCCAATTTTCACTAACTAGTTGCTTATTAGCATGCATATTATATTGGCTGTTTATTAGTGCTTAAAAAGCACATTAATGCGTTATTCTGCACATTCCTACCGTCAACAATTAATAAGCAGTAATTACGAGTTTATTGAGGCAAAAAAGTTTATAGTGAGTATTGGATAATCTAAAGTGTGACCATTTTTTCAAATATCAAAATATGGATTGTCTTTAATGACAGTGGCATTTAAAACATTTCTGAAATAAAATGGTCAACTCATTTGTCTTGCTAATGCTAATTTCCATTTATACAGTATTATCATAGTTTTTCAGTATTTTTTTATGATTTCAATATTTTAAAACTGAAAGCTTGGGCCTGTGACAAGTGCAAAGGAATAAAGTCTATATTTTAAAAGAAACTAAAATAAGAAATAAAGGTATGGTAAAAACTTAATTTGACTTAAAAACCTAATGTGACTTTCATACTGTAAAACAAAAATAAACATTTTAATTGTTAGTTTTCATTTACATCAAAAGAGTCTGTAGTTGAAAAAACACACACGACTCTTATCACTAGCATAATGGAGAAAACAGGGCTGATTTTACTCAACTGGTCATTCATATTGTGAAGGCCAGACATCTGTTAACGATGATCTCGAATGCCAACGTAGAATGATGTCTTGTGGTCAGAGGAGGGTTGAATGAAAAATGAGCCTACCGTAATAGCTGTGAAATAAAGAACATGTGAATGTTTAATGGCATTTGGAGACACTGATATACATCCCAGCGCACGTCACAGAAACACGAAAGAACAAAGTGACAAAGGACAGTAACTGAATGTTCCGAGCGCTTCCCTGCCTCAGAGAACGGATGAAGAACTAAAAGTAAGGATGGGAAACTGTGATAGACGTAGGGTTAAAACTGTATAAAACTGTCTTGCAGGATAAAGGAATATGATGATATTTTCACAAGAAGTATATTTCGTTTTTCTGAGGAGATTGTGATAAGTAGGCCGAGACACATTTCTTTACCACAGATTTCCACTGAAAACTCTCCAGATTTGCACAGAATTGGAACACTTGTAATTCACAAGTTCTACACGTATATATTAGCTCTCTGGAGGACTTGAGTCTGATTGGTTAATCTCAGCATTTTGCAATCAAATATTTTTATGTAAAGACCGCTAAATCAATTCCTGATTCTGATTGGTTGACATGCATTCCAGATGCTTTGAAGTGGCTATAAAGTATAGTATTATTGACTCCATTACAGTTATAAATCCCTTTGAAATCACAAAACTAGTAACAGCATCTTGCACTGTTTGTTATATAGATCATCAGTTTGTAAGGAAGTAGTTTGACTCACTAAATAATTTTAGTGCAGAAAAATATCTTGAGATAGACACACGTGTGCTAACTGTAACAGGATAATTGACTCTTGATTGCTGAATTTATTTAATATTAATGCACCCTGAAGTGTAACAGCTCTGCATGCTTTGTGTCATGGCCGCATTACCAACTCAGGTGTGCTTTCATTTTTAATAATGAATTAGTTTGGAAATAATTTGATAGTGCTTTCAACTACCAATAAGAGTCCAGTATCATCAGCTCCATTCAACACATTTTACCACATGTAAATCCAAATCCAATTCCACAGAAAAAATGTGCAGATTCAATAAGGGTCTGATGATGAGTGAGAACAGAAAATTGTAGCCTGAATAATAAACTTGTCGTTATTTTTAGCAGTGCATTTTTTTTTTAGCAAACATGAGACGCACAGATACATTTACTGTATGTTGATTACTGTTCAAAAGTTTGGGGTCTGTATGTTTTTTTAATGTTTTTGAAAGAAGTCTCTTGTTCACCAAGGCTGCATTCATTTGATCAAAATACAGTAAAAAAAAGTAATATTTTTAAATTGTATTACCATTTAAAATAACTTTTCTATTTGAATATATTTTAAAATGTAATTTATTTCTGTGAGGGCAAAGCTGAATTTTCAGCATCATCAGATACAGATACAGATACATTATTATGAAATGTAGTAATTTTCGTTAACTTTCCATATTTCTTCTAAATTTTCTGGGCCTTTGTCCACGAGTCCCAATCAGACAAGTCATATCGTGTGTCTCAGTGTTTATGAACTTTATTATGTAACTCACAGTAATCGATACACACGTTGACATATTTGTTTCACCGTTTACTCCAACAAAAGCTCTCACCCTCTGCCAGCCTTTGTATGGAAACAACCAGACTGCGTTTTCCATTTACAAAAGAAAGCATTAAGTCTTATTCTTATTATCACAAACCTGTCAGGGAGACTAATGCACACTTCTCACACACCTCTTTTAAAGTCAAGATAGGCAGGGTAAATCGTGGGATAAAAAGTCACTTTTCCCTTTGCAATAAGATGTTTAAAAGCTTCAATAGAATATCTGAGAGCTGGATCTCTTAGCTTGACTGTTTTATTTCAGTTGTGGCCGTAATGTTGGTGTGGTGAAACAGGGACACTCTGCATTAATAGATGAAATGGGAGTTTATGGCTCTAGAGAGAAAGAACAGGAATGAGGTGAGTCTAAAAGAAGCTGCCAAAGTCCCGAACAAGTTCTCTGACCTCAGTCTGGGTCGTGATGGTTACACCCAACTGTCCGACAAACACACACAACCTCAACCAGGGGTGCTAACACACCCACCCGTTGCTGCTGTGAAGCCAGATAAGAGTATGGGGACATTTCCTGTTGTCATGGCAGACGGCCCATGATCTTTTGACCTCCATATCTCTTTGTTAAATTCTGTGAATACCATTGGAGATGGAATAATCAAATTGCTATGTCAATAAATGTATTCTTTGCACAGCAGTACATACTAGTTGAAGTCGATATGATACAGCACCTGCAAGTCATTTTACTTCCGTAATGTGGGCGACACTTGATTTTATCATATTCATCAATGTGATAGAGTTCCAACCTTTATTACCCTTGGCTTTAAAGGGATAGTTCACCCAAAAATGAAAATTATGTCAACACAAATGGAGATAACTTAATGAATAACCGGTTGAGTGAATTCAATACAGTGACAATACATTGTGAATTTAGGGCTTAATAAAGCACCCAAAACTATCAACAAAAATTACATTAAGCTCAAAATACAGCCAGAAATCAGAAATGAGGCCAATGAGGTTCTTCTGATCAGCGGGTGAAGGTCTCTGCGTGTTACAAGTCTTTCCTTTTCCGCAACATTCAAGATTAAATGAAATACATTTTCTCATATGTATTTACTTGTTATTTCATCTGACTCCATAAATGAGAAGGGTTTTATTATGCAAGGGAGGGTTCAAATGTTAATTCTCAGGAGAGCCTTTGCTTTCTCGAGGGGTAGCCCAGACTTTCTGGCACCCGCCTTACAGACCGGAGTGTGCCGCTGTATGACAGGAGAGTAATCTTAGCATTAAAGCCCAATTTATACTTCTGCGTCGAACTTACGCCGTAGCTACGCCGTAGGCTGTGCGTAGCGCGCGTACCCTTCGGCGTACCCTGACGTGCACCTCTCCAAAAATGTAACAACGCGTCAATTCTACACGGACGCAAGCGCTGTGATTGGTCTGCTCAAACCGCTCCCTCGGGTTTCACATGCTCCCTCTGCGTGCGTCAACGCGGACAACGACGCAGAAATATAAATTAAAATCAATGCGTATTCTATGGCGTAGAGGCTCCGGCGTAGGTCCGACACAGAAGTATAAATCAGCCTTAAGGCCGGTTAACACTAAGGATGTATCTCAATTCAAAGGCTGCATCCTTCGAAGGACTCAGACTTCAAAGGCCGCGAAGGGCGGACTGTGTTGTTAAATGGGACGGTCTAGCCTACGGAGGACTGTTCTTGTAAAAGACTTGGTGGGGCTCACAAACTGACTATTTTGCTAAGCGACTGTGAATAGCAGACGAAGAATCTAGAACTGGCTCTCTTGTCCCTGTACTCTTGTACTTGGTGTTATTTGATAAACACCATAGCAAAAATGTCTGAATGACTGAAAACATGTAAATACTGTTTTACTCTCCATGACTACCGAGTTAGAAACAGAAAGATACACTTTTGTTCTGAAGTAACCAGTGTTATGGAAGTAACCAACTGTATTTCTGCTTTGCTATAAGCTCCACCTACTGTCAGAGAGTGAATTTCCATTTTTTTCCATATTGGTCTGAACAGACAAATTGAATTTTAATATGGAGCATTTGTGTTGGTGTGAACAGGCCTTAAATCTGCATTTCTGTACAATTGCATAACAAGAAAGGAAAGTTATTTCAACAATTTGTTATACTTCATGAAATATTACCAAGACAATTTGTTTGTCATTTGGAATAATGTGCACTAACGATTCATGCTAAATAGAGAAAGAGAAAGTGTATTAAAAAAGTAAACAGGATACATTTTGATTGCATGTTATTTTTTTGATTCTATGACTTAATAAAATAGGCTGATAGCAAAAAGCTCTCCAAAAAAAATATGGAATTTGTTCATACCCTTGCGAAAGTTAAAATAACTGCTAACCATGCTGGATTTCAGAAGCATTAAGGAAGTACACTTTTAAACATGTCAAAAAGCTGTGAAAGAATTAGGTCTACTTTTTTTTGTTAAAGGGTAAGTTCGTCGTTTTACAAGTAAAGCCCTGTTTTAAGATCGTTTCTGATTAAATCGAACGGTTAAGATTAAAATTTGGACACATGCTGCTGTCCCGAGAATTTTAGGTTTTTGTGTTAGCACGCCCCCACCTATACAATGGTTTCATAGGTGCATTGGAACAATCATTCATATAAACGCATTAAACTTTAGTTTACAAAGACGTGAAACTCACCGAGTGGTATGGCGTGTTCACTGATATGCTCACGCAAAAATCGCTGCAAAAGATGCTTTCCAACAGGTTTTATCGTAGTTTTTGAAAGAATGTCCGGTTGTGAGGCGTTTGGAAAAATAGGTCCACAGTTTTACAACGAATGGTTAAACACCTGTTGAAAAGCATCTTTTGCAGCAATTTTTGCGTGAGCATATCAGTGAACACGCCAGACCACTCGGTGAGTTTCACGTCTTTGTAAACTAAAGTTTAATGCGTTTATATGAATGATTGTTCCAGTGCCCCTATGAAACCATTGTATAGGTGGTGGGGTGCTAACACAAAAACCTAAAGCAGCATGTGTCCAAATTTTAATCTTAACCGTTCGATTTCATCAGAAACGATCTTAAAACAGGGCTTTACTTGTAAAACGCCGAACTTTGACAGACTCCATTGACAGAACTCCCATACCTTGTGTTTTACTTGCTCTCCTTCCACTTGGTTGACGCAGAGATAAAATTCTGCTGAATCTCTTTTCAGTTCGTATAATGGCTCATGACTCATCATCTCACCTTGACCTTGAGTCTCTTCTACCTCCTCTAGCCTCTTCATAACTCTGGCACTGTGAGCAGTCATGCTAGGAATGAAGGCAGGGAACAAAGAACACACACATGAGTATCCATGTGCAACTTCTAAGATTTGCTTTTCCTTCCTTTATAAAGGCCAATGGCCTTGAACAATTAAAAATGGAGGAAACAATGTTAAAACAATAGTCTGAAAAGGACAAGCAGTTCCTTCTGAGAGCAGGTGAATTACGTTTGTTGGCTGGCACCAAATAAACTGTTCGTGTGTCTGCCAAGTGTTGGATCTGTTGGAATGCAGGTGGATGGAATTCAGCTTGGTGCCGCTTGGATGTCACCCCTCATTCCAGGATGGCAATATTCCAGCAAATCCAGAACAATTGCAGATTTGTGCAAGAGAAAACTGTTAACTTTAGCAAAATGTTCTTACTATGTTTCGCTTTTTGTCACCATAAAGAATAGCAAGGACAGCAGGTTTGAGTTACTGGTCAGTGGTCTAATAATGCATGAACCAGCATTGCTGAACAAAACGCCCATTACACTTTTTAAGATCATTTGGGTACATTTGAATCATTATAGTCATATCTTTGAGTCACATCTTTAAATGTTATCTACCCCTTAAGATTTGTGAGTATATGCTTTTCGTCAAATAATTTTACCATAAAATATGCATAATAGCTCAACTTAACAAATAGTATAGAATTCCACATTTTACAGTGTGTCTATGTGATTTGCATTGTCCGATTTATCCGTCCAAAATCGGAAATTGACAGCAAGACATTTTTGGGACACCATGACACACCTTGTGAAAATGGGACCGTCCCAGCTTAAAGTGGAAAATGGCATAACTGTGGCTCTCTCTAATAATAAACAGAATGTTATTGTTATAGTTATCTGTATAGGCCTAGTTATCGTTCTTTGTATGAATGGGCCTTAAACCGGGATGTCTGGACACCATATTTGTGTAATGCTCTACTTTAATGTGTAACATCAGGCTTAGCAGTATTTCATACAAAGTACATATTCAAAATCCTCTCAGCTTCTGCCTGGAAGCAATTGACAAAAACATATGAAAGGGATCTCACACATATACCCATGCTTAGTCATGCACAGATGTGGGTTATATTTCTAGAGGTGCATGAAAAAGAAAGTTCACCTTGACAACAGGAGCCATGAACACTGCTAACTAATTTGAATAGTCTTTATGGCTGGTGGTGAATTTAAGGTATTAGAAGCCATGCTAAAATGTGAATACATACACTCAAGGCTAAAGGGCTGTGTGGGATACTTGATCCTGACTGGTCAATCACAGCACTCAGATATTAATGAATAATACCAGTTGGCAAGATCTGAAAAAAATTTCATTGTTCTGTTTAAAGACATATGGCCCGACATTTAAAAACAATACATAATTGTTATTCTGTGGGTGTTGTGCACTGTGTGCAGTGATACACACAGAAGCTGGCAGACCATTATTTTGTTTCACGGGGCCACAAGGGGGCGTAAAACAAAACAAAATGTGTTTTAGGACTGTCAAATATTAAGATATTAATATAAGTGAAATGCACTGAAATTATAAAATGTCTAGGCTAACATTACTCTAAAAGTGTGCTGAAAATGTAGTACTAAATAAACATTTTCCAGATCACATTTTAATATTTTGTTTATAGGCTTACACTGACAATATTAAAGCCAATTAGAAATATCACACTTAATATGTTCTCACTCAATATAAATCAGACTTTATTCATGAATTACAATAAGGTCACATTAGTTAACATTAGTTAATGCATTAACCAACATCAATGAGCAGTTACTTATTAATCTTTGTTAAGCTTAGTTAATAAAAAAACAACTTTTCAGTGTTTATTCATATTAGCTCAGGTCCATTAAAAAAATGTATTAGTTGATGTAATACACAAGATTAATAAATGCTTTAGAAGTGTTTTTCATTGTTAGTTCATGTTAACTAATGTAATGTTAAACCTAATGAAAATGGAACCTAATTGTAAAGTATTACCAAACTATTAAGTTTAATACAGCCTCATTTTTGTTATGGCAAATGTCTAAATAAAGCAGTTAATTCAGTGATCTTGTATATTCACAATCAAAGTGTGAAAAACAGGAAACAGAGAAAAGCAAGTTTCTAGCTGAGAGAAAGTTTCTCTTAAGAAGAACCGAAGTATGGCATAAACACAACTGACACACTTTTGTCACTTCGAGCAATGATGAACGAAGCAGGCGGCAGGTAGGAAGCTAGTAATATCACTACACCTTCAGGGCATTATATTTCTGACTGTCAGTTGTAATTCCTCTCTTCAGATCACAAGCCTCAGAAATATCATAGCGTGCCCCAGAGCACATTCACAGGTAGAGAGGGAAGAATCAACAGAATTCAGATGAGCTGGATCACATGGGAAGAACGATGGAGTTTGTCTGTACAAAGAGCCTAATGCAGAGCCGAATAAGGGCGGCATTGATTTATAAGGCATTACTATCCATTAGCCTGTGATGATGCCCTCGAA
Source organism: Siphateles boraxobius (assembly GCF_051911475.1). NCBI lineage: Eukaryota > Metazoa > Chordata > Actinopteri > Cypriniformes > Leuciscidae > Siphateles > Siphateles boraxobius. The sequence continues at coordinate 10,003,501 of NW_027508975.1, forward strand.
AGCTTCTTGCGGTATTCAGATTACTACGTCTAAGTGTCTGTAAACTGATGTATAATGTAGGCCTACTTGTCTTAGTCAAATCTAGTACGGAATATGTTTTTAATCCTGGAGCTGGTCCATAGCCAGACATCATAAGAGTGGTGGCATCTTTGCTTCAGTTGTTTGTGTGAATAGCAGATGATGTAATATGGATAATGTTTCAAAATGGAGAGAAATGTATGCAAAGATCAGTTTGAAATGCAATGCATAAACCATGAATCTGGTATGAGGTAGACGATGGAACTCAGATTGAAATAGTCGTCATAGTTTTTGTTACAACCCTTTTCTTCTGCATGATTCAAGTGTTTCCCCGGCCAAGATACAAGAGGATAACGTAATTCCCAGGATTCCATTATGTTTGCATCTGCTTACTCTGGGGCCTCCAGTGTTTTCTGTCTGTTTTTGATTAACAATGATTTGTAAAGCTTTCGGTATTTGTAAAGCCAGGACTCTTGATTACAGTGAGAGGAGAATGGAGGGGAGGAAACAAGGGAAGGGGAGGCCCAACTGGTACCTGGAAAAGGTCAAGAACATTCCAGAGGCACTGTGTTCCCCTCCTAAAATCTCCATTGGGCATTCCTTTGCATTACGTAGTGCAGAAAAGAAAGCCCTGTATAAGCTTAGCTTAAGTTACAGCTTCGTCACAAACAAATGCAAAATATTTTGCATTTAAACATAGGGTTACATAAAAAAAAAAATAAAAAAAAATATATATATATATATATATATATATATATATATATATATATATACAGGTCCTTCTCAAAAAAAATTGCATATTGTGATAAAGTTCATTATTTTCCATAATGTAATGATAAAAATTAAACTTTCACATATTTTAGATTCATTGCACACCAACTGAAATATTTCAGGTCTTTTATTGTTTTAATACTGATGAAAGCTCCTGAAAACCCAAAATTTCTATCTAAAAAAATTAGCATATCATGAAAAGGGTCTCTAAACGAGCTATTAACCTAATCATCTGAATTAACTAATTAACTCTAAACACCTGCAAAAGATTCTTGAGGCTTTTAAAAACTCCCAGCCTGTTTCATTACTCAAAACCGCAATCATGGGTAAGACTGCCGACCTGACTGCTGTCCAGAAGGCCATCATTGACACCCTCAAGCAAGAGGGTAAGACACAAAGACATTTCTGAACAAATAGGCTGTTCCCAGAGTGCTCTATCAAGGCACCTCAGTGGGAAGTCTGTGGGAAGGAAAAAGTGTGCCAAAAAACGCTGCACAACGAGAAGAGGTGACCGGACCCTGAGGAACATTGTGGAGAAGAACCGATTCCAGACCTTGGGGGACCTGCGGAAGCAGTGGATTGAGTCTGGAGTAGAAACATCCAGAGCCACCGTGCACAGGCGTGTGCAGGAAATGGGCTACAGGTGCCGCATTCCCCAGGTCAAGCCACATTTAAACCAGAAACAGCGGCAGAAGCGCCTGACCTGATTTGTTCAGAAATTTCTTTCTGTGTCTTACCCTCTTGCTTGAGGGTGTCAATGATGGCCTTCTGGACAGCAGTCAGGTCGGCAGTCTTTCCCATGATTGCGGTTTTGAGTAATGAAACAGGCTGGGAGTTTTTAAAAGCCTCAAGAATCTTTTGCAGGTGTTTAGAGTTAATTAGTTGATTCAGATGATTAGGTTAAAAGCTTGTTTAGAGACCCTTTTCATGATATGCTATTTTTTTGAGATAGGAATTTTGGGTTTTCATGAGCTGTATGCCAAAATCATCAGTATTAAAACAATAAAAGACCTGAAATGTTAAAAAACAATAATCGATCAATCAATCAATCAATCAATCAATCAATCAATCAATCATCTTAATTACCAAAGAATTAACAGGGAAACCAAAATTTCCTTGCACTTAAAAGTTACCATAACCGTATTTGTATACTTTATGTATGTTCTTTATCTTCAAGCAGTGTTATTTTAGTATCATTGATACCAGTGTTAGGGATAACAAATAAACCAAAGTCTCAGCTGAATTACAAGTAACGCGAGTTACGTAATCATATTACTTTTTTTCAAGTAACGAGTAAAGTTACGCATTAGCCTACTTTTATATATACAACAAAATAACAAAAGTTATATTTTTATAGTTATAAATATAAAAGTTACATTTTTTTAAATAAGTAAAGCAAGTTATGTTGTTTCCCCAAGTATTGACTGACACCTCTTGCCCCATGTATAGAAAAACCGAGTTTAAGGTGCAGAGGCGTTGTGTGTGTGCTGTGTGAACATGATGGTTATTTCTAGACTAAATGTGAACATGCATTCTCATCTCACTTGCACAAAAACAGATTCAGTATTCCTCACAAAGAATAAAAAGAATATTACGCAAACCTACAATAATTAAAAAAGGTAAATGACACAAATGCACTTTATGTATTTAATCTCACTTTATTAATCAATGTCTTTGCTGCTGACCTTTGATGATCCAATTAAACTATAAGCAAAACATACTTTAGATAAACATCACATTTTTTTATTTTTTTTTGTTTTTATTGATCAAATAAAAGTGTTGAACTTTCTCCTCCTGTGTCCCATTCTTCTGAAATCCAGCAGAAGGCTTGTTCCTTTCACTTTTTTTAAAAGTCCCCTTAATAGGGGACTTTTGTTTATATGTTATTAAAAATCAAAAAAGGAAGCCCAGCCTGTTACATTGACACAGGGACGAGGAGAGGCGGGGATCTATTCACAGCAATAGCTTATTTGAATAATCCACATGAACAAAAAATTATCCAAACAGGGAGGAGTATAACCTAAACAGGAAACAGAAAACGCAACAGCTTTATATGATATGTAAAGACAACGACTGAGAAACAAGGACTGAAACACAGGGGTATAAATATCAGGATAACAAGTGATTAGAAAAGACATATTAAACACTAGGTGACTAACAAGAGAAACTAAGGAAACAAATGCAAACAGGAACTAAACAGGAAAAGAGAAGCACTGAAACAAGAAGAACAAAAAATTACATTTTTAAGTCCATATAACATAATGCAAAAAGTGAACATGTAACGCAGCCCAGGTGAGTAATCGTTTGTTTGTTTTCGTTCGTTCGTTTGTTTTGATTAACTATAATGTCTTCAAGACCATATTTTGTCATAGCAAACCTCATACATAATGTGTTAATTATACATTTCCTTCTAAACATTTGTTTTGAAATGTACAGTTAGAATTAGAGCAGTAGGAACGGGCCTTATCTTGTCCACTGTTAATGCACTTCTTGGTATAGATTAGAGTCGAATTAAATACTATGTTACCTGGTAGTAGAGAAACAAAAAAAGACAAAGTGAAAGACTGGGGGAGAGAAATCTGGAAACACAAGAAGAGTGTGACACAAGAGGACTGCACCAGAAATAGGACAGAGAAAGGGATGCTGGTGGAAGACAGAATAATACATAAAATATGCAGGGTTCTTGGCATATCCATGGTTGAAATGGGATGAGGTTTGAGGCTCGCACAGTGCAGCAGTTGAATCAGAAGTTGTTTTTGTCTGGTGTAAACTTGAATTACGTGTGTACAGCAGTAAAGATATCATATGTATGTTTCAACAGTGGAATATGAGATCTCGAAGTCATGTCTTTTCAATATAGAACCGTGGGGGCGGTGGGTGGATCAATCCACGACAAGTTTTACTCAAAAATCAACAAATACAAAACAAAACAAAAATTAAAGTTGATTAAAAATGTACACAAAATGTTTGTTTTTTTACAGTTCAGCAGCACATTCTACACAAATTGTTCTTTCCGCAGTGCAATAAATAAATTAATTAATAACAGTAATAATATAACATTAAATACAATTATAATATTATTGTAAAGTGTATAATATTAAGTATTATTAATATTAAAATTAATATTAAGTAATAATACTATTAAGGTAAGGTGTAATTCTATTTAAACAGCTAAATCTCCCGACTATATACAGAAGACAAATAAATACAAAAAATATGCTAAATACAAAAGTATCCCATTTCAAATATTTTATTTTGGCTACTGAGTGCATGGTGGAAATGTGCTATTTTGTCATTAAAATAATTGCACAATACCAATAATCTAAATTATCGTAAAAATAAGCATAATATCCTTTCTGCAAAACATTTCTTTTATCAATTTTTCTGCGGACAATCTTTAACCGCTTTCATAAGATTCACCCACCTACGGATTAGGAAAACATTTCTTGGATGGAGTTGGTGAGTTTTATTGGATGAAGGCAAAGGAAATAAAAGCAGGCATCTGTGCAAAAACTGCATAAGGTGAGATCTATAAAACAGACAGAGGAAAGAGCGAGAGACAATAGAGGATATACTCAAATAACTGCATCCGTTACAAATGTGTGAGTCCTTTAATGTGTGTTTGGGTGTGTAAGCATGAGTGGCTGAAGCAAGCACATATCCCTCCTTTCTCACATTCCAAGTGGCTGGAGTGAGCTGTGACTGATCATCGCTGAAAGCGGTGTGGCCTGAAAAACAGAGGCGAGGAGGGAGGGTCTCGTACACACACGCTCTGCACACACACGCGGGATCACAAGCACAGCAGAGAGTGGGACGTATCTGTCCCTGATGCGGCAGCTGGAGCGCTAAGCGGGAAGAGCATTGGGAGAAGGAGGGAGAGAGCAAGGAAGCATATGGAACTCCGGGGGGTTTGGGGAGTCTAGAGCTGGTGAGGTCTGAGATCAATGCCATGGGGAACTCCAACAGCAAGAAGAATACCAAGGCCAACCTTACCAGCAGTCACCACACTAGCAGAGTCAAGTCAATCTGGCACTTTAGATACGTGGATAAATACAAAACAGGTAGGAAAAGCTGTATACTGCAATTGATAAAGGGTTTTGCCCAGCTGAGATACTCAGACTAAGTTGTCTGGTAGTGCTTTATTTATTTAGATTGTATTTGATGAGTATGCTTATTTAATGTGGTATGTATACCAAATTTGTCTGTAGATTTATTTCAGTATGTGTGTGCTTATATACTGCATATACTAGACTACAAATTTAAGATTTGGGGATCAATGTAATAATCTGTCCCTGAAAAAGTAATATTGATTGATTATTAATGTGATATACTACTGTGATGGCATCAAGGTATCGTGGTATGCAATGGTAATAGCATGGTACTTTGATATGATTGCTATACACATGGTACTTAAAAGTATACTTCAAAATATTTCCTTCATCTTGGTGCATGTTTAGCAAACCATGGAAGTGTCATCATACCATGTAAAAAAAAAAACTAGTAGTAGGCCTACCTGCATATTGGGCATCTATCAATCTCTTTAAAAAAAATAATGAATAATAATATTAGAAATAGCATTATTAAAAATAAATAAAAAATAAACTAAATAAATAAAAATTAAATTATCAATTTCTAGTGTCTACACATTTCCAACAAACCATGGTAGTACCACTCTACTTTTTGGTAGCTTTCTGTTACACTCTATTTTAAGCTGACTTTGTTAAAGTGTAATATAAGTACTGAGAAATATTAATTAACTACATGTATGTTAGGGTTAGGGTTAGAATTAGGGTTAGTTACTTGTAATTATGCATTATTTGCTGTTATTACTATAGTAAGTACATCATGTAACACACAAAACCTCACCTTAAAATAAAAAGTTACCTCTGTTAGTGTGGGAATCCTGAGAAATGTTGTGCTTTTGTCAGAATATGTGGGAAAGAGATCCAGGTGTCTCTTCCTGTGTTCGTTGGTTTAATGGCTGGGAAGGTTTGGGAGTGTTACTGAAATGGAAAATGCTGTAAACTTGTTTTCCTCAAGTTCCTTGCAACCACGGCTCTATTATTAAGCGTTCAGACTTTCTGTTGTGTGCAACCTGTCATTTTCCAGTGCGTACTAATGTGCATCAGCTCGGTTCTGTGACTTTGAGTGTTTACGGCAGACAGTCAGTTCTCTGTCATTTAAAATTACAGGGGAATGCCATAGCGCTGAGACACAGAACAGAAAATGAAATCAAAGTGCACATTCAAAAGAGCTGCTGTTTACAGATATGAACAAATCTCCTGTCAAAAACATCCCTTTCATTCTTGTCTTGGTTGTGCCTTAATAAAAAAACGAGATTCTTGTCCTCAAGTGGAACATTTCACCAACCTTGCTTGCTTTGCAAGGCACTTCACTTTTCATGTGACGCAAAGACTTCTACATCAAAATATCTGAGTAGAGAAAATGGAAATAGGAAATTAGCCTATTAGCAATAATGTCATTTGTGTGTGCAGGAAGCATTTCCAAATACTAAGATGTCCCCTTTCTCAGCGTGTTATGAAAAAATACTTCAATGGGCCCTTCTCACATACTGTGATGAGCCGTATCCACAGTTATCAACATCACAGATCTATGGAAATCTGATGGAAAATTTGGCATCTTTCTCTTATGTGACTGCTGTAATCAATCTCTATAGCCTATCTCTACACATCCATATTTTCGCTCTTTTGGAAAGTCGAGGAAACCCTATCATGGATTTTTCTGTTTCTTTGGCTATTGGAGAAAATAGGAATAGAACAATTGTATTTGCTGTTGTCTCACGTTCACCGCTATAGAAGTTTACCCAACTTCTGCTTCAGAGGGGTCCATACTTCAAACATTTTCATAACCATTTTGTTTGCCATAACCATTTTTTTCAATAAAAAACACTGAAGATAATGTTTGTTAACAAAGGCTTTTTTATCTCAAAGATAACAAAGAAGATAATGCCCATCATGGTGATAAATTAAATTATTTTAATGAAAACATAATACTGTAGACAAAAATCTAGAAAGAATTTGATCAATATTGTCAAGGATTGTCCTGTATGAACACCAGTAAACCGAAGTGTTTGCTAGCAGGTTCATTAAATCACCATGCATTTAACCCATACAAGTTAGTGCTCACACATTAGGAGCAGTGAGTAATGTACACACACACCCAGAGAAGTGGGCAGCCATTCACTGTGGCGCCTGGGGAGCGATTCAGGGTTAGGTGTCTTGCTCAAGGGCAATTCAGTTGTTTCCTGCTGGTATTGAGCATCAAATCTGCAACCTTCGGGTAACCAGTCTGACTCTCTAAACATTAGGTCACAACTTCCCCTAATGTTTCTTATAATGAGTAAAACTGATGAACATTAATGAATGTAATGACAAAATGTTATATATGGCTTCATTTAAGCACATTTAAAAATTAATTTTTGAATGCCATGCTGTACTCTTCTTTGGATTGTCTTTATGTATAGCTTTACTCATTTATCAAGCCGTTTATTCAGGAGAGCTGAATCTGAGTGAATGCATTCCAGCATACCAGTCTCTCTTCTCATGCATGACTGGGCAGAATGCACAACAGAGGGCTTGGCGGTGTTCCGTACGTGTGTTCAACGATCTGTATCAGTTTAAATATTTAGAGAAAAATAAGTGTTCTTGTAGCTAAGCTCCACCTTGTGCGCAACAAACAGTTCAACTGTTGAGTATAAGAAGACTCACAAGGTCCTTGAGCCATTAGTGATGGTAGAGATTGATAGATGGATGTTGGATTATGGAGAATGAGTCCTCCTCATCCCATCAGTGCCTGAGCTGCAGGAATCAAGTCATACGCCTGGGAAGCAGGTCTCATGGTGAGAAATCCAATATGTTAGATCTCTCTCCATGGTCACGTGAATGATGATTAACACTGGACATAACTCTGACAGATTGGTTAACCCAGTGAACCAGGCTGCAGTTCAAGTGGGAATGGGGGAGGGTCCAAAAGAGGAAGCAGGAATTGAAAAGAAGGGCTGAGCTATATACCTTTATTTACCTGAGATATATACCTGCTGTGCAGCCCTGAACATTACAGAAGACATCACTTGTTCAAATGTGCAAACATTTGTATTTGGACAAATACTTTGTATCTATTCTGTTTGTTCAGTTGATAATCAAATTACATTTATCGATGCATCATATTAAAGCCCAGCTAACATGCAGGGAATGTTTTCAGAATTTCTTTAAAAGTTCTCTCAAAGATACAAACAAAATATTATTTAGCAGACAGTCTACTAATACTCTGATGACTGGTAGTTGACATGCAGTCAACTCTTGGAGTGTTTGGTATGGTAATGGATATGACAATGTTGAAACGTTTGGTCTTGGTGGAATAGATCTACTATTCTGCCACTGCTGTTGGTTATTGCTGCTGCTGTTGTTGTAGAGCAAATACGGGACTTGCTACTGCCAATACATACACAAAATGCTGCTGTGAGCAAGTAAAACATACTTCTGCTTTACAATATAGCATACGCGAATTACCCGTAGCAGATTTATGCAGGCGGAGCTGGGGAAGGTGGAGGGTTTCTGAAAGCTTGCTGCAACTGCTACAGTAAATGATGACCAAGTATTTGAAGGTTGAGCAGCGAGCTCATTGGCTACTGATACATCAGGAACCAATCAACTGTGCCCTATAAAGAATGATGTGAGTACAAGTGGATTGAGTTAAGGACCTATCAACCTGCGCCATCTACAGTTTCATGACAGAACTTTGTATTTAGTAGAATGTCTAAAATGGGCAATCGAAATAAAGTGTTACCAAACAAAGATTACGTTGATCTACAAGAAAATACTATTTCATTTTTTCCCCCCTAAAAATGTCATGTTTAATTCAGTGTGTTACTTGCTGTTCTTTGTTATTATTTGAAATTTACTTGCAATTTCTGAGTGAAAATGTAGAAAACCCTACAAAATTATTTTTTTAGCACTTAATTTGCATAATGAGAAAATTAAAATACTTAAATGTTCCTTTAACATTTCCTAATCAAACATTCAGAACTAAGGGCAAAAAATCCTTAAATCATTATCATTATTACTATTATTTTAGATGGACATTTTGTATGTTCCCATAACTTTTTGTAAGCAACATTATTAGCTGGGGGAAAAAGATATATGAACAATACAATGACTCAAACATGTAAAGACTGAGAATGAACACTTCGTAAGCCACTCATATAGGTTGAAATATACACTGAAATGACACCTATCACAATTCCCATCACTTCTATGATCTGGTCATGCATATCCTGACACTGAAGGAAAAAAGGAGAAGAGGGTGAGAAACTTTGTTTTTGAGACTTTAAGTCCTTGTTCACTGTCTCACTGTCCCTATCCTATCAGAAAACGGAACATTCTGAACAAGTAGAACCACATGCTGGCCTTCAATAACCTCTAAAGAGGTAAGAAAGCATCTCAGTCCCTAACAGAATAACAGTTGAAGAAGAAAGGAGAATGGGTGTGCTTTTGTTTTGAGTGAAATCCTCTCTTGCAGTGATGTCAGCCTGTTGTTTAGTAGAAACTCTGTGTGTGTGTGGTCCAAAATAAACATTCATCAGGACCTACACACAAAATCCCACACACAACCTCATTTTTTAATCTCATTTTAGCAGTCAAAACAAGTTCGAAAAGAGTTTGCGTCATACTCCTTTAATAACTTGCGATGCTTACACAATATGCAGGACGAGTCATAAGATGTGTGACTATGCGTGTGTGTGACTATCTTTTTTTGTTGCTGCCAACTAATTTGCAAGCATGCTGCCTTGAATTTATAGCAGCAAATGGACACTAACCACACAAACATATTTATAACTTGCACTGTAAAAACTACTGGAAACTTGTATCAAAGGTAAAGTCAATAATGAGATAACAACTTTCATTTCTAATGTTTCAATGTGAATGCCTGCATGGGAGTCAGAGATTATAAGTGTACGTATAAACACATATAAACATGCTGTAGAAATACTCCCTGTCATCAGCAGTGATCCCAGAGTGCCAAATGCACTGTAGGATGGCATCAAAGCCTGGTGGATAATGGGGCATAAAATTGATTATCACTCTGAGTGAGTTATTAAGATCCGCAGTTGATAGTTCATGTAGATCAGCTCACAATAAGACTGCTTTTCCTTAGCAAACAAGACAATTCTCACAGGCCTTTGTAATACAAAAAATAACACAAATCACATCAAGTGTTGCTTGACCTTGATTTTCCACATAGATGCAGAATCTTTCAGTTCCATTTGAACTAGATAAGACACTAAATATAACAAAATAAGGAAGATTGCTTAAATATTTAAACTTAACTACACAGTAACAAAGCCGCCCATTTATTCAGATATCTTAAATTACTTCTTCCCCTAACAAGTCACATTAAATAATCATAGACTAAAACAAAAATCATTGTTAACCATCTTAGTTCTTATATATTTTGACAAGGATGAAATCTCCTCTTGTGAATATTTTGACAGACCACCATAGCTGGTTTCCTCTATCTGTGCCAAATCCTCTTTCTGCAGTCGTGATCTTGTATTGTGATGTGCATTCAAATTATCTTTGACGCGATAGCATTCACCTGCATGCTGTGCTACTTCATTACTTAATTTCTTGTAATAGTGCAACAAAATGAAGAGCAAATGATGCGTGCAACAACAATTTCACACAAGCCAGTGATAAGTTTTATAAATACACTACCTTTCAGACGTTTGGGGTCAGTAAGATTTTATTTATTTTTATTTTATAAATTCATACTTTTATTTAGCAAGGATGAATTAAACTAATCAGATGTGACAATAAAGAATTTTTTGAAATTTTATATTTCAAATAAATGCTGTTATTTTGACCTTGCTATCTATAAAAAAAAACTTTTAAAAAAAAGTATCATAAAACATTAATGGCACAACTGTTTTCAACATTGATAATAATAAGACATGTTACTCGAGCATCAAATCAGCATATTATAATTATTTCTGAAGGATCATGTGTCACTGAAGAATAGAGTAATGGCTGCTAAAAATTCAGCCTTGACTACAGGAATAAATAAAATAAAAAATGTAAATATATTAAAATAGAATAAAATGTGACGCTCTTAAAATGTGAGGCTCATGTTAAAAGGTCAACTTTTAAAAATTTGCCTCAAGACCTTCTTCTTTTCCATTCCACTGCCCTCCATCTCACATTTTTGCATCTGTGTGGACGTCCCCTATGTCACCCTGCTTTGCACCTTTAGACCTTTTTTACTCATTATGTACATTTGACCTGAACATGAACTTAGTAGAACTGTAGCTCTATATTTTGAAGGGGGGTAATTTTCAAGAATTTTTCATTCTTGAAAAATCCCAGCAGGTTTATACTAATTGATTTTCAAACTTCCCACCTGTTTAAGACAAAACATGGTGAGAAGCTGCACTCTAGAACTCGTTTCAGAGGTTGGGTGCAGTAATTAATAATTCCATTGCGACAGGCTGTGGTGGCCAAGATATTCAATTTTTCACTATCCCACGAGCAGCACTTCAACTAATCCCTTTGAATTCTGCGACTATAGCGTAGGGAGCGTGCACATCCTTCCTCCTTTGAAGTTTCTGTTAACAGTGCTTCAATCAAGCCCAGTGTCAAAGAGAGTTACAGAACAGCAGGATAATCTCTGTCAGTGGACAGAAATTCGTTCATACAGAGAATAAAAATTGGTAACATTTTGAATGTTTATTTTGAGCATACTCAATTTAGTCCCCATACACCAGTGACCTCAGAATTGGATTTGTTCTCAGACTGGCCAGTGTTCCACATAGAGGAGAGAATTCCCTTTATTATCTGGAGCTGAAAGAACCCGCCAAACGCTTTTTCAAGAATCCCTGCCAATGTCTACCTGTTTTCTGAACTAAAATGGTTGTTTCAAGACATTTTGAAATGGGTTTTGACAGGGGTCAGTGTTTTTAGTTCACATCTATCAGGTAGCAGGCAGAATAGAAAAGGGCTCAATATAAAGCCGTTGTTTCTGAATGTAATGTGGCCTGGTGCAGCCATTTCCTCCATTACAGACAAATTGATTAAGCATATTAACAGCAAGGAGACAACACCAAACCCTTCTTGACAGACAATTTTTTTGTTTTTCGCCTAACAAATAACAAAAAAAAATGGGAACTGGGATAAAAGTATTTTTTACACTGAAAACCTGCCTTTAAAAGGATTGTCCACTCAAAACTAAATATTCTGTCATCATTTACTCACCATCATGTTGTTCCAAACCTGTATGGCTTCAGCATTACAAATGTGAAATGCACAGTAATGTGAACATTGTAATGTAGATTGTGACCCAACATCTTCATAAATCAACACTATTTTGAGTTCTCAAAATGGAACGGACTACAGCTTTTCATTTGATGCTAAGACACTACAGTATGTCATCAGTCTTGCTAGTGCTTTCATGCTAGTTTTGTTAATGAAGTAGGTCATTGTGCTAAAGTCTGCAGTTTTCTCTAGCCTAGCCAGCGCTTAGTTTGCTTACCTGTGAACGTCAATGTAAAGAGTTTGTCACTGTAAAAAAGCACTTGCGTTTGCTATAATACCCTGCTTCATCTTAATAGACTAAAATAAACACTCTAAGGGCAAACTTAAACTCTGTGCTATTTTGCTATTTCTCTTTTGGTGGTTTTAATTGGATTGTTTTGAATATTCACATATTTTTTTAGCAAATATTAGCTATTCTCAAGGCCACAGATATAGCTGGTTGTATTGACTGTATTATATTTCAGTGATAGCGGCACAGTGGCTGCATGTGTCAGAGGAGAGCTTGTGTGTTACAGTGAGATTGCAGTAAAGTACTCATAATGCATTTATCCTAATGCAGAAGGTAAGTTGAGGAAATCATTAAAGCAGTATGGGAGATTGCTGCATCATATAACATCAGAAGCCTCGCTTGTCCAAGCAGCATTATTAGTTCCAACTGCATTTACTGCAGTTTGCATTGCATATGGATAACCATTTCCTGCACTCTTTATAATTAACTAGAGGTGTAGAGTTGAATTTAGCTGATGTTCGTCTGATGGTTAATTTGATGAAAATGAAGGTTCATTTACTCATCCTCATGTCATTACAAACCTGTATGACTTTTTTTTCCCCTGAGGAACACAAAAGTTGATATTTCGAAGAAGGATTATGCTGCTAATTTCCATTCAGTGAAATTATGCAACCAATTGTGACAAGCCAGCTTTAGATAAAGCAGCTTATAACTTTGCTAATCATTTTCTTTTGTGTTTTAATGAACAAAGAAAGTCATACATGCTTGGTAAACAATATGCCAGTAAGAAAATGATAACAGAATTTTTATTTTTCGGAGCAGAAACTAATCTGACTGTTTGTCCTTATATAATACCAGGTAGGGTCTGTTTTCAGAAAACGTCTGTGTCTGTTCTCTATCAGAATCACACCATGTCCATTAGCATAGACAGAACTGCTCTTTGTCATTATGAGCTTGTTAAAGTAACACACAAACAAACACACACACACACACACACACACACACACACACGTTGGGTTTTCATGTTTTATGAGGACTTTCCATTGACATAATGATCTTTTTATTATGTAAAAAACTATATATTCTATTCCCCCAACACTAACCCTAAACCATCACATAAAACTTTCTGCATTTTTACATTTTGAAAAAACATCACTTTGTATGATTTATGAGCGATTTTCCTCATGGGGACCAAAAAATGTCCCCACAAGGACAATGCTTTTGGATATTGCCATCTTTGTGGGGACATTACACACACACACACACACACACACACACACACACACACACACACACACACACACACACACACACACACACACACACACACACACACACACACACACACACACACACACACACACACAACACACACACACACACTACGGTGACTGTGTTTGATTTCTAACTTCTTTTAAATTAAATATTGCTTGATTAAAAAAAAATTAAGAGTTCATATAAAGTTGAGTCACCAGACTGATGATTCTCAGTACCCAGAAATCTTAACAAGATATGTTTATTTCAGGGCACATACTTGATATGACAGATTCCAGATACTCTACTTATTTTATAATTTCACTAATAAAGTCAACACGTCTGAATCATTACCTAGGCCCTTCTGATATAATTCAGTTTTCGTACTGAATTGTGAGGATCTTTGCAGTACCTTCAGTCAACTAAAATGCTGATGTTCTTCTTCTGTTGTATCAGTCAGTCGTTCACGTCAGCGGTAATCCAGCTGGCGTCTTTGCCTTCCACCCTGTCAAACAAATTAGACGGCTCAAGACACAACTCACATTTACAGCTTCTGATTCATGTGACAAAATCAAGTTGGTTAGCAGCTTAAAGGGATAGTTCACCCAAAAATGAAAATGTTATTATTATTTACTCACCCTCAATTTTTTCCAAACTTGTAAGAGTTTCTTTCTTCTGTTGAACACAAAATAATACATTTTGAAGAATCAAACAGTTGATGGTGAAGTCATTGACTTCCATAGTAGGAAAAAAATGTCAACTGTCGGGTTACCAACATTCTTAAACTCATACAGGTTTGGAACAACATGAGGGTGAGTAAATGATAACAATATTTTCATTTTTGGGTGAACTAACCCTTTAACGGAAATGAGAAGAGGATAAAATGGATTGACTGTGACAGTTGATTACAAAACCACCACTGCTATTGTTTGCAGTCATTTCAACATCTTAAACCAGGGATAGTGTTTTTGTGTGGCCATATTCAACAGGGTTTGTCTTGTTTTAGGAAAAATTATGATATCTGACAAATGGAATGCTGATGGCAATCATCACTCACTAAATACATAATACAATATTTCCGTAATATGTACTCTTTTTAAAAGTGAGCTAAAGTGTTTTCTTTTGACTTGGTTTACTTAAACAAGCTCCACTCAAACATTCTTCAGTTTGAAATATACTTTCGGCAAGATGTGACAAGTCTGCTTATTTTTTATCAGTGGGGTCAAAGGTTAAATGATGGTTGTGAAACCTTGGGTAAGAACCTGTGCAGTTGCAGTATAACACAACTGTTCACGGAAAAGAAGAAATGAATGCATCATAAAAACCCTACAGGCTTAGAAACAGTAAACTACATAATTGTATAAAGAACCTATTAAAAGAATCAGACATTTACTGATTTGGAAGAAACACTGCTTTGAAACACTCGTAAATAGAGACATTGTCCAGGTTTACTTAGTTTTGAAGTCGGTTTGATTAATGTAATTATTACATAATGGAAAGAACAAGCATGTTTCATCCACAGTATCATGCACAGGTCGTGCATCCATGGCTTTTAAATAACATGAGCATGGATAGCATGAGAATACAAATGCAAATATTTTACCATTGAGCACAGCAACTGTTTTCACATGACTGGCTTTAATAGTGAGTTGTGGTCAAAAATAGCAATGCGACTTATGCATTTCAGGACATAATTAAAGCATCAAAACATTTAAATGCATTGAAAATCAGAGGGAACTTAGTCTATGTTAGACAGTTTATGTGAATATGAGTAACTCAAGAGCTTAAGCTTTGAGGCTTGGACGCGACTCATTGCTGTCCACAACAGCCTTCTGTGGTGTTAAAGAGTAAAAATACCACTAAACTCAAATCCCTTTCAGAATGTCTGTATCCGGCATGTGTTTGATTTCACCACTGTGGAAGGATATTCGCTATAATATTTACATGTTTTGGGGTTACTTTCTATGTCTCTTTCTTTGCCTTTCTTGGAAGTTTTGACCACAAAACCTTAGATTAAATTGCACAGCATTCCCAACTCCTAGACTTTGAAATTGCTTCATAAAAATCATGTTATGAGGATGTTTTCCGAACTTTTGATTTTATAAAAATACATTATGTGAATGATCCAGATTCAGCCGCACAATGATCTGTGCAGTATAATCTTGTGCTGTATTTTTCGTGACAATGTAATTGACATTGTTTTGGTCAAAACTAATTGTTGCCCGGAGATGTTGTCACTAATAATGAATGATCAGATGCGATAAAGAGAGAGAAAGACTCTGCTCAGGGTCATGCTCTGCAAACTGTTTGTGAAAACAGACAAATAGTCTTCCTAGTATAACTCTTGAAAAACTAGTCTTAAAAAACTGGGTAAAAGTCAAAGAAGGTGAGATGACGAGATAGAGGTTTGTGTTTATGGGTTGTGTTTATGGGTAGATTGCAGAGAACAATGAAGATAGACTACAAATAGGCCCTATATCGCATTAGCATAGAGTTAGCTTCAAAGCTAACAGACATGGACTAAAGGCCACAAAACTGTAACAGTAACTGTTTTTATCTATAAACACACAACACATTATTTCATTTATAATGTATATATTATTATTTAATTAATTTAATATCACCTCCTCTTAAAGACACTCTGAACAGAAGCCATATTGAGATCCAGAATGGATATAAGTAACAGAGGCATGAGCACTTAAACATTGCTATTGACTAAAAAGAAACAATAGATGCTATTATTTGCATGATCTAATGTCACCTTAACATTTAAGCACCACACGCACACAGAGAGAGAGAGAGAGAGAGATAGAGAGAGAGAGAAAGAGAGAGAGAGAGAGAGAGAGAGAGAGAGAGAGAGAGAGAGAGAGAGAGAGAGAGAGAGAGAGAAAGTATACTGTTTCATATGGTTCTGTTAACAAGTAAAATAACTGAATCTGGCAACGTTTTATTATGTTGGCTGTTTTTATAATGGCAGTCCGGAAAAGAAATGAAAGAGTGGCACTAGAAGGTTAACATACCATCGCGTTTGAAAATAACGTTCCATTCGACCCTAAACTTAACCGATAGCGTTAGCAAAGCAAACGTCAGATAAAAACGCATTTGCTGAAGCAACCGTGCAATTTTAGCTTGCTTCTGCAAGATCTTTTATCGTGTTCTTGGTGTTTCAAGGGATTTCTACTTGTTAGCACCATGCAACCTTGTGTGACCTCCATGATGATGATAGTAGAAACTTAGTAGATGGGATGCAAAATATTTAATCAGTGTATGCTTTACTGTAACACGTTTTATAGCAACATTTGACATTCAACACACAACATTAGTCACTGGAAGCTCTATGTTTCTTTTGCACACATCTATCTTGAAAATTTGATTGACGATGTTTAGGATAAGAGCGATATAGATTTCCTGAAATCAAATATTCCATATCTTATTAAAATATTAACAATCATTTGACACAATAATACGCACAAATAAGACATGCCTTAGTGTGTTGGCTTGGGTGGAGATTGTGTGCAAGTGTTTTGAAAATCATGGGATTTTGGAATATACAATGGCCCAAAAGTACAAACACAAAGTGTCCAAGTACTTTTTAACTTCTTTGTCTAGGTTTATATTAAAAAAAAAATGCATAAGTCTTGCTTGAAAACTGTACTTGTGCTGTATTTCCTATAAAAGAAAGCTTCAAAAGCTACCTGATTTGCTATTGTGTATATAAAATGCAGTGACATAATTCATTCGCTTAAGTGTGCCTTAAGTGTCCAATAAAAATTTTGTGGCCAGTGTAAATTTAGTAAAAGAAAATACACCTTGAGAATGTCATCTCATTTTCTTCCATCTATATGGAAGGCTGTGTGTGAAAGAATGAGAGCTATCTGAAAACATCATGCCACCTGCAGAATAAACCCTGCATGCTTCTCAACCCCTCACGCTATTGTTTTTAGCATTGATGAAGCTTTCAAGCAGGGGGGAAGAGTATTACTTCGCACAGTGTTTTTTTATGTACAGAAGATTTATAGATGCTTCGAGGGACTTGTAAACACTGATAGATACAGAACTCCATTAAAGCCAAGAAAATAAACATGTCTTCAGCTTCCTGGCATTAATGACTTGAGGTTGTGCAATGCAGGGCGCTCTAAAATTAACCAGATGATCAGGAGGGGAGGGGAGCAGAGCTGAGGAAAAATGCATCATCATCCTTGGAGACTTTGAGAAGACGCCCTAACACATCAGTATCGTCTTCTTCAGTCGTTTGGTCAGATTCCTTGAAAACAACACAGAAGGAGTTTTATGAAAGCAACCCATTGTCAGAACGGGACATTTGGGTCTGATATCTGGGGCAGGATTCTGTTAGTCATGCTTAAACAACCAACTACAGCAGGGGTTGCATATTGAATTCCATAAATATAAATCAACAAATAAGGCACTTGTTGGCTAAAGTCAAGCAGATACAAATCAAGCTAATTCTGTGGGTGTATAATAGTTACAAAGAATGCTAATTTCTAGGCATTTGTACATATTTTATGGAAGAAAACACAAAGCAAAAGCTATCAAAGGAAAAATCTGAAAATAGAAGCTAAAACTGCTGCAAGGTACATTAACCTTCTATTGGTGTTTTCATCCCAGATTAAGTCAAATGTTAAAGAGTATGCCCCAGGCCAAGCAACACAAACCCACGTTTATAAGTCTCACTGGGTGGTGGATATAAATATTTAAAGCTAATTGTAGCATATTGTGGTTTCTTCGTACTTGCACCTTCCGTATATGCTTGTGTACCTATATACTTTACTCAAAAATATTTGGTTTAAATGAGGACAGCGATCTGAGAGTGTTGAGAAAAGTTTAGGATTGTGAGAATGAGGTGACTTGCTTTATGGGCAACTCATTTCACAACAATTTCTCAGCTAAAAATATTCCTCTATCCGTCTGCAGTCGGGAAAACAACTTCAATGTGTATTATGAGTTGCAACAAACAGCCATGTTGTGACATATATATAGTTTTGGCTCTCATATCTGTCAGTTTTACTTTTGTGCATTATCTGGGCATGTTTAGGAAACTTAAGGAGAGATGTTCCTTTAGCAGAATCATTGCAAACAATAATGTTACATTATTAAAATAAAGACTAATAAAAATATAATGGAAATATTTAGCAATACAAAATATAAATATTAAACTTTTTTAAATTCAAAAAGATTGACAGTTTTGGCCTGGCAACAAACCAAAAATAAGTTTAAAATGAAGTACTAATATGAATGAATTAGAAATATTAAGAAAAATAAAAAATGAAAATATAAAAATATAAATAAAAGCTATTTCAAAATATCAATACATAATATTAATATATAAATACACACTATCACTACAAATTAATTGCATTCATACAAACCTGGTTGCTAATAGCCAAGCAGCTGAGTGTTCAGGTCAGGGATACAGTGTCATTTGTCATGACACATTTGTCAAGTGTCATTTGTTTTCTAGGGACTCAAAAGCTTTAGTGTGAAGAAACTCAAGGGTCTGGTGGTGGTTTAAAGGCATGCTCTTCAACCCTCATCTCACACCATGTGCCAGATGGTGTCTTATGGCTCCCCTGATAAATATTAATGGGATTTTGTGTGTTGGACAACAGGCAGTTGGTAGACTGGGTGCAATCTAAATGACACTGAAAAAAGAAAAAGATTAGCAAAGTCTATGGGATTTTTTTTTAAATGTAATTGCTCAGAAACATAATAGCACAATTCTCAAACATCTAAGTTGAGGTACCAATTCATGCATTCAAGGGGTTTGTTCGATTGTACTTATGACCAATATTAATGTTTACCTTAGCAAACCTAGAAAAGGTTCAGTGAATTGAAGGGAAAAGTGGTGAAAGTTTTCCAGCCGAAATAGTGACCTTTCCTTTTCAGTTTGAAGGAACCCCCATAATTCTCAGCCAACTCCACTTGAATCTCTATTCTAGTGCCAAAGCTAGCGCAGCGAGTGAGGACATGGGACGCCCTGAAAAATTGTTTAATGGTAAAGTGCTGCTGCACCCCTAAATATGTACATGAAAAACAAATAGTTGCTCATGTTACTCTAAACCTGAAATAATCTGAACTAATTCTGACACCTGCTAAAAATGCCTAAAGCAATATACTCTAAATCTATTCTTGCAGTCTTTTCTCTGCTACTTAAAGTTAAAAATGTAAGATATACAACGTCACTGCATACTTCAAAAAAATAAAAATAATAAATCAAATCTATATGCCTTTTTACTATACTGTGGATCAAATTGTGAAGCAGATGCCCTAATCTTAGTGTGGCATGTTTCCAAGCTGATTTTAGGGGTGGCAGATTAGCCAGGCTCCCACTTCGAGGGAAATCCCAAGTTCAGTTGGTGTATGATACAATGGAGGAAAACAGCCAACACATTGGGGGACACCACACAGTAAGATGTTGACAAAAGCCGGGGCGAGGGGGAGGATAGATGAAGAGGGGTGGGAAAGATCAGGGCAGCTGGTGGATTGGTGGCAAACAGTAGATCTCATTGTGTCCGACCTGATTATCCTTCACGGGAGACAGCTAGTTGACATCACTTGGTCCGTGTCTGCAGAAGTGGACAGTTAGTCATGATGCTGCTTGGTGAAAGAGTGTATCTCTAATCATTTTAGTAAGAGACACTTTCAAACGGCAATGATCTCTACCTGGACCTTTACCTTAAGACAGACATGGTGATGTTTATAAGTAAAAACGTTCGGTCTCTGTTGTCAATCTTCAAGAAGAAGGGTGAGTAGACAGATTCAAGAATTCTGACAGATCCAAGAATTTATAGATGATTATTCCCCTTCAAACATTTATAATTCACCTGGTTCTCAAGATACTGTTTGCTCTTCGATGCGAATCTAGATTATTTTAGTTAATGTATTTAGACTTCTAGAATTAACAGATGTTAAAAAGGTAAAGGCTGTTCTTTGTATGAATGTACTTATTTAATTTAAAATTTAATTTTAAAATGGCACAACAGGCATCAAAACAAAAATATATCGCGGTTGTGGATTCATTGTTGGAGGCAAGGTTCTCTGTATATGTGTAACAGGTAGCTTCTGAACACTGAGGGAAAATGTGCAATGAAATGGTCATAAATGTACAGACTCAATATTACTAATATCCCCGTACAGATAGAGATGATTATTACAGAGTAAAAAGAGAATAAGGTTATATTTTATCTTGCCATCACTTTTGCCGGTCATACATGAGGTAACATGCGGGAGCCGCTTACAGTTCATTCTTTAGCATACACACTTTTTGCTTTTACCCATGTACCTTTATACTAGGGCACATTGTTTGTACTAGTGTTCATGTTCATCTATTACTCTTAAAATTAACAAAATTTAAAAAATGTTAATACAAGTGAAGCTTCTTAAATATTTCTCATTTGTAAAACATACCCCACAAACAAACTTTTTTTTTTAACTGAAATCCACTTGAAATGGAAACCGATTAACAAACGAGTTGTATTGAACATGGTAACATTCCTTTAACTTTAAAAAGGAGTCATTTGTGAAATGGACTCATACAGCGCACTTGCCAGTGTGCGTTGCGACTCTGTTGTATCACAATGTCTGTAGTCAGTGCCAGGACACCTGAAACCCCCATGGGGTGTACTATACAAAAAGTTTAAAAGTTGATACCAAGTGAACAGTTAGAAATCTGCATAAATGGCAAAGAGGCTGAGAAGATCTCTTTTAAGGGAAAGTCCCTGTCCTAAAACACTCCCATTAACTTAATTTTACAATGCCTTTTGAAACATCAAATAGGTTATCTCATGGCCAGTAGTTTAAATCACTCAGGAGGTACGCAATGAAGTATGAGGCTTCTCACTGTTCCTTTGAGAGTGCCCCAGTCCTACGATAGGCCACCCTCAAGTGTCCTGTTTCTCCCTATTGTAAAGTTAACGGTGAGTCTCGGTGCAAGGCACACACTAACTAAAGTAATGTATGTTTTAGGAATAAATTTACCAATAAGTGGTAACATTAGGTCGCCCTACTGCATTTTCTAGTCTAAATGTTCTCATTGGGTCAAACCAGATTATATAGTATCTGCTACC
The DNA here is from genome assembly GCF_051911475.1 of Siphateles boraxobius. NCBI lineage: Eukaryota > Metazoa > Chordata > Actinopteri > Cypriniformes > Leuciscidae > Siphateles > Siphateles boraxobius. The sequence continues at coordinate 10,025,184 of NW_027508975.1, forward strand.
CAAAACAACTGCTGTGGAATTATTTCATAGAATTTAGGTACATTGCCCTTATTCGGAGGATTTATCACAGTTCCTCAGATTACAGCCAAGCTTGGTCTTGTTGGGTAATAAACAAGTACTTGAATAAAATAATTCAGAATTAAATTGCTAGAAGATTTAAAGAAAGAAAGAAAAGTCAACTTCTTTCTTTGAACGCCCTTGAGCTGCCATATGTTAAACAGAGGCAGCGAACTAAACGGCAATCTGGTATTTCAAGGAATTAAAGATCAGAAAGGATTACCTGGTCACAGCATGAGTGTGAAGCCCACGGCCATGTTGGAAATCTATCAACGTGTGCCGCTAACACCTGTCAACAATCTGAATAGAATTAACTTCCAGCATTATCAGGTGTTGCTACTGGATAGAAAAAGAATGGATAGTTAGATCATTTGACAACCAGATTTTCAGGCTTTCATTGAACCTCATTTACAAAATGGGGGTGTGGAAATCTTTATTCAGTCATGTTTCAAATTTCATACTGAATTAAATAATCATCAGTGGGGATATTTGTGGATGTTGACTTGAGCCTCTTGCAAAACTGTCCTCCTTATGCTTCACCAATCTTGATTTGATCTGGTAGAAATAGTTCAACTTTCCTTAAAGGTGCAGTGTGTAAATTTTAGCGACACCTAGCGGTGACGTTGCGAATTGCAACCAACAGAAGTTACGGTGGCCGACAGGAAAAGATGTCTTAGGCCACAACTTCCCCAGATTTTGGAGAATCTTTTGGGAAAGACTGCAACCGTTTTTATGTAAATAACAATACCTTTCCCTTCCCTCTATTTTTGGCAGGACAAAAACAGGATGAGCAAAGAAAGCTGACTGTACATTACACAACCTCCCAGCACTACCAGGAGAATGTGTTCATAGAAGGGAGCAGGCCACAGTACCTGGAAGACCTGCATACAGAAGCCCAGGAGGGACTGAAGATACTACAACAGGAGGGTGAGCCTCATGCTCAAATCAATAACACAAAATGCACTGATCTATGACAACCTTGATCCACTGCTCACATTCTGGCCTTCTAATGCACAACTTTGTTTTCTGATGCACCTCACTCAGTCTTTCTTTCATACAGAGCACAAAAATGGGGTGGACTTTCAGGATGATCATACTGAGGTAAGCCTCTGAAGAAAAAAAAAAAAGAAAAAAAAATCTGTAGTCAAATCTATTAGATGTTAGACAATAGTAGCTAAATATAAACAAATAAAATGTTTTTAAACTCTCAACCGTGGTAATTCTGGTCTATACCATCTCTTAGATATTGACCTTGTCAACTGTATATAACAATGAAAATCATAAGACACAAATCATAAAACTAAAAAATTTTTTTTAAAAATGTAAGTTTCAAGGGCCCAAATCCAACAAACTCTTATGATAAGAAGCCTTAGTTTTCTTTTTTGCAAAGAAGTTTTTGTACCCTATTTACGGAAGCGTCACATGACGTCATTCATTGTTTTTTGATATCCAAACAAATATGTATACATTTTATAATAAATGTACAAATACATTTTATTGAATTGCTTTATAACAATGACCTCGATTTCTTGACAGCCAGAGGAAGACACAAGCTCAAAAGAAAGAGATGAATCACTTGAGACTGATAGCACTGCTGGGCACTCTCTCAATTCAGTGTCGACTGTCTCAGCAGTCTCCTCGCATTCAGTGCTTACACGTCAAGGTATAGAATGCTGACTTTAAGAAGGTCTTAAAATAAGCCATGCTTAGTGACACATAACCTATTTTTCCTCTAATGTGTGGTATAGCAATACGAAGACAAAACCATATATTTGTCAAAATTAAGTTTTGATCTATCCTGGGATAGACAGGTTCAGAGAAAATATGTGGAAAAAAGTTTTATCAAGGTTGTTTCATTTTTTTTACTGCCATTATTTTGTATACGACTTCATATTAAATCTAAAAGCAACTGAAGAGAATGGCATGACATTTTTTTTAAAATTAAATCTCTGTTTGATCTATCACTCACTTTAGGTTCCACATTTAAGCCATTGAACACAGTTAAAAGACTGGACAAGACCAAGAGGAGAAGTAGAAGAACAACTATCATGGGCATACCACAGCAAGTTCAAAGAGAATTGGGCATGTAAAACTATGTTATTGTCAGATTTCTTTTTTTTTTAAATCAGGTTTTTGAGAATGACATTCCTTAAAACAGCAACTTTGACAACTATATGAGATTACACAGCTATTCAGCCAAAAATAGAAGAATTACATTACTTTGCTTTTTTTCTACTTAAGATATGGCAAGAGGAACTATACTGCAGCAGCTTCCAAACAGAGAATGTGATGAAGATGATTCATCTGGCACAGTTGTCATCCCGACAACTGATGGAGAGCTCCCTTTTGTAAATCACGAAGGGGCTCGTGTACAACTGCAGAACATTGAGGTTCTTCAGACATCAAGAGATGAGGAGTTCCTAATAAACCACATCCATTCTGTCTATCAAGATGAGTTAAACCGAAAGCTTGGTCTAGGAGCATGCACTGCACAGAGGCCTAAGTCTCTTGCTATGCCAAGGATGACCACTTCTTATTTCCTGCATGAGCCTCAAGGTCCCGTTATGTCTATTTCACCACAGGCAACGTATTTATCCAAGATTATTCCAAATGCAGTTCTGCCTGCTGCAATAGATATCATTGAAATTAATCATGATCACAGTCGGCGCAGTGCCAGTACAGTCAGCAAGAGTAGTTTAGCATCAGCTAGCCCAGCTACTTCACGGTCTGGAGGTGGGACAAATCAAGGTCCTCTTACCGCTAGCTCCAACAAGAGCCATTCACAATCATCTGAGACTGTCGTCTCCAATTCCTCGACAATCTCTTCAAAAGGAAGGTGTCTACCAACCTTTGTTGCCGACAGCACCAAAGAAGTTTCAGATTTAATCCCAAAGGACATGAGTGTTAGAAGCTCAAGAAGTTGGACAGGTTCTGACAGTAAAGATACAAATCACAGACTGGACCAGAGGGAGATGGATGATGCAGGGGACAATGTTAGAAACAGCCATTCGTTCTCTCGTAATCTCTCTGTAATGAAGACAAAACTACCACCAGCACCGCCTCAGAGAACCTATTCCCTGCATCATGAAAAACTTAAGTGGAGATCTAGGGAGCGTGTAGACATAAAAGATCTCAAAGATATAGCACCAAATGATGAGCAAATCGGTAGAGATCTCAGCAATGCAAAAGAAGACCATCAGTCCACCAGTAACGAGAAGAGTTCTGTCCATTCTTTCGTGCTCAGCTCATTAAGAGATTTCCAGACATCTGTGGAATCTAGCCCACTTAGTCCTGATCAAGCTTTTACTGGAAGTCATGTCAGATTAAGTAACTCATCTCCAAAGAAAACTGGAGAATCTGATGAAAACAAATTTGATAGGACTTTATCTCCTTCAAGTGGATACTCAAGTCAAAGTGGGACGCCTACGCATTCCCCTAAAGAGGTTAGTCCCTCCTCACCTGGAAAGAGAAGAGTTAAGCCTTCAAAACCAGAGAGAGCAGGTGTACAGAGCTCACCGGTGGTTTCAGTCTCTTCGTCAATGACATCTCTGTCTTCAGTCACATCGGATACGGCGCATCAGGACATTCAAACCAACACCACTCCATCGGAGCCTTTGAAGTGCTTCCCTCTGCTTACAACAGTGAAAAACAAGGTAACACCTAAACACCCAAATAATGCTCTTAGGGAACTGTTCAACATTCCCCCTCCACCCAAGGTAAAAGCCCCATCTCCCCCACTCCCTGAAAGCTGGATTCACAATAAACGGACACTTGAACTATTATGTGGCCCAGGTCTAAACCCCCATAAGTTACATCAGCTTCAAAAACAACAAAAAGAGTCATCAATAGGTAAAAATCAAAACGCAAATTCAATGCAAATCCTTGAACAAATTATCCCAAAGACACAGACAACAGAAGAAAGGAAGATTGAAGAACAAATGGAGAACAAAGAAGCTGTAACAGAAAAAAATGAGTCCATATCACCACAAGTGCACAAACAAACGACAGAACCTCCTGATGTGAGCCATAATGGAAGCTCAACATTACATAATGAACTAGAAAGTCCAGAAACTCTTGCAGAGGTCAACCAAACTATTTGTTTACAAGGGGGAGGAACTGTAGAGGACCAAAAGGAAAGAGGTAGTCAAATACTTGTAACAACAAAGGTACCAACTATCAAAGTTGATCAAAGTTTGCTTTCACAAACAAACTATGAACTCAAAACAAATGGTGAAATTGTGAGCACATCTTCCCCAAGGAATGACAAAACCAATGAGGAGATCCAAAGAAACTGGCATGTAAAGGGCTTTTTGAATCATAAACCAATGCAAACCCTTGGTATAGAAGTACCTGATGTCAACGGCATTTCTCCACCTCCTTCTCCACCTCCAGAACACCACCCTCCTCCACCACCTACTAAAAAGATGTCAGCCTCCTCAGTGTCTATACCCCCATCTAAAGAAAAAGAGGAACAGAAGCAAGAAAAAGAGGAACAGGTGACTTTCCTGGAGTCTTCTTGGCCTCCACCACCACCACCAATGGAAGAGTCTACTGACTTGATGTTTGGGGAACAAGATGAACTTGACTTCCCCCCACCACCTCCTTCGTTCATGCATGAACCCCTCTCAGAGATATCGGTCAATTGCCATGAAGATTCATGTGAACAGCAATCCAATACAGAACTGGTGTCATCTAATCCCTCGGATATGGACAGCAGTCCAGACATGCATACCATTCTCCCAGAAAGAACAGTACAAAATGGTATGGAGAATAGACAACAAGATAAGCCTTGTAATAATGTATCAGACTTCTCGTTGGACCAAGTTAGCAAGGAGCAAACAACTGTAGCCTCTCCTGAAATGTCCTTTTTATTACCGGGTGAACTTGTACAAGGGGAAGATTCATCAGAGCATGCATCACCTGAAAGCCAAGCAGATTCCAATTTGCCACTTGCACCTCCGCTTCCAGTGGAAAACCAATCTATTGTTAACTTACGAAGGCATCCGAGCCTTGTAAACAAAGACAACCGGAGCAAAGAACATTTGTGTCGACACAAAAGCTCACCTATTCCAAAGGAAGATGCCAACATACCACTTGTCACACCTTCCTTACTTCAAATGGTGCGACTACGATCTGTAAATGTTGGGGAAAATCAAATAAACAATGATAGCAAACCAATTACTGAGACCACAACAAATGAGGATCACAGTTTTACTAGTCAAGCAACACCACAAAAGCCTATTCGCAAATCCTTGGCTTTGAAGTCCAACTCACCTGCTAAGTCTTCTCCTGCTCCAGCCCCATCCATGTGTCTCCAAGAGGCTATACGTATGAAGACAGCTGCTATGTCCTCCAGTGGAGTACCTGCAATGCTCAATCTACGTTTATCCTCAACTTGCACTGCTAGTTCACCTGTGCCATCCCCTAAAACACCAGACAGCTGTGACTTGCATAAGTCCCCTGCATCAACAGCCAGTTTTATATTCTCCAAAAGCACAAAAAAAGTTATCATTGAAACACCTTCTTCGCCTGAAGTCCAAGCAAGCCTCAAACAGAGTCTTGCTGCTGAGATTATGCATGTTTCTGACCAAGCCAAGATGGAACAAAATGGAACAATTACTAATGGAACAAAAAAGGCAATTAAAGTGCCGCCACCTGTTGCTAAGAAACCAGTGCATGGAACAAATCCTCCCAACAAGACAGAGAATGTAACACTGGATAAGACAGAGATCTTGACAAATAAACAAATAACGAGAGTTGAAGTTAATGGGCAAAGTGATCCAGTGCATCCTGTTGGCCAGCGAGCACAATCATTAGGGAGCCAAGAGCAACCAAGTAAGGAAGCATTCAAAGGTTATTTCAATTTGTGCATGAAGATGGAACCATGTAAATGATCATTGTAATTACATTTCTTTTTCAGGAAGTACAGAGACTGCATGTTGAAGAGTCATGATGGATGAGTTGAGTTTTGATTGGACTGTTTAGTCACAGTCTGGCAAAGACAAGAGGACAAAGCAAGTGATAAAAGCCCAAGTGAGATTGTGATCAAGTATCCATGGATACCGCAACTGTCTTAAAAGCCTTAGCCTGACAATGGCCTTCAAATGTATGCAAAAGCTTTTTCCCCAATCTGTTTTTTTTTTTTTTTTTAAATAGCTTTATTACAAACTTTCAAGTATTTTTCTAAATGAGTTTCTGTGCTCTGGGAAAAGTCACTTTAAGTTTATTGTGGACTTATTAAAGCTAATGACTACGAGATTAAACTGACATCTAGTGGTCACTAGTGGTAGTAATCACTGCATAGTGCAAACAAAATTTGACATATCTAAATATGTCCAAGCACAGAGATTGATTGCTAGCTTTCATGAAAGAAGTCGTTTCTACTAACAATTTTTTGAAAGGTTTAGTTCTACAGAAATCAGCTTTTAGAATTTGCTTTTAGCAAATATGTAATAATACATGTACAGAACCATCTGTTATCTTTATGACTTCTGAAGTATGCTGACCATGGCTGAAACATATAACATACAAAACATTTATATATTTACTTTTCATTAGATCAAAGGCACTTTGTAAGCTAAATGCTGTATTTCTGTTGGAACCAGCAAATTAGTAAAAGTATTGACTGACGGTCCCTCTAAAATTGATGTAAATATATACAGTATATCCATATACTTTAGTAACTATTTACTTCCAAAGGAGTGAATAGAATTACAACACTGTTTCTGTTTTAAAAATAAATGTGCATTAAAAGATATTTATAGATTTACCCTGTTTTGACTGTTTTTAAATTCCTTAGACATACAAATATAGCATTACACACAGTATACACCCCCCATACAACCATATATTTTGTTTGTCTATGCCGTGTAAATATTCATTCATCAGAAGAGAAAACCTTTTAATGTTCTCTGGTAAAGCTGCTTTTTTCAGTACAGCAAAATACGCAAATGAGTTATAGTTCACATATCCTTTAATCAAGAATTAATTTCTAATGTTTACATGGTGACTTTTTTTTTTTTTTAACAGACTCCCAAACTTTCATTTTTAGGTTAATATACTTAGATATCTCTAGTTCATGACAAAAACTGCAAAGGTACATTTGAAGACATTTCCATCATTATTTTCATAAAGAAAAATAGTTATGAATCATCTTTATTTCAATGCGTTTGGTTAACATCAGATGAGTTCTGAATATTACATTGCATGAAATTTGAGGTGTTTCCCTGTGAACCAAGCTAAACTTATCCTAAAATATTTACCCATTGCAGTTTATTATGTATATAGATTGTTCATGTCTGAACCGTTTCCATTAATGGTTTAATAGTTAAAAAATTGAAGAGGAAGACCTGAATTTGAGGACAACAGATGAACTCCTGGAAGAATCTTAATTTGTCATTATAACAAATGAGCATGAGATTATTTACTGCAGTACTTAATGCATAAAACATCTTGGACAGCAATACATGCAATGTAAAGCACAGGCAATACCCATATGTATTCTGCTCCAGTATTTGTCTTCTATTATATCATTTACAGGTTGACATGGCTAAATGAAACAGTAAAAATTCAGCAATGGCATTGTAAGCCATTTGTTTTTCCATCAGAATCAGGTAGCAGTTTTTGATGACTATGATGAGTAATACCTGACGTGTAATTGTTATGGGAATATTGGGTTGTCATCGAAACTCAAGCTTTGAAGATTTTGAGAAAAATGGTGAAGACTGTCTAGCTAATAGTTCCACCTTTCAGTGTTTTACAGGTGATCTGTCCTAGTTTGGTCATCAGATTTAGCTCTTTCCATTGTGCAACATTCTCGCCTGATATCTTCAGATCCACCTGAAGAGATCAGACAAATAAACATACAACCAAGAATAAGACACAGTGATACCATAATGAGTGTTTAAAGGGTTAGTTCACCCAAAAATTAAAATTAAGTCATTAATTACTCACCCCCATGCTGTACCAACCCCGTAAGACCTTCGTTCATCTTCGGAACACAAATGAAGATATTTTTGATTAAATCTGAGAGGTGGATCACTGCTACATAGGCTGCCAGAGGGAATGAAACTTGACGGCCCAGAAAGTCATTAAAGAACATGTTTAAATATTCCATGTGCCTACAGTGGCTCAACTATAAGTTTATCAAGCGACGAGACTACTTTTTTTCCGAAAAAAAAAACATAAATAACGACTTTATTCGACTATTCCTTTTCTTCCTTGTGGGCCTGAGACGAGAGTTCAAGAGATTTCCACGACGCATGCGCGAGAACTGAGAAGAGGACGTTCTTCTTCTAATACTTCTTGTTCAGTTCTCGCGCATGCGTCGTGGAAATCTCTTGAACTCTCGTCTCAGGCCCACAAGGAAGAAAAGGAATAGTCGAATAAAGTCGTTATTTATGGTTTTTTTTTTCGGAAAAAAAGTATTCTCGTCGCTTGATAAACTTATAGTTGAGCCACTGTAGGCACATGGAATATTTAAACATGTTCTTTAATGACTTTCTGGGCCGTCAAGTTTCATTCCCTCTGGCAGCCTATGTAGCAGTGATCCACCTCTCAGATTTAATCAAAAATATCTTCATTTGTGTTCCGAAGATGAACGAAGGTCTTACGGGTTTGGTACAGCATGGGGGTGAGTAATTAATGACTTAATTTTCATTTTTGGGTGAACTAACCCTTTAAGTACAAATATATAAAACTCGCATACCTGTAACTTCTCAAACACCTTTTTCTTTGGTTTCAATTCATCATCTGGTTTGCCTGATTCATAACCTTCTACAAAAACACGGTCTCCTGGTGCTGATCCTTCTGGTGGATCCAAAGGCTCCACTTTCCTGGGCTCTCCCTCACTGAAGGCCATCACATTCAGAAAGATCAAGACAAGATGACTTTTACTATAAGAAAATCTTCATTGATTGAATAAAATAGTTAAATTAGGGTGTATCAGCCCTACTAACATTGAAGAACAGAGCAGCATGGCTTGGGATTCAATCCCTCTCATTTTCTGAGGCTTTAGGTTGCATAGCAACACTACAAGACGGTCCTGAAGCTGCTCCTGGGAGATGTAGGCCACCAGTCCACTCACTACAGTCCGTGGCTGTTCCTCCCCCACATCAATTTTCTCTAAATATAGCGACTCTGCATCTGGATGCTAACAGGTAAAGAAAAAAGGGTTATTTCAACATCCTCTTATTGGAAAAATAAATCGTAAAATTTATTGCTGGCCGTCTCTACCTTTTCTACACTGATGACTTTGCCTACTCTGATGTCCAATCTGGATGGTATGACCTCCTCCTCATCTGGGGTTTGTTTAGGGTTGCCCTTCGCTCCTCCTTCTGTGAAGCAATGACAATCAAACAGTGTGCACATTTTTACCTTTTCCTAAAACTCATTCGAAATCTTGAAGCAGCTCCAATTTGTTTTTTATTGTTAAATGGGATCATAATGGTCGATGATTGTGTCCTAAATGTTTTTAGACAGTGAATTTTCACTCACTGTTTTTAGAGGGCTCTGGGTAAGCTGATGTTGTCAGTTTCCTCAACTCTGGGGTTTCAAACTTCTTCCTGATGGGGTCCAACAGCTTGTGAAGAGCCAACTCTACTGAAGCCTTCAGGTCACCAGGATGGATTTGCTGCAGGTACAAGCAGTGCAGGGGTCAACATATGATGAATTTATAAACGTATTATTTGTACATTAAATAGCAAGGATAAGGACTGTTCAGATACCTCTGCAGCAAAGTCCTTCTCTACTTCCTCATAGTCAGTGTAGACTTTGTCGCCTCCCCACTTTGGATCTCTTTTAATCACAAACTCTGAAAATAAGAACACGTCATTAAGCACTTAACTAGATGTTTGCATTTTCTAAAAAAATGTTTTTGTGCCCAAGCTCACCTGAATGCAGCGGGAAAAGCACATGCTTGACGAAGGACAGAATGCCATTATTCTCAACATTTCCAGGCTCACAGAATGCCTTCTTTAGCTTCTTCTTCACCTCTTGGCTCTTATCCAACAGGTCAATCTTGGATTCCTGATATCAGACAAGAAAGTTTGAGAATGCTGAATCAATACAACATACAACAGCATAAGCCACTATCCCGTCCCGTCGAATCAATGGGATTCTTTAATTATATGAATCTTCAAAGTTGTAGATGGTAGCGTACCTCCTCAGAGGAGCTCATCTTGCCCCCGGTCAGTCCCGGAACCATTGGGTTCATCATGTGGATACGTTTGGTGTACCCAAGTGAGGGCAGGTACTGCAGAAGAAGAAGAAAAAACAACAACAACGAAAATATACCTATCAATTACACCTTATGGCACACACATATTTATGGTGATCAGTACAGAGTAATCAAAACAGTACAATAGCATGGTAGAAAGCTTGATTCAGCCTGTTATTCTGTCCACCCCCTGCCTGTCCCTTTTATGCCGTTACTTATGTTTTGCTTTAGAGTGCCAGAGGAAATATCAAATTCTAAATATTGTAATAATACGGTGAGATTTTCTATTTCCTACTGGCACACTAAAGTAAAATACAGTGTATAGGAAGTAGTGCAAATTAAGTTTGGAAAAAAAAAAAATCAAATGTACCTTCTCAGCTAATGTGAAGATCTTCCTCTGATCCACACCCCCGAACTGAGCATCTACTTTTAAAAACTCCTCATCCAGTGCCTGATGGAAATAAAAAAACAATATCAAGTGTCTGGAATATGCCGAAAATCAGAATAATGAACAGAACACCAAAAGGTCATTCGCTATTTACAAAATGTAGGTTTAAATACAAAGTACCCAAAAGTACTGAATACATTCATGTGATCAAAAATGCAGTAAAAATATTGTGAAGGATTATTACAATTTTAAAATGAAAAAATTCTTTCATTTGAAAAAAGGTTAGCAAAAGACAATCTGCATACCTGTAGTCCAGGATACAGCAGACCACTCAGAAGAGGATGCTCAACCTGTTTGACCACCTCGGCCCCTGCTTTCTTTGCATCATGTTCAGTGACCACGGATGACAGTCGGTAAACATCCAGAGTGTACTCTCTATTATAGATCAACCATACAAAGATATTGTAATTTGCATTTACTTTCTTTATATTCATTCATAATGTAAGAAAATGGGTGTAATGGTACATGTATTCGTCCCGAACCGTCACAGTACGGACATCAGTATTCGGTGCATACAGTCAGACGACGAATACAGTCAGTCACAGGTGATCCACACTACAATCCAGTAGGGGGCGTACCCGGTAATTTAACACTGTTTGCCAACCACCACAGCAGGAAAAAGAGCAGAAGAAGAGACGATCTATCCACCAACCCAAAACAAGAGTTCAGAGTGCACGCAATGGACTACTTGCACAACTATTTCCGCGTTTTAGTTAGTACATATCGGGAGTTTCCGGTTAGAGCATTCAGTGCACATGAGAATGCAGATTATCACTATGTTTTATGGCTGCCAATTGATTAAAACAATGAATAATGATCTCTGTATTAATTATTTTGAGCCTGCTGAAATGTGCCTATAAATGTAATTTCTTTCCAACTGTGCATTCTGAATAATAAATAGGCTAAATATATGTATCCACTATAAGCTGCAGCGCAGTCCTATACTTGACTACTCATTAACTGTTTTTTTCTCTTTCTGACATGTCATACCTGTTGGGTTTACATTCTTAAATGAAATTGACTATTAAAAGGATTGCTTGTGTGTGCTGGTGTTTATTCCAGTCTTTTAAAATAGTTGAATGAATGAATGCTCGCGAGGTGCTTGTAACAATGTTAAATTGATTAAGGCTATTTAATAAATAACGTACACAGCGTAGAGGAGAATGACAGTCAACTACTTTGAATATTATATCATTTTGGGCATAAACATGTAAATAGTGAAAAGATTGACAATGAAAAATGACACCGAATTGTTAAAATATTTAATCCAAATATATAAATGTTCGTGGTTTGTAGTGATGTTATTTATCTATTCTAATAAACTTCAGCGTCGCGGTCACTAGTTGAGACGAACACTGGCACCCTTTGGTGAAATAATGGCGTATTTTTACACATCCACTGCTTTCTCAGATCGGCTTGTTGGATTAACGTCATGTTCCGATACATTTAGAAAATTCTGTACACAGTAAACATCAGAATATCCCTTCTCCTGTCAATAAAAATTGTCACATTTTTAAATTTTATTGCGGACACTCATTTTAGGTGGCGTTTGTTCAACTCATTGACCACAGTACATTAAAAGTAAACATTACTGGAAATAAGTGAGACGTACTATTTCCAAACGGAAGTGCGTCACGAAGCTCAGGTCAAGAGGTCCATAGCTTGCTAGTAGCTTATACGTTGAGTTTCAATTAATTGAGCTCCACTAACTTCACGGAAAGGAAACCGGGATGGCAGAAAAGCAGCATCCTGTTAGTTTTCTTTATTTTACAAAAGCAGAATGTTTTTTTTTTTGTGAGTGTACAATAATAAATAAACTTTACAGTTTCGAATGACATCTTACTCTTATTTTATCTCTGGATGGCCAGTATTTTAAGTTGTTTCCGCTGTTATAATTGAACAAAAATCAAAGTCTGCCAAATGCATAAATGTAACTGTAATACACTAAAGGAGGCTGTTCTGTACCATCTACCTCAGGGGCAACTAAATGCCACTAGGTGGAACAAACTGTAATTTGCACTACTTTCTGTTCAAAATAAATAAAAGAAACCTAGTATTGGGGATTTGTTGCTTTTTCCTGTTGTACCGAACTCGTATCGAACAGTGAGCCCAAAATCGATGTACTTACTGAACCGTGACTTCAGTGTACCGTTACACCCCTAGTAAAAACAATTTCCCAGTACAATGCTTGGAATATCTATAAAACCATGTGTTTGGTCGATTATCATCCAATGTAGTTCTTTGAAATACAGTATTTAAACCAAGAGGAGTGTTTACCTGCTGAGCTGAAAGTCTGTGCCTTTGACAAATTTGAGTTTGTCAAGGGGAACTCCAATGCTCTCCAACATAGCCTTAATGATCTGCTCATAGTACTTCACCCTGAGCTCCAGCAGCTCCCAGGGAGCCTTCATGTTGTCTAGGTAGGCATGGAGATCAGCAAAGAGGATGGTCACCTATAGAACAAAAACACAAATAGGTACACACCAGAGATAAGTGCTTATATGCTGACAACAGTAATTCAGAACCAATACAGAACGCCAAAGTCAAACCTCGCAGCCCGCCTTCAGGAAGTCAGCGATCTTTGACATGGGGACAAAGTAAGCCACATGGGGTTTGCCTGTGGTCGCTGTTCCCCAGTAAACCTTCAATTCCCTCTCCTTCAGGATCTCCTTCAACCTCTCCTCACCAAGAACCTCCTTTGAAAACAACAGTGACAGAAACAGTAAGTGAGTGATGGTAATCCGGATTTTTTTTTAAATACTTTTTATTTTCTGTATTTAATTATTTATTTATTTGTTCTTTCATTTATTTTTATATTCCTTTATTGCCTCATGTATTTATTTCCATTTTCATTTATTAATACAGTACATTAATTTGCCCTCCCTAAAATGTATAAATACATGTGTAATAAATAAACTCATAAATAAACTCATAAATAAATAAAAATTAAAAAAACAAAAAAAATTTATTTAATAAATATCAGTAAAAGATAATAAAAATACATTTAAAAGTAGATGCAGAAAATAATAACTGAAAGCAAAAAGTAATACAAAAATAAATTCAGGATTAAATACTATATTTTTATACATATTTATTTATTTATTGGTTTTACTTTTTGTCTGCCGGTTTAGGACTCCATAGAACTGCGGTACATGTAAAAATGAAATCAGAAACCTTTCAAATGTATCTCTTCAAAACAATAACAGAAAAAACAAAACAAAAACAGCTCCTTTGACATGATACTTCAAGTGTTTAATATATTTTGAGGATTTAAGAATCTCAAAGCAAACAGAAGATTTCAGATACTAGATTCCAGATATTGTTTTTCACCTGAAGGTTCCTGGTGATGAGCTTGAACTTCTCATCAGGGCTCAGCTGCTCTCCCATGATGTCTGCTGCTTCTGTACAGATTGAGAAACAGGTCAATAACGAAGATAAATTCTACCTGTGATTCTGGTGGCAGCCAGAATTACTTTTAAGGATCAGTTATTTAGACCTGGCTTTAAAACAAAAAGTGACGTGCGCTATCAATGAATAGCTGAGGATGTGCTGTCTAACATCCATTTCAAGGAGTGATAGAGGCACCATAAAGCAGGCAATTTATTGGCAAAAAATTTAATAATTATCTTGTAATTTCAGTAAATAATAGATTACAAAAGATCACATATAAAATAAAAAAGCTCACCGGTGGTGGCTGAGAAACGTGTGTGCCGGTGACAGGCTTTTCCGGTTGCAACAAGATTTCATCACGTATTTCATAATAAAAGCCTCATCAGACATGTCAATAAAGGTTAGCATCATCAGTCATTTCAATACAAATATTTGGACATTTATCTGCGGAATATATTGTATATGTCTAACTAAATATGTATTTTTGAGGTTTTTCTTTTTCTTTTTCCGAAATACTTATTTGTAATGTGGTAGTGTTGCATCAGCTCTGAACAATCAATTGCCCAGCTATCCATCAACAGGAGGAGTAATCGACTGAAGAACAACGAACTACGATCCATTGTAATAGCTGTCTGACTCCATCAGGGGCCGCTCCTACTCTGAGTAGCATTGAGCGTTCGACTTTTTTTTTTTGTCCTTTCCTTTTTTAATTAAAATAATTTTAGGATTAGGCTACTGACCTTTACTTTACAAAATATTAGATACCGCAGGCAATTAGCTCTTTCAGAAACAAAATTGACAATTTATGACGAAATAATGACACTGAGGTGAGCTTACAAATCTTTTTTGCGATTTAGAGGTTGACGATTTCACGGTTTCGTACGATTTGTCAAATAAATGAATGAATAAAATTGTCATTGTCACAGATAAAAATTACAGAAACATGCCACAATGTGCAATCTCCTTCTCTCTATACATTTTCATACTTTATTATGAAAAGAGATTAGGTGAAAACTAACCATGGAGTCAGTTATTATAGTAAAAGTGTAATATAACCGTGTTTTTGGCGGATTGATTAATGGTCTTGTTTTGTAGTAAAAACCTAGGTTAATTTTCGTAAGAGTAACCCTGAAGAAAAAAGGAAATGATCCTTGAAAATTAATTGTGGTAGTATTTATTAACAGACATTTTTGTAACATTTTTTAAATAACTACACACATGTACAAATATAACAATTCCCTCAAAACAAAGAAAGAAATCTATGTACAAAAAACAGCACATTTATTATATACAATATCTGTCATTTTTGATATCAGAATATGGAAATATCAACGTATCACCACAAACTGGTGTTAATGAAAACCATAAAGAAATGTCACAGATGCATCAATACAATACTCTGACAGGTGTAAGACAACGGTATTAACATCCAAAAATGCACTGATGATATTTCAATATGCATCATCATATGTACATATGTATAACATACGGCACTTGACACAAATGTTATATACAAGTAAGTCCATTTTCCCCAGATAGAAAATGAAAAGTACATAATATTATTTTCAGATGGTCTATGTACATATATAACATCACATGGTATGAAAACACTTGGCATTGAAATCTTTGACACCAAAGTTACAGGCAGATAACTGACATTTATTATTACTATACAATAATAAAAGCACTTTTGATAACTAATATACAGAAAAACATAAGGACACTGACTAAACGAACAGATCAGGCAGAAATCAGATTAATTTAACAACTAACCAAACAGCAGTGTCACCTATAAACACTTTGATTGGCTTTTCCATAGGAATTAAAGTCATAATTCAGCAGTGACAACAATTCTAATTGCCCTTATTTTACTGACTGAGACCCTTAAACAAGATAAATTAAGAAAGAGGGGAGAAACATACGTAATCAAATCAACATCTGATTTAAAAAAAAAGTAATAAATACTTATTAATATTGTTCACCTCAGACGAGGCATTTTAACCCCACTCACTCTGATGGCATCCTGCTAGTTAATTGGCTGAGTTGTCATCTGTACTTTTTCCATTCACACTTTAGCTGATCCATCCAGAACTGAATCGAAGAAGATCTTCTGATCTGAAGCGTTGAGGGACCAAATTTGTATGTTTATCCCTCAGCGCATCCCTCTAAAAAAGCTCTGTACGCCCCACAAGAGCAGAAACAGATAAAAAGGAACATAGAAGGTGTACGCACAGAAAAGTAATACAAGAAATAAAACCATAACCCTTTGTGCACAATTCTAAAGTTTGATGTAATCAAACCTCATGGTTTCACGTTTGTAAATTCAGTTAGATGCACAAAAGTATTTATAAATATTAAATTACATACAAATATTACTTACGTAGTGTACAGTTTCACAGATATTCCTTCCAAAATGTACCTTTCAATCATGATTGAAATGCATTTTTGGTTTTAGCACCTTAAAAACCTTTCTAAATGTTTCAAGTTTCTTACGGCGTGTGCCACCTGAGATTTTTCTTTTTTTTGTGCAGTACAGATGTGTGCTTATCAAAAGCTGGCTGTTTGCTTTGAGATCCTATGCCAGAGAGCAGCACAAATACACACAGAAGCCCGCCCTTCGGATTTATTCAAGTCAGAGAAACATTTCTAGCGTCCATTAGCACTTGCGACTGGAAATGGCAAGGCACTTTGAACTTGAGCTGGCAAAGGCTACGTTTCAAGTTGATCCGCTGTTGTGTAGGGGTGATATGGGTGAAAGTTCTCAGCCATAAGGTAGCCTGATTGGTTCAAAGCATCCGCTCCGTTTGTTTTGGCTCTGTTGGTCCGAAGCAAATGGCACAATGTCCCGTCAAGTGTTCTAGTGCTATTAAACTACATTGAGCTCAGTGGAGTCTGCTTCTGAGTCGATCTCATTTTCTCTGAAAAAGAGTCACACAGGAGAAAGTTAGGCAAAATCAATGGGTCATAGCCAAAAATATTGTAAAAAGTAAGCACAAGAAAACATTTAATCAGCTTTAAAGTACCATGTAAATTTAAATATTTCAAGAATGTTGAGCTGGCTTAGCCATGTGAGACATGTGATAGATTCAATAGGTGGTTTTACCTTTGTTCATTAAGAAGTTTGCGGTTGCCTTGTCTCTTTTCCTCGTCGATGGGATAGGAGATGAATATTAGCAGCCCGATAATGATCAAGACTATCGGAGCGGCAGACACCAGGATCTTCAAGGTTAAATCGACCTCAGCGGGTTGCGTGCAACCTCTCGTCACATAGCCGGCAAAACTGTTTCAAAGAGCAAGAAATGAGAGATTAGCATGCTATTAAGGTTCATTCAGATAAATCCAACCTCATGACGGAGCACTGAATCTCACATGAAACACTATCCTACATGGTCACGGCCTCCAGAGCCAAAAGACCGATTTAAAGAGAGATGAACTAATCGCATTATATCTGAAAGTCAGGAGGCCAGACTTATTCTCATACATTAAAAGTAAATTTAAAAAAAACAGGCTTATTCGATCATGGAGTCTCTAATCCAACTTTAACAGCCTTGATAGCTTCAAAAAGGATTTTGTGTACGTGTTTGTGGAAACTCACTCAAGACTAAGAGTTGAGACCCCCAATGAGACTCCAGATGCAAACTTGGTAAAGAACACATAGAAGGAGTAGAAGATGGCTTCATGGCCCTGAGATTCAGGATTTTGGACTTTAAAATCATCCACGACGTCGGGAAGCATTGACCTGAGCACATAGGAAAACATGCGTGAATACTGTGCATCAAATTTGGAAGCGTACGCATATTTTTTGTGCATTTTATAATCATCAGGGACTCACCAGGGCAGAAGGAAGGCCGCTGCTACACTGACTCCAGCCGCAAAAGACACAACGTATGTCACATAAAGACTGCTTGGAACCAAGACTACAGAGACCAGGAAAGGCACTACAGACTGTAAAGAGAATATAAACAGTCAGTAAAGGGAATCAAAAAGTTTTCGTTAGATGACAAGACGATGTAGGTCAGTTAAGGTTTCTGTGCCACTGGCAATACTTACTGTAGTCCCAATATACACGGCAGTCTTCTTGCCAAATTTCGTGAGGAACCATTGCCAAAATGGGATAGCAAGTGTGGCGGAGAGCTAAAATGGAGGAAATTAAAATAGAAATTGGCTCAATGAGTGTGCTGGATTAATAAAGGAGGGAACATTTTGTTTAAAACACGTTTCAAGTTCTATTCAAGTTGCTTTGGTTTTGATAAACTTTTATACCATTTCCAACAGACTTTTAATACAGCAATACATGCAAGTGTACACACCTTGATTTTTGTGTTACATATATTTTTCAAGGTAAAAAGTATATATGACAAAACCATGAAATAATAATAAAAAAAAATCATAAATGCATTAAACATAAAACTTTAGAGCTTAAACCATTTTGTTATAAAAGGTCAGACTATGTGATATTTTAAGAGACTTAATCAGATTCTGCAGGGGTCAGAATCCCGATCCATGTTTTTTTTTTTTTTTCTGCATGTTGGTCAAATCACATGTTGATTTGGTGGACAAACATTTGTCATCTAATGTATATTTTCCTAAATTCAGAGTTCCTACACATTTTCCATTTCAAAATTAAATACTTTTCCAGACTCAAATTTCCAAACCTCTCTGTTGATTTTCAGACCATATTCAAAGTGCCCCATTATGCTTATTCGAATATTCCCTTTCATGCAATGTGTAATGCAGCTATCTGCAAAGTTATGAAGACGAAAGAGCACGCGATAAATAAAGTAATTTTTTCTCAAAAGAAAGAAGACTCTGAACAGCCTAAACGAGTCATCAGGAATTCGAATCCCACTTCCGTGACGGCTACACGTCATTGGGTAACAAATTTGCCTAATGCCCACCTATGTTCTACGTTTTCCGTCGGCGAACAACTTGACACTATATCTGGTTCTTGTTGTACATGTCGAGAAGACGCTGTTTTCTGCTCTGCAAAAGCAAATTCTCTTTGTAAACACTTGCAAAGGATGAGAATGTGAAGAGTCTGGTTAAAATTACCACAGCGATACAACAGCAGCACAACCTTTTGACGAATGCTTCTCAAATCTCCATGAAGTATAAATGAGGTTTACAAAACGCTTATCCATTAGAGATGGGACAGTACCCAATTTATTAGCAAGTATGATTATTTATTGATGATTATATTTTCTAATGGGTGTTCTACGCATCACAGAGAATCGTCCTGCTCAAGTTGTGTTTGCGATGGAGGTTTGGGTTGAAAAACTAGCTCTTTCAATGTTTCATCATCGGACTTGAGTTTGGATTGATATGGTAAAATCGACAATATAGTTACTGTATTTACAGTGTGTACAATCGCTATAGGGCATAATATGGGCGTTTAGCTTTTGACAAGGACTGTAAGTGGTAGACCAATCACATTAGACTGGTCCGTCTGGCCAATCAGATCAGAGTAGGCTCGCGACAAGGACGGGTTTAAACGAATCATCGGACCTGCGTTTGACAATCATTGAAAAATGTGGTGATGTATGTGCAATGTATATTATAGCCTCTCTTTTTTTTATTATATAAGGTTATATATAATGTTGACCCTTTTCATGATATGCTAATTTTTTGAGATTTTCTTGAGCTGTATGCCAAAATCATCAGTATTAAAACAATAAAAGACCTGAAATATTTCAGTTGGTGCGCAATGAATCTAAAATATATGAAAGTTTTATTTTTATCATTACATTATGGAAAATAATGAACTTTATCACAATATGCAAATTTTTTGAGAAGGACCTGTATATACAGACTTTTGCATGCACACAAGAAACTTTTTCGTGCCCTCGAGAAACGGGTGGTCGGGGATTACTCTGTCGCATAAAATACTAAAAATATTTTTTTATTTTTGCAAAGGTCCTTTTAGAGGATCTGCATTACGGTGCTAAGTAAGAATACCATGAGAAAAAACTCAATACGCTTATAACCTGCCACAATCACTCAGTTGTGTTTGACAATCCCTAAAGAATCACTAAACAGCTGCCATGAAAACACACCTCTTGCATGATACATTTATTTTCATTAAATTATTTTAAATTCATTAGATTTTCTATTATAGAAAACTAAATAGGGGCAATAGTCAGGAAATGCAAATATTTTTCCATACTCTGCTTTCTTTTTTCCATACTTTTCCAAACCTGGAAATTACTTCAATCTAATTCCATACTTTTCCAAACTGCGTAGGAACACTGTAAATTAGAATAAAAATGTAAATAAAAAATATGGAAAAACGATTTAGACGATGCCTAATAATTTATTTTTTTTTAAATGCCAAATATATCAGTCCATCGGTCTTATGCTCAACCACAATTTATAATATTTTTACAAATCTGCATCAGTTTTTTTTTTCTTCTAAGTAATAATAAAAATTGTCAAACTGTTTAACAGAATTTCATTCTTCGCAATTTACATTTACATTCATGAATTTGGTAGACACTAATCCACAGTGACCAACTTTGCATTAAAACTATATATTTTTTCAATTAATTCCCTGGGAATCAAACCCATGACCTTGGCGTTGTTAGTGCCATGCTCTACTGTTTGAACTAATTAACAAAAAATGTATGTTGACTTACATACGTTTATCCATTTACAAGTACAGTTAACATACTGCACTGCAAGAGGGTTAATGCGCATAAACAAAGCTTTAGCTAGGATTTTATATCTGGAAAAAGTAGATCTCCGTGTTCATACAGGTTCCCATCAACAAGAACGCTTCCTCATGACACACAAGACAACATTCCAACTCTGTTTTTAGTTGAAGGACAATGCCTGAAAACGTACTATTCATGCATGCTCAGTCATAGTTCGGTTCAGAGACCCTGAGAGAGGATTATTCTAGTCAGGGGGGAACAAAAAAAGTTGACAGGACTACAATAATTCTCTCTTATCGAAATTGAGTGTTCAAAACCCAGATTAATTTAAGATTAAGGACAAAAGTGTAAGAACAAGACATTCTTGTTCTCCATAACTAGATGAACACCTTTCTTGTTCTCCATAACTAGATGAACACCTTTTTCTTCCTCAAACAATAATCTGGTTTCTATCCAATACTCTCAACTGTGAACATTTTTCTGCGATAGAGGAATTTCAAGGGTAAAACAGCAAGCTGTAAGTTGGTTAAGGGGCAATACTGGAAATACTAGTCCATTCCAAAAAACAGCCCAAATAGATTGTTTAACGCAAATAGCAAACTGGACCCAAAATAGACCCATTTTAAGTTATTTCCTTTTGTACACTTGTCAGTCAAACAAATGCATTCAAAAAGCACATTCAAAACACATTTAAAAGACTGAGCCCTTTATAAATGCTTACCATAATGACGAGCAAGATGTTTTGGAAGTCGTTCCTAAAGCCCAGGGTGTAGCTACAGAATAGTGCAAAGTTTCCCTCTAGAAACTGCAAGAAATATTTATCGACACAATAAGCTGCATAGTAAGACACATTACAAATAAAGAGTTTGCCAAAGCTAACAGTGCTCATCTATGGCGGTCACCGTTTAAACAACCAAAATGGCTGCTGGTGACCACGGCTCAACCGGAATCATTTGCACAAGGACTCACCATAAAGGCCAGAGAGGTGAAGAGGAAGCCCATGACCAGCTTGGCATATGGACCGTGACCCATGACCATACGAATGCCCTGGAAAAATGACATGGGCTCAGTTCTAACCCTGCAGGTCTCTGTTAAAAAGAAGAGAGAGGCCAGGTGAGATGATGGAAAGTGGCACCAAATCAAACAAATGGCAATTAATGGTGCTACAACAAATACAATAAACACCAGAGCACTGGGGAAACTAGAGTTTACAATAGTAAACTAACTTTTCCCACAATTTCAGGTTTTAGCCTATTAAGAGGTGCACATTGCGCACAATTTGTTCATGTCGGTTAGCTGCCAAAATAAGCCGCCCAGGATAAGAATGTTGTTTAATCGCTTGATCCATGTTCCATGAGTTTGACGCATGATAAGTCAGAACTGTGCTTATCTTTCCCCACAACATCTCATGTAGGCCTGCTAAAGGATCAAATTTTGGTTCAAAATAAACTACTCTGGAGAACACCAATAATGACCTTCTTTTAACATGCGCCACATTTAGACACCTCTCTGTGCTGTGAAACCTAAACCCCCTGCTAAGCTTATTCACTGGCATTTCCCTGGGACCAGCTGAGCTCTGCTTGTGGGACAACTACTGACTCAAAGTAACCCGATCAGTGTAGAAAGGAACATCTGCAATCAACTGCAAAAGACTGCTTGATGAGCACAGTGTAGACACAAGTTGGGTCAGTTTGGGTCAAAGATATTGAAGTGATAGTTCCCCTTAAGAAAAAATTTGTTTACATCAAAGCCATGATGTCAGCTGATTTGACGTTTGGTCGATTTCCTGCATTTAAATTTGCATAAATTTTAAATGTGGTTGTCAAC
Organism: Siphateles boraxobius; assembly: GCF_051911475.1. Lineage (NCBI taxonomy): Eukaryota > Metazoa > Chordata > Actinopteri > Cypriniformes > Leuciscidae > Siphateles > Siphateles boraxobius. The sequence continues at coordinate 10,047,772 of NW_027508975.1, forward strand.
TTTTTTGCAAGCATATTAAAAGACCTCATAGCTTTCAACATTGATAATAAGAAATGTTTATCTAGCAGCAAATCAGCATAGAATGATTTCTGAAGGATCATGTGATACTGAAGACTGGAGTAATGATGCTGAAAATTCAGCTTTGCTATCACAGGAATACATACATTTTTTAATATTTTCAATAGAAAACCATTCTTTTAAATTAAAACAGTAATATTGTTTTTTTACAATGTATTTTGCAAATAAATGCAGCCTTGTCATAAGAGACTTCTTTCAAAAACATTTTTAAAAATCTTACTGACTGTGTAAGTTTAATTACATCAAAAGCAGGAAAAAATTATTTGTGAAATTGTGGCATATTTGCAATAGTACAAGCACTTACCTTTTCGTTCTTTTACACCAAGGAACAAGACCACGGCACAGAGAACATAAATTATGCAGATGACACCAGACGCGATCATGTAAGCATTTCTCTGCGGGAACCATAAGAGACCAGGCATTTAATACCAATGTAACAAGAATTTAATAGTCAAACTCAAAAAAAAAAAAAAAAAAGTCCTTCCTTACCAGATTCTCAAGTGAAACATGAGGCTCAGTGATGTTGACATCGGTAGACCCCTGTAGATCTGTGGAGTTCAGGACCTCTCTAGAGCTGATACAGGGAGCGTTAGCCATTCCCACAATCTGACCTTGAACAGCAGTGCCAATGAGCGTGCCCAAAACCTCAACAGTCATTCCTGAGATAACGGATAAGCGGTTAGTCGTGCAAATGGGAACCAGAGGATATAGCTAGCTGTAGATGCTTTAAAACTCACGGTAGGCTGTGGCCGAATCCCTCTCTTTCTGTTCAGTGCTGATAAACATGGTAAGAGCAGAGTATGGTACATGGAAGCACTGTTTTTTTGGGAAACAGAAGATGCCAAAGGGTCAAAGAAAATTTAGGTAAAATCATACAGGCTACAAATTATGGTCGGTATAAAATGGTTACTCACTGTCTGTAATGTTTGGAAGAGGCAGTAGAAGATCAGGTACCAGGCAATCTTGCCTTGGTCAACAGGCGGCACGTACCAGATGAGGAAATAGCACAGCACAGCAAATGGGGTAGACAGAATGATCCTGTATGGAAAAGATATATGACATTGGTAAAAAGGTACAAAAAACACTTGAAATAAAACTAAAAACTTTAGATTTAAAACTTTCACTTTAAACGAAATAAAACTACTGGGTTGGTATTCTGGTTCCACAAGACAATAAAAATGCTAGCAAATGACACCAAACGTGTTATTCCAGTTCTCTCTTTCCTGTCTAAACTAAAAGCCCAATTTATACTTCTGCGTCGAACTCACGCCGTAGCTACGTATAAAGTATAGAAGTAGAAGTATAAATGAAAACCAACGCGTAGTGCAGGGCTCGACATTAAGGCTTGTCCGCTTGTCCGGGACAAGTGGATTTTTTGTAGGACAAGTAGAAGAGAAAATTAGTTGTCCGACCGGACAAGTTAAATTTCAAACAAAATAAAATGCCATGTTACTTCACGTTATGTGCCACTCGTTACGTCTATTTTACAGATTTAATTTTACAGATTTGAAACGAAGACATGTCCTGAATGTGAATGGCCTGTGAATGTCCTGAATGTGACTCGCAGAAAGACGCGCACCAGTATGATGCGCATGCACAGACCGCGCGCCAGAATACAGTTCTCTTTCGCGCTTGAACGAACATCAACACACACAATTAAGCCAAAATGTCATTTGTCGAGTATCTTCATAACACAAGAGCAGTCTTATGATGGACATAAAGAGTTGTGACTCGTGAGAGAATGAGGCGCGTGTGAGATCCGCGTCTCTGTCCACAGCGGCTGCTCTTAAAGGGCCAGCTACCAATAAAGTGTTCTGTCAGTAAAGTTAATGAAAGAACAAAGGGAACAGAGAAAATTACTCACTGCTCTTGACTAAAGAACTTGTGTAGCTTTAATAAGGAGTAGTCTATATATAATTTATAATTTATGCTGCGCAGACTGTTTGATAACTTTATTCAATTTCTGTATATGTCCTACCTGTTAGACAGTTCATTTTTATCCAAACATCAATGGCTTATTGATCATTATAGGTGTTATCAATCATTTAGTTGTTATTGCTAATTTCAGAATTATCACTAATCTGTGTGTGCATTTGGTTTAGAACCAAACAAGTTGACTAATGAAACCATTTGTTTATTATATCGAAATCGCATATCACAACCGCAATATTGATCTCAATAATAGGAATATGACATTTTCCCCAAATCGTGCAGCCCTAGATAAAATTATAAATCTTTACCCGGACAAGTGACTTTTGTGCATGGACAAGTGAAACATAAATTTACTTGTCCGAAGGACAAGTGCCTCAAAAAGTTAATGTCAAGCCCTGTAGTGTATAGCGTAGGGGCTCCGGCGTAGGTCCGACGCAGAAGTATAAATCAGCCTTCAAAGCTATGATGTTGTCACCCGCTGCCGAACACATTGAGATGAAAGAATTGATTGCATAACGTCTCGTCTTTTGGCGCTTTTCCACTGCATAGTACGGTACGGCACGGTTCGGTACGGCTCACTTGTGGCGCTTTTCCACTGCATGGTACGGTATGGCACGGTTCGGCGCTTTTCCACTGCATGGTACGGTACGGCTCGGTTCTGCTCACTTGTGACGCTTTTCCACTGCATGGTACGGTACAGCTTGCTTCGGTTCGCTTTAAATGGTACCACCTCTGTAGAGGTTCCAAGCATACCGTACCGATACTAAAATGTGACGTGAAAACACTGCAGATCACTGATTGGTCAGACAGAGCGAATCGTCACTACCAGCGTCATTGTATTTGCCATGATGGCGCTTTTCCACTGCATGGTACGGCTCGGTACTGTTCGGCTCGCTTCGCTTTTCCACTGCATGGTACGGCTCAGTATGGTTCGGCTCGCTTCGCTTTTCCACTGCGTGGTATGACTCGGCACGGCTCGGTTCGCTTTAGCTCGGTTGCTTTTCCACTGCAGTTAGTACCGCTTCAAAGTGGGTGGGATCATGACTGATCATTATAGTTCGTCCGCTCCTCGGCAATTAACAAGAGGAACGTCTGCACTTCGTCCACTGACCACGATTCAGCCATTTCTTTTTTGGATGTTTTTTTTCTTCAAGCAAGTAGTTTTAAAACAGGTGCTACAACGGTGGCTGTTACTGGCTATTTAAATGTAGCGGGTTTGATGTCTCGCAAATACAATGAAGCTGGTAGTGACGATTCTGTCTGTCCGACCAATCAGTGATCTGCAGTGTTTTCACGTCACATTTTAGTATCGGTACGGTACGCTTGGAACCTCAACAGAGGTGGTACCATTTAAACCGAACCGAAGCGAGCCGTACCATGCAGTGGAAAAGCGCCACAAGTGAGCCGTACCGTACCAAGTAGTGGAAAAGTGCCGTACCGAACCGTGCCGTACCATGCAGTGGAAAAGCGCCATAACAGGATGCTTGTACATAAATGACAGATTAGAACCAACACTGTATTTCCACCAAGGAAATAGCTTTAAGCATCATAGAACTTTGTGGTGCCACACTTTGCTTTCCTGGTAGAGTGACTCAACATGCTGAGTAATAAAGCCTGACATTATCTGACATAGCCTGGCTTATGGAAAAAGCTGAACCTCAGAATTATGCAAAATGTGAATGTTTGTATTCAGTTTTTATACTCCACCTCCCCTTTTCACCACCTTTCTGTTTGTTTATTAAATATTAAGGCTAATTCCATAATGCTTTCAGTTACTAATAGGCTGCAGTACTACCCATGTTTAAAGCCATTCTGCAGATTTTTACCCCACGTTCAGCACCAGAAAATGTTTGGGTTAAGTTTCTTTGATACTTGAGTCATGCTACTTCATTTAATGCACAAATATGTTCAGAATGATGATTTAACACAAATAAGTTTAGTGTCTCAAATGTTTCCAATGATAATATTGTCATCATACATGTGCAGGAGTTTTAGCCTCACTTAAAAACAAAATATTGTTAAATGATAAAGTAATTATAAGACAGACAGACTTGCCCTGCCCTAAACAAATGCTGTTAAACTGTCAACGAACGGAGGTGTGCTCTACACACACATATATATATATACACTGTATATATATATATATATATATATATATATATATATATATATATATATATATATATATATATATATATATATATATATATATATATATATATATATATATATATATACACACACCTCAACTTGTTGATTATCTGAATGTGCTCCACAGGTGTTTAATTAGGTTTAATTCTGAACGTGCTCCTCCTGAACTTTGTTAATAAAACATCATTAAATATGTCTATACCACCCTAATAGGCCAAAAAGGTCAGTCCTACCTGGAGGCTGGTATAGACAAATATTTATTGATGTTTTATTAAAGTTCGGGAGAAGCACGTTCAGATAACTAAACCTAATTAAACAGTTTTTTGGACGGAAGGTTATAAGAGGGCATTTACCGTAATATCTTGGGAACTAAAAACAACAAAACTCAAAACCTTTGCCATCAGAAATGACTGAAAGCCATTTTCACTTATATCAACTATATTTTATCCTACTATAATACTACAGTATATTATTCAATCTATTAAAACATTTGTTATGAAAATATACTGCATTTATTTTTTATCTCTCTTATTTCTCTTTTTATTTGTATAAATCTGTATTTTCCATTGAAATATTTAATCAGAAAGCAAGAAAAAGACCAAATGTTCAAGTGCAAACATGTAGCAAAAATGTGCAGCTAGTTAAAATTTCAAAATAGTAACAAATCTCACTGTACCAGGAAGGCTGGCATTTGAACTAAAATAACCCCAGTGCTTGGTATCCAGCCCTTTAACTTTGAGGCGGCGGTCTGCCTGCCTGCCTTCATTCTGATTGGACGACAGAGGTGGTGTGTTGTGGGTTGGATCACTCAAGAGTTGCCGCAATCTGAATATACCTCCCAGCCCCCAAGGCATGCAGCAGAAAAAGGGAATGTCTTCCGTCTGAGCCCACAAAACGAAACAAATGTCTCTTTAATCATGCCATTTGCTAAATCACACTTGATAATACAAAGACATGAGTCGCTTACAGACAGAAAATGTCCCATAGATTAAGGAAGATAAGAGATGTTTTTAGGTTCATGTGCTCTGATAATCATCTGCAATTTATCAGAGACTTTCAAGTCTTCAAATATTGATTTTTTTTTTTAACAGTTACTCAGTATTTCAGCTCATGTCATTTACAGTTGAAAATGTGACTAACCCTTGTACTGAAATCCCTTTCAGGATTATGATAGCTTAACTCACATGTTTGTGACTATTAATAATGCATGTGATGAAGCATTGAGGAAATTCAATTAAACAGGCTTGAGGCATGATTCTCCATGAGAGAGAAGGGACTTTCTCCCCTATGTAGCGATAACTATACAAAAACAAATGTGTTCCATTCACTCCCAAGTGACATCACAGCACAGATCTGTGCGTCACTAGGGGTCTTCTAATGATACCACCCTGAGAGGATACAACCATCTTGCTCCGATACAATGTCACTGAACTGAGCTCATTAGTGCAGAACTTTCTCACCAGCTTCCTACTAGATTCCTTCAAATGCCCCGTGTCCAGTTAATAGAGACGCACATTCCTCAGCTCAACCCCCTGTTCCCAGCACCTCCTCCAAGTGGTTTTCCAATTATTCATATAGTGAGTGACCTCCTACTTTTGAGAACATAACAACCGCAACACCGACAGAAAGTGAAATCCTGTGAGGTGTTTTTAAATGTTAGACTTAATTCCATTTTTTCGAGGTTGGGAACACCTTGGGAAGAGGGAAAATGGTGTTTGAGGGCTTTAAATTGATATTTTGATTAATGGTTGCTGAAAACCCATTTTCCTCTGTGTAAACCCAACAAGACTTCACAAACCCCGAAAACCTTCAATGTGTAGAGATTACCACACAAGCTTTCTCTAAAGCAGACACCTCCATCAGCATCAATGTCATTACAGATAATGCTTATGTGGGCGCAAGGTTAAGCATCATTCGCTTGTTTATGTTGATAGCGATCTCAGGATGTACAACTTGCTATTCATTTTCTTTAAGGTTTGCTACTTTTGCAACTAAAATTACCAACATACCAAAATGAACAAATGTACACACCTAACCACACTAAAATGGGTAACAGGATTGGGTTAAATTTTATTATGCTGTCACACAGTAGGTAGTTTGAGAACAAATATTGGTTTCTTAAGCACATTTGCCTCAATATATAATAAAATTATGTAACACTAGTTAAGAAAGAAAAGCATTTACATAATTTCTTGTTGTTGAATATCAAGTGTTTCTAGTCAGGACACTGATAAACTGGTTTAGTCGTGTGATGTAGAATCAAATCAGATTGGCTGGCTGAAAATGCAAAATGGCCAAAGGCAAAGCTACTGTGATGTATCCAGCCCCCCACCCATCACGCCCCTAAACCCCCAATGAAAGCTCAGGGGGCTTTCCTTATCCCACAAGCATCCTCTCACTTAGAAACATCACCAGACACACTTGGCTCTCTCAGTTAAAGACTACAACTCCTGATATTTCACAATGACTGAGAAATGGGTCAGAAGACAAAGCAAGTGACAGAGCAGAGAGATTTACTTGGGACATATTTTAAAGGCCACAAAGGAGGCTACCGAGTTTGTGGAAGGTAGAATTGTTTTTTCTAAGAAGGGCAGAAAGTTACTACAGGCAACATGCTCCTTAAACAAGTCAATTTTCAATGCGTCAAATTAAAGGGATAGTTCACCCAAAAATGAAAATTCTGTCAGTATTTACTCACCCTCATGTTGTTCCAACCACGTACGACCTTTGTTCATCTTCGGAACACGAAGTAAGATATTTTAGATTAAATCTGAGAGCTGATCACTCCTCCATAGGCTTCTAAGGGATTGAATCTTGCCAGCCCCGAAAAGTTATTCAAGACATCGTTAAAATAGTCCAAGTGACTACAGTGGCTCAATCCTTAGTTTACCAAACGACGACAATACTTTTTGTGCACAAAAAATAAATAAATAACGACTTTATTTCAACTATTTGTTTCCTTCTATGTGGGCCTTGAGTCAGTTCACCAGTGACATAGCGCAGTTCTTTTGTTGTTGTAAGTCACACGCATCACACACATGACCAGCGTCGGCCAATAGTGAGCCTACCTGTGACGTAGCTCTACGCAATCACACTACGCTAACTGACTCGAGGCCCACAGAGAAGGAAATGAATAGTTGAAATAAAGTCGTTATTTTTGGGGGGGTTTTGCGCACAAAAAGTATTCTCGTCGCTTGATAAACATAAGATTGAGCCACTGTAGTCACTTGGACTATTTTAACAATGTCTTTAATAACTTTTCGGGGCTGGCAAGTGTCAATCCCTTAGAAGCCTATGGAGGAGTGATCCAGCTCTCAGATTTAATCAAAAATATCTTAATTTGTGTTCCGAAGATGAACAAAGGTCTTACGGGGTTGGAACAACATGAGGGTGAGTAAATACTGACAGAATTTTCATTTTTGGTTGAACTATCCCTTTAAGCAATGAATTCACACAGACCTGGACAGTAAAGCACTAGAGAAATCCAAAACTGAGGTGAAAAGACATACCAGGGCATCATTCGTCCAAATCTGGTCCAGGGACTCCGGCTGACCAGAAAACCCACAGTAGGGTCTGTGATAGCATCCCACGCTCGACCCACAAACAAGATGATAGAAGCATAAGATGGGTCCAACTATCGAGAAAAGAGAAAGACCAACATGTCATCACTCATCACCTTAACTAAAAAACACATCACTGGATTTTTCCACAAACTTATTTAGGACTAAATGATATCTCAAACGAACAGGTGAAATATCAACATGAAAGATTAATAGAATAAAATAAAGAAAAAGAACATGAAGACTTCAGCACTTGAAAAACTTTTACTTTTTTTTAAAAATACTAAAAAGCTTTGTTAAAGCTTTTTAAATACAAAGCTCTAATATTGCATATTAAGAGTTTATTAAGAGTTTATTTGAAAAATAAAAATCTGTTTTGGTGATAAAGAAAAGATATGCACTACTATCATTTGAAGATGTGACTTCTCACAATAAATCCACATGCTCTTTAGAAGGCTATGTGAACCACAACTTCTTACAGAGTTCAGAAAGAGCACATTGGGCACATGATAAGCAAATAGTTACTCAGTTGAAACAACTTTACTTCCAGTAAAACACACTTCTAAAACTGCTGGAGGAATCTGAAATGTTGCACAGACTAACTGCTGACATTGCTGACATTGTGCATTGTAGAAATGACTGTTAATTAGGGGATTAAACACATTAACAGAACTCAAACTGGGAACCTGTCTACTGTAGTCCGTAGTTACATGATAAACACTGAAGGCTATTAGAACAATCCTATTCAGACACTTTAATCCGGCCAATCAGCCTGCCAAGACTACAGTAGCCTCCAAAAGCTAATGGCTTGAAAGACCTTTAAAATACCATTCATTTTCCAGTACAATTCCTCCTTTGTGACTGTATTGTCTCGGACTATGCGAGCTGGGGTTGAAATGAAATGCACTGCCCCCTGAGGATCGCAATCTGATTCTACAAGTCAACGAGATCTTCTGTTATTGAGGCCCTTTCCACAAATTCAAGGCAGAAAACAAAATACAATCTGGTTGTAAAAAATAAAAAATGAGCAGTGTCGTTCATCTTCAGAAGATGTTGATCGCCAGTTTAAAGAGGTCAACTAAATATAATATTACCCTTTTGTTTTATATTGGTTTTGGTTTTTATAAATGTAGGGAACAACAATATTCATAACATGTAAATATTTCTAATTTATTTATTGATTTCATTTGTATTATTTACTTGTCTTCCAGCTAAATAGTGTGCTTAAAACTAGTACATTTAATATACCTGTAAATTGTAATTTTTGGATGTATATATTTTTATCAAAACAAATTAACAGAAAAATGATATCAAATGATTTAGATTGATTTAATTGTTGTATAAAGTTGAGAATCATCAAGACCTCTGAGGTGGGATGGGCCAAAATCATTTGAAGTAACATTTGATGTGATGAAAACTAGTTATATTCAAAGCTGGATTAATTTTATATATTAGATAATAGTTTGTCAAATGTAAATAATGGTTTTAAGAAAAAGAAAGTAATAGTACACAAAAGTGTACCACAAAGTGCAATCACACAGAGCTCTACTCACCAAAGCAACGTCCAGCAGGTAGATCTGAAGGAAGAAGCCGATTGCACATCCGGTTATCTGATATGGTGCTCCTCCAACGGCATAACACAACTTGTTGCACACTGACAACTGGCCTTTTGATTCATGCTATTTTTACAAAGAAGAAACAACAAGATGAAAACATCCAAATAATTCAAAATACAGGGATTATGAATTCATGAGGTTCATAATGAGTTCACTGTCTATCAATTGGGATTTAAACTGACCTAATTGTGGTGTAAATAGACTCACTATGGCCAGACACGCTTGTAATTGGCTTAAGTTGTAGAATGGCTAGGGTTTCCACTCGGAGACAAGCGCCGGTTTCAATTATGCTAATACTATGCATTTCTGCTTGACTTGCTGTTTGGTCATAATCCAAACATAACCTCATTCGCCATACAGCTTCTAATATTTGGGTCAAGATATGAGCCCTCATGCAAGAAATACCACTGAACACAATCAGATAACATGGGAGGCGTTCTGTGATTAACATCAGCACATCAACTCACGGCAGATAAACCATTTTCAAGAGACTCAGAGACAGTCATTTAGTTCAAATTTGACCCCATTTATCAAGAAATGTGAGGGTGTGATTTTCAGTCAGTTTGGTGACTTAAATACATTAGTTATTACTAACAGCTGAGTGTCTGTCACATGTGCTGATGATAAGTCAGCATCTTTGACTTTACTTCACATGCCACAAGGTGTTCCCATAAAGCCTTTAACTCATGTTAAAGTACACTAGGACAATCTTAACACTCCAGCGTAAATGAAGACACTGTATTACAGTCTTGTGGTTGGAAGGCCCAACTGACTGACAGTGCAACAGAGCTAACATAGTAGAAACAGAGAACAATTATTTGTTTTCACTATTTGTGTTACTTCACTGTTAATTGAGGATTTGTTGGCTTGTTATGTGACTGGGGCTTTCATTAATTCTGGACTGCATGTTGCTTCGTTTGTGATGCCGAGACAGTTTTGGGGTAAATAAAGTTGCTAAACAAAGGTCAAGGAAGTATAGAAACACACTCAATGGTCTTGTAATGAAACTAAACAGAAACTTTGCAGTTGGAACAGGAAATTTCCTCAAGATACCAATCATTTCTCTGTGATGCCATCCTCTGTTTCACTTTTATCTTTGCAATGATCAGGATAAGCTATTAAGACACCAGCCACTCTCAATTTTCATCATGGCGTTTTAATATTTACACAAAATGGGACAGAGAGATCATCTAAGAGCTGCTTTTGGAATGCAGCAACTAGTATATGACTAACAGCTTATCTAGCCTACATCAGCATTCAGCAATAAAAGCAAACCACGTTTTACAGCAATAAAGTCATATCACATACAATCAACCAAATAAATCAAATGACTATGATTATTCATTCTGATGATGTGGCATATGTAATCTAGACTTGGATCCATGCGAGACACCCAATATTTAGCCTTCATCTTGTTGATTGGTAGACTAATTGCTATATTTTAATTTTAAATAAAGATAATTGCGGACACACAATTGAATTATTGAAAATCAATGCAAACCCCAAAATAATTTGGGCATGAAGCCAGGTGAAACTAATTTGTAATATTTCCTCTTAATTAGTTTAGTTTCACTATATTTAACAATTATATTGAAATATTATATTGACAATTGAAATATTGGGTTTATGGGAAATGAACACAAACATGTTTTTAAAAAAATACGCTTTCCCTAATTTGATTTAAAATACTTCCGTTCAATTCAGTGACGTTAGCTAACTGAAGCACATTTTAAGCTATTTTCAGTCACAGCATTCAAACAGCGACTCCCATTCAAACTCTGACACCTATCTACTAAACGAGCAATAAAATGTAATAAAATTACCACTCTGATGGCATAAACAACAAACAGCAATATAAATAATGTGGAATCGGTCTAAACCCTATATTTTCAACTGTTCGCGAGCGGGGCGTGCGCGCTCATTTATCCTGACAAAATGACACGTAACGTTACTATCAGCACGAGCTGAAATACTACGTGGCTGTTCAACCAGGAAATCATGGTAAATATGTGGACTGCTAATAAACTTATAACTGAATGAAGGCATGATTTATTCTCAGTTTCTTACCTTTGCTGCCAATTTGATTTCATCTGGGCTGGGTTTTTGAAGCAGACTCGCATTGGAGTACTGCTCTGCGCCCTCTCCTCTTGCCATCTCGTTCTTGGAAATTTACGTTTAAAATCTCCTACGAGAACCCTGTTACTGAATGATACTGACTAAAGAAGAAATCGAAAATATGCCGGCTTTAAAAAAAACAACATTAAACACTGATCCTGTTCGCGTAAGCCGTTTTGTTTGGGATCAACCTGTTTCTACCGATCCTTGTACCAGCCGGGTGTAGTAGTAATTGAGTCGATACTCCTCCTTCAAACAGTCATTCATCTAGCACAAACCCCTCCTTCTTCCGCCTCGGATGATTTTTCACCCTATGTTAGGGGGCAGGAACGTGACGTCAACATGCTGACGTATGACCACAAGCTCAATTGTTGAGAAAAGATTTATGAAACATGCATGTTGGACATAGTACTGTTCATCATAATGTATGAGCCAACAGTTTGCTACTTGATATTTGTACACTTTTTTGGCATGAGGAAAACTTCAGTCATCAAAGGTTGTGCTTGGTTTCCATTTAGCAATGCATTCACAGACATAACTGTCATTGGGGCTCTTAAAAATAAAGGTTCTAAAAGCTGTTCTTCTTCTTTTTCATTGCAACGATAGAAGAAATACTGTAGGTTGTGTGAACCTTTCAGTCAACAGTTCTTAAAATAAAAAAAATTTTCTTAGTGTGAAGAATATTTTAAAGAAACTTATTTCTATAAAGTACCAATGGAAAGATTCCATATGGAACATAAATAACCTTCATTTGTAAGACAAGGATGTACTGTATATGACATGCCACGTGGAGAAGGTAGCTTTACTGTTTACTCACACATATAAGTGTGCGTCCACCATAACTTACAAATATACACAAAATAGGCTACAGAGTTCAGGTTCAGCACCAATCAATATGTGTCAACAGAAGAGATAAGAGTCATTTGAGTGTCACAGACAGTTGTGTTTGGAAAGACTTTTTTATCTTGTGAGCATAGAGCAATGCAGTCCAGTATTCACCAATTAGGTTCAGATTAGTTTACATAAACCAGAAGTTCAGGTTCACAAAAGTAAAGTGTTTGGTACAATAAGGGGTCCCATTGGTTGGCATTACAGTAAACTAAAAAGCAATACATTTGTTACTGAATTTATTAGGCCAATCTTTGTTAACATTAGTTAAAAATACAGCTGTTCATTGTTAGTTCATGTTAGCTCAGGTTATATTAACCAATATTAACATACAACTTTCTATATCAATATTAAATGTTGAAATTAACATTAATTAAGATTAATAAATGCTTTAGAATTATTTTTCATTGTCAGGTCATATGAACTAATGTTAACAAAACCTTATTGTAATGTGTTACTGTTCCAAAAAAATAAAAATTATTCTGAAATTGATTTGTTAATATTTCCTTCAAGATATGATCTTAATATGAAATAAGTATGAGGCCTATAGCTTGAAAGATTCAGTCCTGATTGTTATTTACCTGTCTAGGACAAAATGACCAATTTCAAAATCTGTCCAGAGAACATTTTCCTCTTGTTTGCACATCAAGCTCATGTCAACCTGATTATTTATTGGCATTTCACATGCATGGGGAGCCTTGAAGTTGTACTGCTCTCTTTTACCTCATGACATACCATATTTCTTTGTTGCGGAACATTATCTTCAGTGTCACATGACTAGAAGCCCCGACATTAGCCCTGACCTTGACTCTGTCCCTCTTATTTACTGTATTTCTATTATGTGTAGCTTATTGTTGCAAAGTTTCGTGAGAAATGACCTTGCCGTGACCATTATCCAACTGGTTTTATGTTGGGAGGGGTCATTCATGCATGAAACTCTCTAATTTCATGTCATGAAAGATACTTGTAAATTTCCATCATCATCTCACACGAGTGTGTTGTCAAACATGACTGCTGTCCTACCCTATACATAGCCACAAGTTTTTTGGAAAGTCACAAGCAAGGGGGGGTGGGTTTTATTTGTGTCTGCTTGTGTGTACAGTATGTGAGAATTGTTCTCATTGTGGCAATCAAAGCACAGGCACCTTCTGTACCCTTGTGAGTGTGGTAGATGTCCCGTTACGCACCTGATTTAGGTTGAACTAAGTGTCACATTACACCTGCAAATATTATACTCAGGTATTTCACTTCTGACCGCGTTGGTTTAGGCCTTTTCTGACCACATACAATACTAATCTGTCTAGAATCTCTCCCAAAAAGAAGAATACATTAGGTTTTTAAAGGATAGAGACATATACAACAGTAAGATAAACGTGACTGATTACTCATGGTCACCTTCCTTCATGTTTAATCTGTGCAAAACAAGCCCCCAATTCGCCCTATTTTACTGACAGAGCAAATCTCAAATCATTAAAAAAATGGAAGAGGTTAGAAGTTAATTTGATCACTCTATATGTCATGAGACTATTATAGACTATTATATTTTTTATGTCTATCCAGCATCTCAAAGTTTCCATGGTTTCAACATTTCAACAATCTTTAGAGTATATTTTGTGTTAGAATGTTAGGCCTGTATAGGAAAGGTTAGATGTTAGAATTATGGTTAGTTAAAAATACAGTTTACTATTTTTTTTTTTAATCCATCACATGAGTTATTAGGTTCACATTGTGTGAATTTATTTTGAATTAAAACAGGATGCAAAATACAATACCAGTCTGGATACACCTGACTGTTTCTCTGTTGATCTAAAGGCTTGCTAGTGCTTAAAAATAAGTTTGGTACAAATATTAATTGTGCCTATCTTAAAAGTAATATGCTTGTAAGAACCATTGACCCAAAGAAGCCATGCCATAAAAATGTGTTTATTTATTTTTATTTGATTTTGGGGTGCTTACTGATTCAAATTTAATTTTGTAGACAATTACAAATTGTGCCTATATATGTTTTTTGTTTTTTTTTAATAAAAAAATTATTTTGGCAAATATGTTAACTCCCAGAAATTGGCTCATGAAGTTGTTTGACAGAATGCCAAGATGTACAGAGATGTAAGCTAAGCAAGGGTGGCTATATGCAGAGGAATATAAAATATTATGTAGATTTGATTAAACTCTTTTGATACTGCATAATTAAAATGTCATTTATGTTATTTCATAGTTTTGATGATTTTACTCTTATTCTAATGTGGAAATACTGCAGTAATAGTAAAGACTCATTAGGTGTGTCCAAACTTTTGACTACTTGTATTGACTGGTAAAAAGTATTAAGATAATCCTCCTTTATAAATGCCCTCTGGATAAAAGCATCTGCTAAATGAATAATAATAATAATAATAATAAAGATATACAATGCTGGGACAAAACAAGTGCAATGTATATCATATTTTTTCTAAATTGATTAGCACATATTTTGACATTAAAGAGTCATTTTAATATAAAATAACTGAATAAAACATTCTTTCTGCACATTATTTACACTTAATCAAATACGTTTACACGACAACAATGTACTAAACGTGTTTTTTGCATACAGACGGCAACGTTGTCAAAACGATCCCCGCCCGTTCAAATGGATCCGCAAAAACGTCTAAAAACGCAGTATTGCATGCCAGGCCAGTACTTGGCAATGTAACTTTGGAAACAAACACTGCGTGATTGAACACGTAAAAGCCACTTGAAAGCAAGCCAGCAACCTTATCTGAATAAAGCATAATGCTATAATCCATCGGTAAGCAGGAAACAGAGGCCGTTGTTTTAAAGGACGGTATAGGAACGTATACCGGGATGATGGGCTATATAGCCTATTACCTTTCAGATTCAACATTTTGCCTTCTTGAAACTCTCACTCGGATGTGAACTGCAAAATAATTAACACACCCACTGCGGGTTCGACAGTCCACGACGTACACATACGATTAAATAATCTCTGCTGATAGTCTCAAAGTCCAATCAAACTGTCTATGTGGCTGTGGGACACAAATACAAAATGTTGGGTCATGATGGTTCTGTTGACTCTGCATTATAACATTTGAAGTTTGAAGTTTGGTTTATTTCAGACAGACAACTTCGTTTCAACACAGTTGAGCTGACAAACAACCACATGTTTACTTCAGTCTGAAACAGGTGTAGTTTGAAGCTCTTTCTTACTTTTTGAAAACCTCTCATATTTTAAACAAATAAAATAAAAAATAAGTAATGTCTTACATCAATATAATGTAAACAAACAAATCTAAACAGAAAACAAAAACATTAGTATTTCTTATGCAACACAATTGCACAACAAAAACAGCTTGTTCATTTATCACTCTTTAAATTGTTTCATTGCATTATTTTTAAATAGTTTTTTTTTACTTACTAAGTGTCCCACATATTTTTAGTTCCTCATGACAGTTATTCCATACATTTACACCTTTAACTGAAATAAAATGGTATTTTGCATTTTTTGCAACATGACCTTTGAGATGGACTTGTGCGCTCTGGCAATGTTGGTGGTGAGGGGCGCATCATGTTTAAGAGACATTTTATATATATATGTTATATATATATATATATATATATATTTGTTAATGTTAGTGAACTGCATGCATCATAGGCTTTTTTTATTTAGTGTTATGTACTAAAAGAACACTAGCTAAAACCTTATGTTGTTGTATTTTGTTTATTCGTTTTTTGTTGTTAATTTTGTTAATTTTTTTGGTTCAACAAACACAATAACAAAATAAACTAAATAAATAGTGATGAATGGCATTTAGTGTAAATAAAAAGCCTTCCAGTACACCTATTCCTACCTGCTAAACATTTTATTTCCTACCTGTTAGGCACTTTATTTACGCATTTATAATATTTTCTTAATTTTATTTAAAACAAATGCCTCTTCAAGTTGATATGCGATCGGAAAGGGAGAATAATGAGTTCGGAAAAAGGTGGATTCGAACTTGTGTCAACCAATTCAAAAGCTAGCGTCACCCACCTTACTATTCATGCCGCTGATTCTACGCCAACACGGCTCAAAATGGAAATAACGACCTATTTTTTCCAAAACAACAGAATGTCATTTACATATCATGTGTGGTCATAAGGTACGTTTCTCTCGCTGTTTAAGGAACAGCTACATTGCACCCCTATTAGGATTCATGACGCTCAGTGTGAGCATTACTCAATGTCCCACTGACAGCTTCCTGTCTATTTTAACTCTGCAATGTTCAGACATGCCATTGACATTCATAACACCTCTCTGCGTCCATCATGAATTTTCCATCTTGACCATGTGAGTGTTTAAAGGAGACAGGACCAGATGCTGACTTGCATACAAATTTGTTGTTATTTTCACACCGGGCTCTTGGGTCTACCAATAACAAACTGTAGGGGAGAGAGGATCAAGAACACACAAGTAGGCTACAATACAGCTTCATCATAACAATGTGATAATTATACTGAGTTAGGAAATATTATTGTGAACTAATATTCTCCCTAACTGGATTCCTCTAATTTCTCAGCAGCCTTACCCAAACTTTCTATTACTGTAACACTTTTATTCAAGCCACCTCCACCTTTTAGCACTAACGCCCATTGGAATATTTACGCATTACTCTTTTTTTATGATTAACAATTTATTGGTTTTTCAGAACATTTAAACACACACACATCCATCTGAAAAATGAAGTAGTACTCATACAACAAAATAGAATGAAAGGAAGACATAGCACGACCATAGACAAAAACTAAACTATAAATACAACATATAAAAAATATAAATAAAAAATAATATATATATATATATATATATATATATATATATATATATACAATATATATTTTTTAAAAGAATAAAAAAAAAAACTGTGATGCACCTAGCCCTCGAGTTACAGCCTTGCCTAAACGTAGGTAGCGTATTCTATCAAAATGTTTCCATCAGTCATGTTTTCTAGTTTAATGCTATGTTTTTGAGCCGGAACGCCATTAAATCTCCAAGGTGTACGAATGATTCTTCCCCCATTTCAAGTTGTACTCCTCCACTTTATCAAGCAACCTATAGGACAGTTGTTCATGGGCAGCCAGCTGACCCAGAGCGGCGTGCCACAAATCCAGTGCAGGTGCAGAGGGGTCTTTCCATTCTTTGACCAAAAGTTTCCGGCCTAGCATGAGGACAGTCTGGGTCCAGTTAGAGAGTGGAGGGGTCATGTCACTTAATGCAGAGGGGTCCCCCAAAATAAACAGGGTGAATGGGATAGTCCTGTCCACAATTTTCTCTACGATTGTATGAAGGGAAGACCAAAATGCCTGAGTTTTAGGGCAACTCCAGAGCATGTGTAGCCTACTAGGGTACCATTTTTGTCCCGACACCTCCAGCATTCCGAGCAGAACCGGCCCGAGGCATAAGCGAACTAAGCAGCTGCTTAGAGCCCCCAATCGATTTAAAAAAAAAAACATATTAAATAACTTAAGTGACATAAATGAATGAATGAATATGAATGAATGAATGAATAATTCAAGACAAGAAAATTCTAAATTCAATATACCTGCCTACAGCTGCTGCTGCTGTGTTTGTCAGCATTTGAAACATGCCCATAAACTAGACACCTCGCTCGCGTGCATCGACAACTGTTGCGCAACTGCGGATAGTTACGGTAGCCTACAGCCATGTCACAAAAAAGGACGTATCCCTCTGGTGCCGAAAAGAGAAAAAAGAAAAGGACAGAGGAGGAGAAAAAAGAGCAAGATAAAGGTATGTTTGCGTGATTATTTAAAGTATGTTTTGTGCAACACAATTTGTGCTGACTTGAGGTAGCAGCTGGTCATGATCTTATATAAGCCATCACCAGAGCTAAATCCCCGCCATCAACAGTGAAGTGTCTCCAATTAATATACATTTATCTAGGTGTATTTCGCGTATCAATAGATATCGGTTTAAGTTGGAGATAACAGCCGAAGGGGAACTTAAAGGGGCATTAAGTAAGAATTACTCCCATCTAGCGGTGAAATTGTATTTTGCATTCAAATAAATTGTGCTCTCCTACGCCTCGCGTTTTCAAATGCGTGTTGCATCTACGGTAGCCGTTATGTACCAAAAAGTTATGACAGGATGTCTTCTAATAGCACTTCGTCGAGTTTTCCTTCGGGTGAACAGGTTTGTTATTTCAAACAAACTTAAAATTGACACAACGAACAAACGAATGTTACAGTATGAAGTAATGAGTGTCAAAAACATGAACTATTGTAATTAGTTATGCCTTGTTTACTCGTTTTATTGTTTTTGAAGTATGTGCATTGTTAGATATCAGATGATTCAACAGTAGGGAGAGGAAGAAGTAGAGGAAGAGGACAGAGAGGCAGTGGATCAGTGGGATCTAGGCGAGGAGGTGGACGACGAGGAAGAGGAGGAGAGTGTCAGAGTCAATACAACGACGACAAAGATGTCCGGCAGCTACAAGAGCTAACGTTACATACAGAATTTATGCGTCTGTATTATTCAATGCGTCTGTTTAACTTTTAACTGTAATGTTCTTCTGTCTATATAATAAAGTAAACAACCAAGCAATTAAAAAAACTTGTAATTAAGACTGTAACATTGATTTACCTGTCGATGAGAAAGCAGGACTTCAGCGTCTCTTTTGAATACTTTCTCCTGCATTAGCTCTTTCCAGCGGGAAAAAGCAATCCCGACATTCACTCGTGTTTTTTGTATCCTCCGGTCACGTTTCCTTTTACGATCATTTTTGGTCTGTTTTGGCGAAGACGATTTCTTATCCAGTGGCTCGGCATAGGTATGATCCGCCATTAAAAATAAAAGTGACAAGCGCCTCTCACTGCTCTGCTCCTCCGTTTCTGCTGCTTTCTAAGAATTCTTCCCCATTTTACATCTGTGAATGACACCTTTAGGTCAGTTTCCCATGTCATTTTAAGGGACAATATATTAGAGTCCGAGGCCGTAAGTATCATAGTGTAGTAGGCAGAAGCTTCATGGTCGCGGCCATAAATTGTTAGAACAGGGTGAATGGGATAGTCTGGTCCACAATTTTCTCTACGATTGTATGAAGGGAAGACCAAAATGCCTGAGTTTTAGGGCAACTCCAGAGCATGTGTAGCCTACTAGGGTACCATTTTTGTCCCGACACCTCCAGCATTCCGAGCAGAACCGGCCCGCGGCATAAGCGAACTAAGCAGCTGCTTAGAGCCCCCAATCGATTTTTTTTTTTAAAAACATATTAAATAACTTAAGTGACATAAATGAATGAATGAATATGAATGAATGAATGAATAATTCAAGACAAGAAAATTCTAAATTCAATATACCTGCCTACAGCTGCTGCTGTGTTTGTCAGCATTTGAAACATGCGCATAAACTAGACACCTCGCTTGCGTGCATCGACAACTGTTGCGCAACTGCGGATAGTTACGGTACTGTTAAGCCATGTCACAAAAAAGGACGTATCCCTCTGGTGCCGAAAAGAGAAAAAAGATTTCTTAGGCACCTGGGGTCCTCATGCCGGTAGTCATACATTGTAGCTAGCTGCTAACAGGTTGGAGTGCAGCAGTGTTCCGGGGTGCTGTTTGTAGCGC
The DNA here is from genome assembly GCF_051911475.1 of Siphateles boraxobius. Classification (NCBI taxonomy): domain Eukaryota; kingdom Metazoa; phylum Chordata; class Actinopteri; order Cypriniformes; family Leuciscidae; genus Siphateles; species Siphateles boraxobius. The sequence goes on from NW_027508975.1 coordinate 10,067,729, forward strand.
AAGGTATGTCCAAACTATCTGTGTTGTATGATTATAATGGCTACTTGGGTTCAGTGCACTAAGCAAGGTATTATTGTCTTCCTGCTGGGTTAAGGTGGCGAGTGACTGCCAACAGCACTACTGTTTGTGTGTGTATGCTTCCGAAACATGTTGGAATGCCTAGATTGATGAACATAGAGGAGCGTTTCGTGACCCTGCTGAAATTGTGAAGCCCCGAAACACTGTCTACCCAAGCAATCGTTAGACGGCAGGCAGGTATGTAATGGCTATGATTATTATGTGTTTGGTAAAAAGGAAAATGTGTGTTTAGCAGCTTTATGTAAATAGACGGACTGATGATGGATTTATGGTCTGGTGTTTGGCGTGTGTGCGTGTGTTTAGTAGCTATATGTAATAGACTGACTGATTATGAATTTTAGGCACACAGAGCACTCACTGCGTCTCTTGTTTTTTTTAGAGGCTACAGCCAAGCCATTGTCGGCTGCTGTTCTCTTGAATATGTTTAAATGTGTATGAATGTGCAGGTGCTGTGTTTTTTTAGACCCTTTTCGGTAATGTTTGTTTCTTTTTTTCTTTTATTTCTTTTCCCGCTAACCGGTGGGTTGTAAGAGATTTGTGTTAGTGAACCAACTGTGACCACCGGCTAGCGGTTTCTTCTTTTCTTATTTGTTGTTGGTTTCATCCCTCTCCCCTTAATAGTCTTGGGGTGGATTGGGCCCATAGGAAAGACTAGGGCACCAGGTTCTAGCCTAGTTTCCTTCGTGCCTCACCCAGTTTGAAACCAATATGTGCAGTGTAATGCTGTGATGTGTGCACCTTTTAGAGATGGCTTAAAGAGCATGATTGCTGTGATTGTGTAGGCTGATTATTATAGTGTTGGTTCTACCTTAAGGGTGTGCTTTAGTTCACGTGTGGTATTGAAACCTAGGCCTGGGCAAGCTTGTAATCCGGTGGCCCACCCTCCTATGGCTTATCCCTATGTCAAATGATGTATGTTCATGTTATTTATTGATAACCAAAAGCGACTCATTTTTAACTGAAACAAAAATAAAGATTGTATTTTTTACTTTGTTAATCCAAGTCTGTGCATGCTTTTTGTTGCAACATAGAGTCCCCTTGCTCTTACTAGTCCTGTTCAAGGGGTGGCGTAGTTAGCACCGCCATAGCCCTACGGGGGGGCAACATTCTGGTGTAGTCGGCAGGGTAACATTTGAGTCGCTAGGTTAGTCTACTTAAGCAGCACCTGTGTGTGTGTGGGGGGGGGGTGTCTGTGAGAGAGAGAATACGCAGACGTGTATAGAGAACAACAGCCGGCAACAATATGAGTGACGGAGAAGAGTCTGCGGGGGAGCTGCAGCAGCTGCGACGACGCTTGGCCCAGCTCTAGGCTGAAAATGAGAGACTTTCGGGGGGTGGGACAGCGGGCACTGCTAGTAGCAGTGCTACTAGTACCCAGCCTGTTCGACGGGAGCAAGCGCTCTTTATACCTCGAGAGCGGCGGTGCCCAAAGTTTTCTGGCTCTGCAATTGCAGGGTCTTTGTCTGTCGAAGAATGGATTGAAGAAGCGAAAAGTTGTATTCGGGCAACGCATATGTCTAATTTTGACAAAGCATTGTTTTTGTTTGATCACTTAGAGGGTGAAGCCCGGAATGAGGTTAAGTACCGTCCTGCAGCCACACGTGAAAACCCTGAGTCGATAATTGAAGTCTTAAGGGAAGTGTATGGTTGTGCTAAGTCGTATGTGTACTGGCAACAGCGTTTCTTTAATAGAAAGCAGAAGGACAATGAAAGTTTGTTTGAGTTTTCTCATGCGTTAATGGAAATGTTGGATAAAGTAAAACAATCAAATGAAGGTGCCATCAGAAACCCTGACATTGTTCTGCGAGACCAGTTCTGTGAAAATGTCTCTGATCCTATGTTACGTAGAGAACTCAAGAGATTGGTACGAGCAGATAGCGGGTTGACTCTTCTAGCCATACGGAAGGAAGCTATAAGGTGGGTGCAGGAGGGTCAGTCCAACCGAGACCGTAGTTACCGTACTCCAGGAGTAAGCAGTGAAGCTCAGGTTGTGTCACATGGCGTTACAGCCCCCCAGTCATCAGAATTCGCTGAATTAAAAGACTTGGTCCTGAAGCAACAAGCTCAGTTGGACATGCTCGTAAGGCAGTTAGGACATCCTAGTCGTAGACCACAGGCCCCTCCACCACACCGGGGTGGGCGATACAAACGCGGCCCCAATGGTCAGCCCATTTGTCTGCGGTGCGATCAACCAGGCCCTATAGCCCGCTACTGCCAGGCAGCTCCCTCCACCCACAATAGTAGGTCAGTTCCACGGTTGCCCCCTGATATCCCCCTAACCTAGCATCAGGTCCAGACAACCTCCTTAGCCAGTCGGGAAACTAGCAACTTCCAGTGTGCAGAGCCACACGCTGGGAAGGGATGTGTATGTCTCATTGCATCCTCAACCATACGATAAGTTAGTCAAAAATTGCCCTGTATTGTCTGTTTTTATGGGAGACGTAACAGTTCCCTGCCTGATTGACACTGGGTCAATGGTGACCACCATCACCGAGAGTTTCTTTCGAGAGCATTTCTATCATCTACAAAAGAAAGATTGTAGATGGCTTGGGCTTAAGGCCGCTAATGGTTTAGACATCCCCTATGTTGGGTACCTAGAGTTGGATGTGGGGGTATTGGGGCAATGCATTCCGGGGAGGGGAATTTTAATTGTTAAAGACCCAGAGAATAGCACTCTTAAAGACCGCAAGCTCATAACACCTGGGAGACTGGGAATGAATGTAATTGGGGAATGTTATCAGGTCCTTTTTAAACAACATGGCTCACAGCTCTTCCACTTCCCTCCTGTGAAATCGGCGGCACCAGCAGCCCGTTGTGCATTGAGACACTGTGAACAGATCCAGGCCATTGTAAATGCACCGAAGCCGTTCAAAGTGAAAGTCCATGGGAAAGGGGCAGTCTGTCTTGAGGCAGGAGCCCTAACCATGGTCCCATTTACATGCCCCCAGCTTGAGTCTGCAGCGTTTTTGCTAGAGCCCCTGGGCTTTGACGAGGAACAGTTGCAGGAAGGCCTATTGGTGTCCCCTACCTTGGTGCCGGCGAGAAAGGGTTTTGTATATGCCCCTGTAGTGAACGTTGGTAACACAAAGGTATGGTTGCCCCCACGCCACCCTATTGGCACTGTACAAGTTGTGGCTGCGGCTGCAACAGGAACCGCTGCTTCCATATCAGTCGACCCTTTATGGGAAGAGTGTCAAGCTTATGTCTCAACACAGGGGGTAGTTGAGTGCTGCAGTTTCCCTGAGTTCACGGCGCCAGACTTCCCGGGGTTGACCCAGCAACAAGCTGCTGAGGCCAGGGCCCTCCTTGTCCAGTATAGTAACATCTTTTCCCAAGGGGAGGGAGACCTAGGATGCACGTCTTTAATCAGCCATGAGATTCCCCTGTTGGACAATGCTCCTGTTTGGCAGCCATACCGTAGAATTCCACCCTCCCAGTATGAAACAGTAAAGGCACACATCCAACAGCTCTTAGATAGTAAAGTCATCAGAGAAAGTAGCAGTCCATATTCTTCTCCGATAGTCTTGGTGACTAAGAAGGATGGGAGTTTGCGCCTCTGTGTAGATTACAGGCAGTTAAACGCAAAAACCCGCCGTGACGCATATCCCCTTCCTCGTATAGAAGAATCATTGGATGCACTTTCGGGCGCGAAATGGTTTTCCACCTTGGACCTTGCAAGTGGATACAATCAGTTTCCAATGGTGGAGCAGGATAAATCAAAGACTGCCTTCTGTACACCTTTTGGCCTGTTTGAGTTTAACAGAATGGCCTTCGGACTGTGTAATGCACCTGGAACGTTCCAGCGTTTGATGGAGCGTATGTTCGGCGATTGCAGATACCAGTCCGTTCTACTGTACCTGGACGATGTGATCGTCTTTTCTACCACCGTTCAGCAGCATCTGGAAAGACTGGGAGAGGTGTTTTCCCGTCTGCAAAAACAGGGACTAAAAGTAAAACTGTCAAAATGCCACTTCTTCCAGCATCAGGTCAGTTACTTGGGGCATGTGGTCTCTGCTGAGGGAGTTGCTACGGATCCCGCCAAGATAGAGGTGGTCAAGGAGTGGAGACGTCCTGGACACCTGGCCGAATTACGATCTTTCCTCGGTTTCGCGAGCTATTATCGGCGCTTCGTGGAGGGATTTTCAAAATTGGCAGCCCCACTTCACCAGCTGGTAGGTAGACTCAGCGGACCCCGAAGAAAGGGAAAGACCCCCCCAGTTCCCCTGGCGTCGGCATGGGACGAAGGATATGAGCGAGCATTCCTGTCTCTGAAGGAGCGACTTACCTCGGCTCCAGTGCTTGTATGCAGACTTTAAGAAGCCCTTCATCTTGGAGGTAGATGCCAGTCACGGAGGCCTTGGTGCAGTCCTCTCCCAAGAACATGAAGGGAAGGTGCGTCCAGTCGCATTTGCCAGTAGGGGACTCAGAGCTGCTGAAAGAAATATGGAGAACTATAGCTCCATGGAACTACTTGCGGTAAAGTGGGCAGTAACGGAGAAGTTCCGTGAATATTTGCTGGGGAACCATTTCTCAATCCTCACTGACAATAACCCTCTGAGCCATCTGCTTACGGCAAAGCTGGGCGCAACCGAGCAGGGGTGGGCTTCTCAGCTGGCATCATTAAATTTTACCCTCAGATATCGGCCGGGCAAGAGCAACCAGAACGCGGATGCTCTTTCTCGTCAGTATCTGGAACGTTTCACCGTCGGGACGGAGGTCCCTGCATTGGGCGCATTGACCAGCCTTGGTCTGACGCCTGTCATAGAGGGCCAATGCGGGGAGGTGGTGGCTTTATCGGGGCGTACACCTGAGGATCTAAGTTCGCTTCAGGAAGCTGACCCAGTCATTGGACCCGTGAAGAAGTACTATCAAGAAGGGCGATGGCCAGGGGCAGCGGAGCGTGAAGTGTTGCCCAAATCCAGCAGAGCCCTGCTCCGACACTGGGACCGCCTAGTCGATGAGGAAGGAGTTCTTTATCGCCTGATTCATGCAACAGGGGGAGGTCCGGAGACTCTCCAGCTATTGCTGCCCCAGTGCCTGCAAGCAGAAGTTTTACGGAGTGTCCACGACGAGCAAGGGCACCAAGGCACGGAAAGAACACTCCAGCTACTCCGGAGTCAATGTTTTTGGCCCAGTATGACTAAAGATGCTGAACAGTGGTGCCAGCAGTGCCAGCGATGCGTTGTGGGGAAGGCCGTCCAGCCCAAAGTCCGTACATTTTGGACCACGATGCAGGCCACTCGACCAAATGAAATCTTGGCTCTTGACTTTACTCTGCTAGAGCCGGCTAGTGATGGACGAGAGAATGTCCTGATCCTCACAGACATATTCACGAAGTACTCGCAGGCTGTCCCTACTAAAGACCAAAAAGCGCACACGGTGGCCAGGGCTTTGGTGCAGCAATGGTTTCATAGGTTTGGTCCCCCAGCTCGTATACACTCCGACCGGGGACGAAACTTTGAGAGCCTCTTGATCCGGCAACTGTGTCAGATGTACGGTATACAAAAGAGCCGCACCACTCCGTACCACCCTCAAGGTAATGCCCAATGCGAGCAGTTCAACCGCACACTCCACGACTTGCTGCGCACCCTACCAGAGACAGAGAAGCATCGTTGGCCACACCATCTGCCTCAGCTCACCTTTGCCTATAATGTTACCCCTCACCAGACCACAGGGCATACCCCATATTTTCTGATGTTTGGCCACCATCCAAGACTGCCAGTTGATTTCTTGCTTGGTACCAGGGAGGCTGTCCCAGACACCAACACCCTAGAAGAGTGGGTTGAAAAACACCAGCAAAGTGTCAGGATGGCTCATGAACACGTCAGACAGAGATCAGAAGAACTGGCCCTCAGGCGGAACCAGAGCCATAATGATCAGGTGAATGATGCCGGCTTCCAAGAAGGGGATTTGATCTATCTGCGGAACCACCCCTATGGGAGAAATAAAATCCAGGACTACTGGAACTCTGTAGCCTATCGAGTTGTGCGCTGCCCTTCTGGAGTAGGAGCGGTATACACGGTGATCCCTGCAGATGCGGGTGGATCGGTTCGACAGGTGCATCGTTCTGAGATGCGCGGCGTCCCTGCGGGATTGAGGCCGGGGCCTGGTGGTTTCCCTGGTCCAGCTCGGGATGAGGAGACCTCCAAAGGCCCTCCTGTTGGTGACGATGGTTATGCCCGGGACGTGATCATTTGGTATGGTGCTGAACGAGAGCCCCAAGCTGCACCTGCTGCAACCGGCACTTCAGTGTTGGAGGAAATTGACATTGAAGATACAGCTGGGGTGCCTGAGGACAACACTGTGGCCATGCGGGGGGGCAACACATAATGTCATGTGTTAATGACTGTGTGGAATTATGACCTATAACCTGTCTGTTTCTGACTTATTGTAAATGATTCATCAGTGCATGTTACTCAAAAAGGAAAAATGAAAAGGAAAACAAAAAGTGATTTTTGTAAGGTATTGGATAATCAATATAAGTCAGATATCTGTTTCAAAATAAAGACTGGTCAATTCACGATGAAGACAAGAGTCGAGAGTCTGGATTGTGTAATAATGATATGCTACTTGTAATTAGATTAAATTACATTTTAAAACACACATAATCAGACTACAGTTAAATTTTTATTGATTACATGATCACTTAATATTCACAAAATGGAAGTAAATTATTAATAATTTATTGATTCTCACAAATTCTTATTTTCTGTCTTTTAAATTGACGTACAGTGCACTTCATTTGAAATTTTTTTTTTGTTCTCTTTGTATTGTTATATCACTATTGTACAATATTATCCTATTCAAATCTATGTGATAAACTAAGGCTAAAAGTATGGTCAAAGGTAATCTAAAAGTCATACAAAAGTAGTCAGATAAAAGTATCTATTAATATAAAAGTAATTATATTACATAAAATGTGTAATGTAATGGATAACATTACAATTTTCTACATGTAATTTGTAATTGGCAATGGACTACAATTAGCAAGTAACCTACCCAGGCTCAGCATATATATATATATATATATATATATATATATAATAAGAACATGATGAACTAGAAACCAGTAGGGGAGAGCAGGGCACAACCTAACACATTTTGGTTTTGGCTCAATTATTAAAAAAATAATTAAGTTAGATTCATCTTTTTTTTTTTACACAAGCAACATACACATCTCTGCTACAAACGAACACTTAAAGTTTTTTTCTAGAACCTACCATTTCCGTACAGTTGCACTGAAAGGGAAAGAAGTGCATATGTTACAACTTACCCCATATGCGGGGTTAATTGTAACAGACAGAGGGGTTAGTTGTAACACACATAATTCAGTACTATTTTATCTGTATAGTTTGATATTGTTTGTGCATCTGTATAGATAGATATCCATAAATCCATCCCTCATCCAATCATCCTTCTATATTATGGATCAATATCATGGATAGAGATATAAAAAAGGGCTGCACAGTTTTGCAATAAATAAATAAAATCATCAAATATTGTAATTGCAATTGAATTATATTTGTTTGTGGCAGCTGCATGCAAAATGATTCTTATTAATAAAAATAATAACAGTAATAATAATAAAAACGAGCTTAAAATCACATTTAAAAGGGTTTATTGCATGAAAAACAGGCTATATTTAAATAAATAAACAAGTGATCAATGCATGGTATAAAAAAAATTCCAACATTGTTTGTGAAAGTCCAATAAATAAATACTCAAACCTGAAAAGTTGTGTGCATGGCTCCCTGTTTTCATTTCATTATTATTGTACACTTGGCGGCTTAGTTGTAACACTGTGCTACAACTAAACCCCGCTGTGTAAAACATATTGTAAGCCTAGCTAACAGTTGCTAGTTGCTGATATGTTTCAAACTGGTGCTATGTTTGAGCCATACATGACAGTGATTAAGGTAATATAAAGTTAGATTTGTTGACGTAAACACCCAACCCAGACACCAAAAAAAAGTATGATGAAAAAATTTACTTGCATGGTGTCAAAACACTCTTTGTCCAGTATCTTCACGAAATCTTATCAAAACTTTCCACAAATTTGTGGGAGACAGTCTTTTTGCAGCGAGAGAAAAAGAGCGGAAACACAACCTGCTTGACCCTGACTAACTATGTAAAAGGTCCGTGTTACATTTAACCAAGGGTGTAACTTTGGTTTGAGAAGTGGGGGGGGGGACACAAAATGGGTGATTTTTTCCCAATTTGAATCCCATTTCCTGCATTTACATACATTTAGGGACTATGGTGATACAAAATCCAGGAAATAATTAAGTTTATTATAATGATAAATTCTGCCAAAAATAAAAGTAGGCTACTAAACTATGAAAAACAAAAAGATGTCTTACTTTCTTATTGTTTAAGAGGGGCCAATTGCCAAGACTTGAGAGAATCATTTTATAAAGTAAAAAATGTTCACCATTAATGTTTTGTGTGTAAATAAAATTGAAATAATGTGAGACCCAATTTCCACTGTAATGTAAAAACAACATAAAGTCAGTATATTTTAAAAAAATTGTTTAATAGCATATTTTTATGAATGAAGGCCAGTATCACTGATATTAATATAGCTACTGATGTCTGGATGAAAAGGACCCCCCCCCCCACACACACACACACAAATTTGAAACATTTTTTAGGCATAAAAAATATAACAACTTTTAAGTGAACTTTAAACAATCCTCACATAACCCCATAATAAATGTCATATTTACCCTTGCCCTTACGGTCTAACAGGTACGAAATATACAGAAATTGAATAAGGTTATCAAATAGTCTGCACTGCATAAATTATAAATTAAATATAGATGAATCCTTATTAAACCTACAAACGTTCTTTAGACAAGATCAGTGAGTAATTTGCTCTGTTCATCTTGTTCTTTGGTTAACTTAAGAGACTGACAGAATTGGCTGCTGTCCCTTTAAGATCTGCCGCTGATGACAGCATCTTGCATTTAATTTTCTCATTTACTCTTAACTTTCATTTAATATTTTATTTAACTCATTTAGACTGTTCTTGTGAGGATACAATTGACAAAACGGACATTGTGGCTTAAATGTGTGTGTTATTATTCAAGCGTCTGTGCAATGTTTTATGGTCCTGGCGCACAGGACCATAGACTGTAAAAAAAAAAGCGATACCTGCTCATTAGAACTTTCAGTGAGCTGTTTTTAGAGTGTGGACCTACACTTAAGGGGATGATACACTGGGCAACTTTTTGAGCAATGTTGCTGGGAATGTCCCCCCCTGTCCCCATAGGAAATTACGCCCGTGCGCGTTAGGTTGTGCCCGGCGCTCCCCTACTGATATGAGCAGTAGTATGAGTGAGATGATCCGAGCAAATCAGAGCAGAGTGGGACTGGATTCGCATTGAATGAGATTTTTCTGCCATCTTGTGGTCGTACTGTAATATGGAAAAGATAACTTTCTGTTCCATCTAGGTTTGTGGTAAGTTAAGACATATTTTACAAAAGTATACTACTGCTATAAATTAGGTTTAGCAATGCTAAAAAAGGAAGTCACATTGCCTGGATCATTTGTTTTTAACTCTGTTGTTGCTGGGATCTCTTGAAGAACTTTGTGGTAAACACGCCATTTATAAATGTTCACAATTTGTATTAATAGTGGTTTTCAACCAACCTCAATATTACTTAGGCTATATTAAATAGCTAATCAATATCATATTTTAAAGATTCTCCGTTTCTCTTAAACAATGCAGAGCTTAACGTTACTATGTTTAACTTTTGTGTAACAATAAGGATTGAAACATACCCAGCTAAAAAACGTTACTGGAAGAATGTTGGCTTATAACTTTACCTTTCTGCGTCCCATGCGTTAATCCATAGGCCTACCATAGTTATTATTTACCTATATCACCAGCAGGTGGCGTAATATGACCACATAGTTTGAATCTGAATACACCTTAGTAAGTGTGCGCCATGCATTTAAGTAAGTAGCTCTATATCTTTAATTGTGATAACGTGATACTCGTGCGTTTAGCTTGACAAACTAGAAAATCTCTAATGCAGGTAACCAACTGAGGCTATCTGGTTGTAAATGTCATGCCTGTTACCTGTGACTTTAAACACCTCCAATACATCACCCAAGACATTAACAGTATCTAGTTGTGAGAAATGTCATAAAAATAATGCAACAATGCAAACACTTGACATGCATCATCTTGAATTGTTCAAGAGACAGAAAAACACACAGTCACAAGCCACCCACTCTAGACCCTTCACACATTTCAGTGCTCGAGAAATCAGTGTTTTGCAGCACAGATGGATCTTACACAACACATCCAGGAAATCAACTTTCAAAAGATTTCTGTCAAAAACTGCACTTGACTCTGATTGGTCAATTGCAGAAATCTACCATTAAGTCATTTTGTTTAATAACTGGCCATTGAACTAAACTGAATTGATTCAACATTACCTTATTGATAACTTATTACCATTGTCTTCTGTAGAGCTGCGTTTAGCTGAATTGAACTCATTTCATAACTGAGGAACTTTACACCATTAAATTATTTTACTATTACTGTGAAGCTGCTTTGAAATAATCAATTTGTATAAAGTTAAATAAGGGTGAATTGTCCACTGGCAACCGATTTTGAGTTAAAACTATTGTGCTAGATAACGAAATTACAGCTATTTCTCAACCAAAATGATTGAGAATTGAGAACTGGAATGTTACATCAATGTTTAATCAGTTTTGGCCACATGATCATGCCGGACCCCACACAGAGTAAGAGTTTAGGCGTTTGTAAGGAACTCCTTAGGGGTTGAGGCAGAAGAAGCAGTTCTTTGAGGAAAGCCGATAGACAGATGAGCAAGTCCAGCTGTCCAGACCCTCTCGGCATCAGCTTACTACAGCCTAAGTGCCTCCCAAAGAGATCCAGAGCAAATGGACCCCTGGCCCCGCTACCCTTTACCATATGATATGGCATAAATCAGCCCTCTTTTCATGCAGCCAAACACTTACGCATAGTCACACATGCACACATACATCTTAGAACAGACTGTTCTTTCTCCATGGAGTATCATTTTATTTTATTGCTTTTATGTTAGAATTGCAGGGCAGTAAAAACACATGCCCTCCCCTCCGATACTCAGAGTAACGCATGCATGCTGAAACAGCTGATTCTCTCTCCTCCTCAGGGGGCCTCTGCCTGGTGCCAGACCCAACGGCTGAATGTTGTACTGTTATTCTGTAATGCTTAAATGCCTCAGCTGTCAAAAAAAAAAATTCAACTAGACTGCCAAACATCCCAGGCCTTAGACAAACTTCAGGGGTGTTTTGGTAGCGTTTCTTCTGCTTTGTGACTGATTTATACTGCTTTATACTGACTAAACTGAACTCTCTTTCCACAGAAAGATCTCATTCATTCATTCATTCATTCACTCTCTCAGCCTACAAACAATACTACTCTACATATAATCACTATTGTTCCTCCTAGACTGCAGTGACATTAACTGAAAGCAGTTGGATTTCAGCTTCTCAGATATTTCTCCTTCTTTCAGTAAAACATGTTTTTCATCATGTTTCTTCGTTTCAGACAAGATCTCATCAGTATTTTTAACGGTTTACACCTTATTTGGTAACACTTTATTTTTCAGTGACCTTGTTACATGTTACATGTACTTACCATAGTAATAACAGTAAATTATGCATAATTACATGAAACTAACCGTAAACCAAATCCTAATCCTTGCCTAACCCTATAGTAAGTGCATGTAGTTGCTTAATTTTTCTCAGTACTTAAATATATAATTACACTGTAACAATGACACCTTACAATAATGTGTAACCCTTTATTTTAAGGTTATGCTGTTACAGTTTAATTACACAAATTAGTACTGAGTAATATTATTTAAGGTTACGGTTAGATTTTGGTTTTTATTTTGGTTTATTTTATCTGTTATTACTATAGTACGTACATGCAACTTGTAACTACATCACCTTAAAATAAGGTGTTACCTTAAAATGTACTCAGATTTGCCAAGATACCAAAGTAGATAGATAGATAGATAGATAGATAGATAGATAGATAGATAGATAGATAGATAGATCCCCCTTTGTTCAGTTGTCTGTGCTATCCACATTCTTTTCTGTTTCTGTAATGCTCTAATGGTATTTGTCTCATTTTTGTCTATTTTGATTTCTTAAATTAAATTTTAGAAAAATCATCTGAGACAAAGATAATACTTGAAATCATCACAATTGAGTGCTCTAGGCCTCGTTACGTTTTTGAAAAAGTGTAGTAAAATGGTTGTGCATCCCTTGTGTCTTCTGAAGAGCTATACGAGCATAAACTATAAGCAGATGACCTGTCATTTGACACGCAAGAATTTGAGTATAAGACCCGTTACAGTTGTGGGAGGTGAGGTTGTGTAATTAGTTTTACTTTAATGGTTTTACAAGTGGACAGAAGGTCCTCTTCCCCACCTCACCCCCAGCCCTCTTCCTGTGCGGGATGAATAATGCTTTGATCAGCCAGAGAGGGATGGATCAGAGCATGTGTGAGTGATAGAGAGAGAAAGAGTGCAGGAAAAGGAGTATTTGTGTTTAAAGTCTGCAGATGTGTGTGTGAGGGTGGAAAGGGAGGATCAATCATGTTCATTGACAGCTCTTATCCAGGATGAAGGCTCAACCAGGGATTCCCCTGAGACTCATACAGTGGTCCATCATGCTGCTGGCAGAAGGGGCTGATGGGATGCAGTGACCGGCCCATCTGTCGGGACATGGACATGACACATATGGCTGCACACCTTCTCAGCATCTCTCCACTGTCCTGGTCCCTCCCACCTTGGAATACATGAAATAGCCTTCTCAGGAAAAGACATTTGTGTCTGAGAAATGCCATTTATTAATCCATTGGCATTTCGTTTGAAAACAATATTGCTAATCTTTCAGTTTCAACACTCTCTCATCAATGGTAGTTTGCGAATTCATATGAATTCGTACAAAACATATGTTTTCTAACAATCTGCTTACGCTAAACTGAGGGTTAAGTATAGAGATGGGGTTAGGGCTGGACTTTCATGCTTAGTTTTTTTCTAAGGACACATTTACGGCGGCAACGATGTACTAAAAACCGAAAAGTTTTTCGTTTGCGTTTTTGAAAAGTTTCAGATGACAACATTTTCAAAATGATCCCTAATCACACTGATCCACAATAACAAGTAAAAATGTATGCCAGGCCAGTAGTTGGCGATTTCACTTGGCGAAGAAATTACGAGCCTGCGCACATATGCATTTTCTACAGTGCCTAGACTAAGCACATAAGCTGTGTCCAAATTCAGAGGCTGCATCCTTCTAAGGCCACGAAAGGTCAGAGAGATACATTAATATTCATAACAGTAGGCAGAATGACAGGAAAAATCTGTCTAATATTATTACATCAGTAGTTGGATGGAGGACAAAGCGAATTACAGTCTGAGCAGATTGCTAAACATCAGCACTTTGATTCTTTTGTCCGTGTGTGTGTGTGTGTGTGCAGCGTTGTAGACAAAAGATGGTGTTCTTCATGTCTCATTCTTTTAATACACCCAAAAGCATCCAATAACAACACATTAGTACATTGTGCAGAACCAACCAATCCAAAATGGTGATTTGTTTGTGTGCTTATTTTAACTTTAGCTATGTCATAAATTCTACATGGATTGAACAAAGATAGATTTATTGTCTTTGTGAGGACTGTTTCTGTATAGTGCTTAATCAGCATTCGCTCATTGTTTTTTCATTTAACACTCTATTGCTGTGTATGGATATTCGTTAGAAGCAATTCAATGATATTGATACTGGATTCAGCCAGTAAGCCATCAGGACTGTGATTTATTGGTATTTATTAGAGAGCATTGATCCGTATTGAGTTGAGAGTTGGTGGAGCCATGTAGCTGATTGATCATGGTAGCTGCTCTCTATAGCGGCCTGGGAGTCATTAGCAGTGCAATCATAATTTGCTTTCAATGAGTGTCTGTCTGAATCAAGACTTTTTCTTCAGCCAATAAAGGATTCGTTGAGTGAGTGTTGCTATTTTGCCCAGTGATTGATGAACACGAATGTACGCAACCATTTTCTGAATTATGAAGTGATGAAGATGTGAGTGATGCTTGATGATTCTGGATGGTTTCCAGGGTGTTGCTATGTGGTCGCTAATAGGGTTTTCTGCATGGTTTCCAGGGCGTTTATATGCATTTTTTAAATGTTCTAAAAGGTTGTTCCTGAGCAGTTGATAGGTAGGTGGTTTGTTAGACCATTGCTATGAGGTTACTATGGTGTTCTGGGTGGTTTCTAGGTTGTTGCTTACTGCCTCAAGTCTTTCCATCCACCTAAAAAAATGCTGAATGGAAACGTCCAGATATGCATACATTCTGAAAATGTGCATAAAAACCTTTTGCGCTCAATTGAGGCATATACATTTTTTTTATCTGACAAGAAGACATACACATAAACTACGATGTAAAGACATTTACTGAATAAATCCCTCGATGCACAACAAAAAACTCATGTGACTTTGCCTCAACAGTGAATGTGATTGGATAACTGGAGTGCGCAACAAAAAACTCAGGTGACTTTGTGGTTGGATAACCAGTGGAGCAATTTCATTGTACAGTGTCTGAAATGCCTGGGACAAAGTCTGTCATCAAAGTCTGGCTTCCCGGATTGCAGCAACATCCATTTTTATAACAGATATTTTGCAGCAACTTTTAGGAAGTGATGATTTTGTTTGTTTGAACACATGGGATGGAAACGCTGCTTTATTCACAAATGTTTTATTTAATATTCCAGTTTTGTGCATAAGTTAGATATGCAACATTGTCACGAACACACACACAGACAGCGTAGATCCAATAGCAGGTATTTATTAAAAGGGGTAATCCGTACTCACATCCAGTCCAGGCAAGGGTCAAATTCCAACAAAGACAGTCCAAGAATAAACAACAAAACACGAGAGAGAAGCAACAACAGGAACGGAAGTGTGGGGACATTAAACAACGAATCCGTACACATACTAACACAGATAGGGAATATATACACAGATCTAACAAGACTAACAATGAACAGCTGGGAACAATGATGACGGGGAACAGCTGAGTGCAATGAACTGATGAGTGACAGTGACAGACAGAATGCTGGGAAATGAAGTCAATAGTGAAGGACACCGTGTTAACGAGGACCTCTAGTGGACACCTGGGGAACACAAACCCAACACTGTGACATAACCCCCCCTCTACGGAGCGGCTACCAGACGCTCCAAGACAAAACACACAACACAAGAGTTCAGGAGGGAGGTGGAATGGTGGAGGATCAGGGGGAGGGATGGGGGGCCAGGTCCATGAAGGGAACAGAAACAGGGGGTGATGGTTTAGCCGGGGGCCAGGGCGGATGCAGACAGTCCATCGGGCGGCCAGGACGAAGCAGACAGTCCATCGGGCGGCCAGGGCGAAGCAGACAGTCCATCGGGCGGCCAGGGCGAAGCAGACAGTCCATCGGGCGGCCAGGGCGAAGCAGACGACCCATCGGGCGGCCAGGGCGAAGCAGACGACCCATCGGGCGGCCAGGGCGAAGCAGACGACCCATCGGGCGGCCAGGGCGAAGCAGACGACCCATCGGGCGGCCAGGGCGAAGCAGACGACCCATCGGGCGGCCAGGGCGAAGCAGACGACCCATCGGGCGGCCAGGGCGAAGTAGACGACCCTTTGGGCGGCCAGGGCGGTGAAGACCCCTCGGGCGGCCAGGGCGGTAAAGACCAGGGCGAGGGCGACCATGGCACAGGAACAGCAACAGACACCGGCTCATGCACTGGAACAGGCACTGGCTTTGGAACAGACATTGGCTCCAGCTCTGGAACAGGCACTGGCTCTGCCTCCGGCTCTGGAACAGACACTGGCTCTGCCTCCGGCTCTGGAACAGACACTGGCTCTGCCTCCGGCTCTGGAACAGACACTGGCTCTGCCTCCGGCTCTGGAACAGACACTGGCTCTGGAACAGGCACTGGCTCTGTCTCCGGCTCTGGAACAGGCACTGGCTCTGCCTCTGGAGCAGCAGCCACCAGCTCAGGAACTGCAAACACCAGCTCAGGAACAGTCACTAGAACAGAAATGGTAACAAGGACACACACAAACACATAAACAAACACTGGCTCAGGCGCTGGAACAGGCACTGGCTCTGGAACGGGCACTGGCTCTGCCTCCGGCTCTGGAACGGGCACGGGCTCTGCCTCCGGCTCTGGAACGGGCACGGGCTCTGCCTCCGGCTCTGGAACGGGCACGGGCTCTGCCTCCGGCTCTGGAACGGGCACGGGCTCTGCCTCCGGCTCTGGAACGGGCACGGGCTCTGCCTCCGGCTCTGGAACGGGCACGGGCTCTGCCTCCGGCTCTGGAACGGGCACGGGCTCTGCCTCCGGCTCTGGAACGGGCACGGGCTCTGCCTCCGGCTCTGGAACGGGCACGGGCTCTGCCTCCGGCTCTGGAACGGGCACGGGCTCTGCCTCCGGCTCTGGAACGGGCACGGGCTCTGCCTCCGGCTCTGGAACGGGCACGGGCTCTGCCTCCGGCTCTGGAACGGGCACGGGCTCTGCCTCCGGCTCTGGAACGGGCACGGGCTCTGCCTCCGGCTCTGGAACGGGCACGGGCTCTGCCTCCGGCTCTGGAACGGGCATGGGCTCTGCCTCCGGCTCTGGAACAGCAGACATGGGCATGTCCAGGATCCTAACCAGACGCTCCAGATAGTCCAGATCCAAGAAGGCAGACAGCACTGGCTCTGCCTCCGGCTCTGGAACAGGCATTGGCTCTGCCTCCGGCTCTGGAACCGGCAATGGCTCTGCCTCCGGCTCTGGAACCGGCAATGGCTCTGCCTCCGGCTCTGGAATGGCCAATGGCTCTGCCTCGGGCTCCGGCTCTGGAACAGCAGACACTGGTTCCGGCTCTGGAACAGCAGACACGGGCATGTCCAGGATCTGAGCCAGACGCTCCAGATAGTCCAGGTCCAGGAAGGCGGACGGAACGTGAACAGTCTCTCGCTGGGCAGACGTGACGTGAACAGTCTCTCGCTGGGCAGACGTGACGTGAACAGTCTCTCGCTGGGCAGACGTGACGTGAACAGTCTCTCGCTGGGCAGACGTGACGTGAACAGTCTCTCGCTGGGCAGACGTGACGTGAACAGTCTCTCGCTGGGCAGACGTGACGTGAAAAGTCTCTCGCTGGGCAGACGTGACGTGAACAGTCTCTCGCTGGGCAGACGTGACGTGAACAGTCTCTCGCTGGGCAGACGTGACGTGAACAGTCTCTCGTTGGGCAGACGTGACGTGAACAGTCTCTCGCTGGGCAGACGCGACGTTAACAGTCTCTGAATTGAGAGACGTGCCGTGAACAATCTCTGACTGGGCAGACGGGACTTGAACAGTCTCTGACTGGGCAGACGGGACGTGAACAGTCTCTGACTGGGCAGACGGGACGTGAACAGTCTCTGACTGGGCGGACGGGACGTGATACATCTCCCTTTCACCTCCTCTGCGGCGACCTCCACGGGTCCCACGGAACTTTACCAACCGGGTCCCCTTAAACAACTCCCTTCTCTCCCGCTCGGTGGCTGGGGAAGAGATGTTGCAAAACATACCGCTGGATCTTGTGACGACGGATTCGTTCTGTCACGAACACACACACAGACAGCGTAGATCCAATAGCAGGTATTTATTAAAAGGGGTAATCCGTACTCACATCCAGTCCAGGCAAGGGTCAAATTCCAACAAAGACAGTCCAAGAATAAACAACAAAACACGAGAGAGAAGCAACAACAGGAACGGAAGTGTGGGGACATTAAACAACGAATCCGTACACATACTAACACAGATAGGGAATATATACACAGATCTAACAAGACTAACAATGAACAGCTGGGAACAATGATGATGGGGAACAGCTGAGTGCAATGAACTGATGAGTGACAGTGACAGACAGAATGCTGGGAAATGAAGTCAATAGTGAAGGACACCGTGATAACGAGGACCTCTAGTGGACACCTGGGGAACACAAACCCAACACTGTGACAAACATTGGATGGATAGCTTATGATACCCTGGTCCCTAAGTGGTCCCTTTTTTCAATGAGGGTCTTTGGGATTTTTTGTGCCCATTTTTCACCAGAAAAAAATGTAAGTATGATCGCTTTGAAAACAATAGCTTCTACAAATGTTTGGGGTCTGTAAGTTCTACATAATCCCAAATACAAGTATGAGCAATACTAATAGAAGTGATGCTTTTGCATATCTGACATACTGCATGTGGCAGTAATTATTTGGTCATACTTCAAAAATGTGACTAATTACAAAAGATAATGAGAAAACACTTTACTGACAGAAAAAAGGTCCATTGCCATCAGCAGACCTTTTCATCCAAGCTTAAGTCCATTTTATAGTACGCTAATTGCAAACAATCCCGCTGGAGTAACCGAGGTTACGGACCTTACTTATAGACACAGTCCTGTGCAAAAGTGGAAATCATTTTCCAGGGTCACAATTTCTTGGGATAAAATCTACATTTCATTTAAATGCCCTGGTCTTCTTGAGTAAGAAGGATTAGTAGGTTTCATCCAACCCCTTTCCACAACATTGTGTGTATTTACTGAATTATTGGGCTATTACTGAGTGATTGATTGGTGTCCCACAAGATGCATGACATTACTCCCCCTGCATCATTGATGTACAGGGCCTCCCTACATCCTGTAACGCCGTTCCTGGAAAAGCTGGTCTGAGTTTTTGGAGGGGGAGTAGGGTTGAGTGCTTCACTATGGGTAGGAGAGGCTATTGACTATTGGAAGGCTTTGTATTGAGAGAGCATTCTGGGAATGGGATCGATAGATCAATGAAGATAATTGTCTGAATGTCTTGAATTCCTGTAGAGTGGTCCTCCCCATGGCCCCACCCTGTCCTGCTGAGATGGCCCATCTCTCTGGGGTGACTGCCTGCTAATGTGCTAATGTGCCCTGCTTGACTTCTCCCTAAAGCCAACAATGCCCTCTACTCCTCACTGTTTGACAAACATATGCTGGAGAGACAATGGAATGGGTGGGTGGGGCATGGATGAGTTGAGGTATCTTCAGCTTGAGTTAACTTGGAGGGCTCTTGGTGGGAAAGATGGTGTTGTTAGTGTTAACCATTGTTCTGAGTGAAATGTGAATGTTTGGGACTCTGAAACAGATGCAGGCAATGGGAGGAGATTCTGAAGTTCCCCTGGTCGTCTCAAAGGCCAAAGGGCCCGTCATTCTCTCAGGCTATAGTGAATATTGCATAAGTGCAACAGATTGTGGGGTGTCTCCAAAACAGTGAGATTATCACAGAAGAGCACAAACACAATGTAGAAACCTTCACCGACTTTGCTATTCATGAGTTTTATTCTTCCTCATCAGAGACTCACATCAGTCATGAATATTAAGAGGATTAATCAAACAATGACGTGTTAAGGGAGGACTAGTGACTTCTATCTATCTATCTATCTATCTATCTATCTATCTATCTATCTATCTATCCATCCATCCATCCATCCATCCATCCATCCATCCATCCATCCATCCATCCATCCATCCATCCATCCATCCATCCATCCATCCATCCATCCATACATCCATCCATCCATCCATCCATCCATCCATCCATCCATCCATCCATCCATCCATCCATCCAAAAAGATCTGTCTTAATTCTGTGTGTCCACACTAAAAATACCGGTTCAGAGATGTTCTTAGCAATTTAGAAAATAAGCCACTTCCAGTCAAGACCCCCTGCATGGGTAAATGTTTTTAGCACAGCAATTTGGAACTATTTGGGTGTAATGTAAATTATTGTCCTGTCTTTGATCCTCCTTGCTAAAATGCAAACACAAGCATACACACACACACACACACACACACACACACACACACACACACACACACACACACACACACACACACACACACACACACACACATTTCCCCTATGTAACAAACAGTTGTTTGGTCCCGCTGTGAGCACAGAGGAAGCAATGGTCAACTGGCAAGGCAACAGCTGTTTCCGTTGGCCTATAGTTCTGCCTAAAACTTAATCAAATGGAAGGGGTCAGTTGGAAACTATTCTCATTCTAATTTGAAGAAACACACAAGCAATGCATCAGAAACACAGTTGAGAGGAGATTATGTCATGATGTGCCTTTAAGTTGTAAAAAGTGTTCAGTTGTTTGTGCCCTTTTTCAATAAGAGGGTGAGCTTGTGACTACTACTAAAGTGAACGACTAGATTTGTCTTTTCTCTTGTACCACTTTCTTTTGTAGCCTACAATTTTTATTTGCAAAATGGGAGACTGTGGGGAATCACAAAACAAGACCCTGTAAGTCTCCGTAAGTTTTAATATCAGCAACAGTTGTAAAAATTCCCAAACCAGAAGCTGCAGAACTTTCAACCTTGTATTTCTGTTTACTTGCTAAATCTGAAAATTCATATAAGTCGTCACCTTGATTTCTATAGCGCATTATACAATACAGATTGTTTCAAAGCAACTTCACAATAGTAACAACTTCAAATTCTGCTGTAAAGCAGCTCTAACAAGCCAATAGTGTCATTATTCAGCTCAAGTCAGTTCAGTGTTGATTCAGTTTAGTTCAATAACTGTAAAGTTCATCAATTGTACAACAATTGCGCATACAAACTGTAGCCTTTATACGGTGTATTTGTGCATAAGCATGTATTCCTGTGCACTCCTCTGCACACGGAACAAGCTAAAGACACAATATAGTGTTTTACATATTTGTGCGTGCATATGTCCTTTGATGGTTTGTGTGTAGAGTTACTATACAAATAACACAATTTTTAGAAGAGTTAAAATATAGTTTTGAATTGCTTTTGCAAGAGATGTGTGGTGTTTTGAATGTTGTGTGCTTGTTTTGTGGTGTTGTATGTAGAGTTTAGAGAAAAGGAGCCATTGTTTGACAAATTATGGGTAAGCTAATTTTTTAGTCAATCTTTGAGGATAAAATTAGTAGAATTATAGCCTTTTTGAACTATACTTGAACCCTCTTTAGCATTTTAATCTAATATTTGATTTTGAGGATCAATCTTTACATAATGTCAGTATTGAATTGATACTTTAATCTGCACTTACATTCTGTATGGCTAAATCTTTGACATCATTTTGGATCCACAGATAGCCAGACCATCAACGCACGAGCTTTCCCACTGGCTCTGGGCCAGCAGGACATCTTTATGTTGAACAACTGTATGTATCCTCTTAAAATGTAAACGTGTTACAACCTGACATTGAGCTGATGTTTGTGGGCATCGGTGAAATTTTTAACAACCCCAAATCAGAAAAAGTTGGGACATTTTGTAAAATGCATTAAAATCAAGAATCTGTGATTTGTTAATTCTATTTAAACTTTTTTAAACTGACAAAAGTACAAAGAAAAGTTTTCCAATGTTTTCACTGGCCAACATAATTGTATTTTGTAAATATGAACTAATTTTGATTTTGATGGCTGCAACACCCCCCAAAAAAGTTGGGACAGAGACTAAATAAAAGTGAAAAGATTATCCAAATTAGATTATCCAACTCTTGTGAAACAGTCCACAATGAGCAGGTGAATTGGTAATAGTTGAGGGTATCGTGTTTGGGTTTTCAGTCTTTTTAAGCAAAGATGGGTCATGGCTCATCACTTTGTGCCAAATATCATGAGAGAATTGTCAAACAATTAAAAAAAATCACATTTCTCAATGCAAGATTGCAAAGAATTTATGTCTTTTATCATCTTCCATACATAATATTGTCACAAGATTCAGGGAATCCAGAGAAATCTCAGTCTGTGTTGGGTAAGGCAGTAGACCTCTGTTGAATGTGCGTGACCTTTGAGCCCTCAGATGGCATTGCACAAGATACCATCATGCTAATCCGGTAAATACAGCCATATGTGCTCAGGAGTAATTTGGAAAACTCTGTCTGACTCTGCATTAAGAAATGCCACTTGAATCTCTGTTACGCAAGGAGAAAGCTTTACATCAGTTCTATGTGGAGATGCCGGCGAGTTCTCTGGGCCTGAGCTCATCTCAGATGGTCTTGAAGACAGTGGACACGTGTGCTGTGGTCAGATGAGTCCATGTTTCAGCTTGCTGTTGGAGATAAATGGACATCAAGTTCTCAGTCCCAAAGGCGAAAGGGACCAACCAGACTTTAACCAGCGACAGGTGCAAAAGTAAACATCTGTCCTGGTATTGAGGTGCATCATTGCAAACGGTATGGGTAACTTGCATTATTGTGAAGGTACCATTGACATGGAGGCATGTATTTGGATTGTACAGAGACATAAACTGCCATCAAGATGACATCTTTCCTGGGAAGCAAGACAATGCCAGGCCTCATTCTGCACATGCTAAAACTGAGTGGGTTCTAGACACTCTGCACCAGAGAAGGGATGTGCCTGCCTGTTTACTGCAGTCCAGATATGTCTCTTATGGAAAATGTATGACCCATCATGAAAAGGAGAATCAGGCAATGATGACCACAGACTGTTGAGCGGCTGTCTTGTATCAGACAAGATTGGGCAAATATTCCACTAGCAAAACTCCAACAATTAGTATCCTCATCTCCCAAATGATTGAAAAGTGTAATTAAAAGGAAAGGTGAAGTGACACAGTGGTAAACATGTCTCTGTCCCAACTTTTTTGGGGTGTGTTGCAGCCATCAAAAGCAAAATTTGTTCATATTTACAAAATACAATTATGTTGGTCAGTGAAAACATTGGAAAACTTTTCTTTGTACTTTTGTCAGTTAAAAAAAGTTTAAATAGAATTAACAAATCACAGATTCTTGATTTTAATGCATTTTACAAAATGTCCCAACTTTTTCTGATTTGGGGTTGTATTTCATTCAGAGGCCAGATTGCTCTGCCATTATGTATGCAGTGTTGATATACAAGGGTCCAGCTCTTTGAAGAGGGCATCTTTGTCTACAGGTCACGTCGGGTCATCTGGACCTTCCTGGCTCAACACTGCTCTTTGTGAGAGCCTGCTAATCTTGATTTTGAGCAGACTGCAGGCCAGGATGTGCAGCTTCTCTGTTAACACCCGCTGCATTCCAGTAGGCCATTGCTGAAAGGCCGTTCCTTTGTTGGAATGGAGGCTATTTATCCAGTTAGCTGTAAAAAGGGGCACATAAGATTAAACAGGAAATCAATGTGGGAAATAAGGTTTACAATACTGTTGGCTTCTTCTATGATAAATGGCTTGTGATGTTCCTCATTTAGATAAAAGGTAATGATTAAAGAGGGCAAATAAATGATAACAGAATGTACATTTTTTTATATAACATCTCTTTTTACCAGTTCAACAATATATTATATGCATATCTTGTTTTTTTCTAGGCTTTTGAAGCGTGGTGAATTTTTTTTAAGATTAAATTGTGAGGCTCTATGCACCGTTTTGCAATGTTAATCATATCCATGACCTTCACTCATATTACCAGTGTAAGATTACTGTGTGCAGAATCTGGGGTTGTTAATGAAAGTTATTCTGACCTTTGTGGTTTTGTGGCTTTCCTGCTGGCAGTTTGATTAATTTTGTCAGGTCATAAGAGGATGTCTGCAATCCATTTGTAAATGAACAGTGGTCTGTTTGATCAAATGAAGATGGCATCAAATCAATGATGTGATCACTGTTTTTTGGCTGCTGCACGGATTTCCAGGAATGCTGAGGAGGTGACCTGGAGGAAAGAGGTTCCTATCATGTACGCACCAGGGGACGTCATTTAACCCAATCTTGGTCTCAAATTCCTTCCTGTCCCCTTTTTAAAAAAAATTCACAAACATATCCCGGCAAGCAATAGCCGTCATTTTACCGTCTAGGTTAACTATACATAGACCCAAAACAGTCTGGCTATAAGTAACCCACATCTAGCCAAAATAACCTTGAATTTGATTAAACGTCGTTTTTGCCAAAATAATGGGTTCATTTGGGTGCTTTCGAAAAAAACAAATTATTATTCATTTTGTCATTCCAAATTTATCTGAGTGCTCACATTTTTTCTGTTGGAGATTTTATTTGAAAAATCTTCATGCAGCTCTTGTCTGTAAAACATTGACAGTGGCTGTAAAAGGACAAAACAAACTCATAAAATAACAGTCAACATCATAAACAATAACAGTAACAACCATAAACCAGTCTTTATATTAAACTGACTTAAAAAAATGTTTTTAATCTTGTATACTTTAACTTGTATACTTTTTAAAAATAAGTTATACAAGATTCAACATTTTTTTAAAGTCAGTTTAATGTAATTTATAGCTATAAGTTTTACATTATAATGTAAAAAAATATTATGTAGGCTAGTGAATGTTATGCCAAAACTTATTTATCATAGGCACTATATATACAGTGGATATGGTAGGCATGGTGTTATTTCAGTTAGGCTAACAGCTGGTATGATTTGCATTGAGAGATGATCTTATGGAAAGTGCCCCATGCCAATCTCTAGATATGGTGAAGGGAATGTGATGATGTGGGGCTATTTTAATTCCAAAGGCCAAGGGAACTTTATCAGGATGTATAGTATCCTGGATCCATGAAATAACTGGCCTTTAAAAATAAAAATCTGCCTGTCTCTATGGGAATTTAACATAGGGGTGTCCTGACTTATGCAACCTGTATTTTAAGGAAGAACATTTATTTATTTATGATACATTATTCATTCATAAAGAAAATTGGTGTCCTTAAAGGTGGGATTGTTCCTCATTTTTTAAATTAATGCATTAAGATCAATTTCCAAAAGATGTTTTTTTATTCCTCTTTTTAGTCAACTTTAGCATGGGTGTGTTCACTTATGCTAGGCACTGTATACACACACACACACATACACGCACACACAACAACAGTCACTTTAGGTACACCTTTACACACACGCCATGTGATTGGCTGATTAGATATTTGCATTAATGAGCAGTTGAACGTACCATATAAAGTGGGCAGTGATTGTATAAACATGCAAACAAGTGTAGTAAAGAGAAAAAAAAAGTGTCAATATATTAATATTTTAAGAAATCATTCTATCAATGGTTACATTTTATTCTGAAAAAATTACATTATGTCAGTGCATAGCCAATTTTGAGTGTGAGGAAAATCACATAGGTTCAATGATGAATGTGATGATTTCAATTGAAACAGTTTGATTACATTAAACAAACATGGAAATTTGCCATTTTTGCTCATTTTTGAGGACTACATTTTATTCTGTTTTGAATTCACATTTTTATTTCTGTTTTCCACATAAAAAAAACTGCACACACATTAGGAATGACATAAGGGCGAGTAAATAATGGCAAAACATTAATTTATGGCTGAACTATCCCTTTCGAATCAAAACAGTGATTTCACAGTCAAATTATATGGTATGCCTCTAATAAGCTGTGAGTATGTTCAAGTGCTTAATTTGTAGATGTAAATCCGTATGTGTAAGCAGGTGGGTGGGTAACTGTCTGGCAGACTGCAAAGACCAAGATTGCAGAGCCAGCAGAAGATCTCGGAGAGGAGTGGGTGGGATAAGCAAGGGCCAGCCTGAACCAGGATATGGAGGAGATGGCTTTGTAATCACTACCGTCTGTACCATTGAATACACATATACACAGTCAATTCTACATAGAAATAAAAGTACAAACCTTTTCTAACATGCATGAACGTGTACAACAACCCTAGAAACTCGTATGAGCAAACTCTCCTAGTCACAAGTGTTCAGCAGTGCAAGAAGCAGGATATTGTTGGCTACTGATTTGAAACACAAAGGGAAAAATATGTTTGGCTAGAGACAAATTCAAGAAAAGAATAGACGAGGAAAGGCTGTATATATATGCTCTCAAATTATGCATTATACAAATAAAACAAAAATGCTCTGAAAATATAAACAATTTACTTTTGATTGACAACAAAGTATGTGTTGGCAGAAATGCAGTTACAAAGGAAGTCTTTGGGCCACTCATTGAACATTTGCAGCATAGACTTCCATTATAAGAAGGCTGTTTCTGTCAACAAATTTTTTTAATTATATATATTAGTTGTTTATTTATATATTTATTAATTAATTTTCACATAATATGCAGTTTTACAAAAAGTCACATACACAACTTTTTTTTTCATTGACACTTTCCATTGACCTTGCTATGCTTTCATGCGGTAGCTGTTTGTGAATGTAAAATATCTGCAACATTTTAAAGATTAAAGTGCGCAAATAAATAGTTATTGTCTCCTAAGAAAGAATTGATTCTGAAATGCCAAAAGGAGTCGTCAGCAATTCCAGTCTCACCTCATGTTACCAGCGTAACAATGTAACAGATTTGCATAATGCCAGCCTATAGTCTTCATTGGCTGCCCATGAACAGTATCTACTTTGACCCGCCCTCAAACACTGTAGTTGTAACTGTGACTGAAAGAGCCCTATTTTAACTATCTACAGTAAGCACATGGTCTAAAGCGCATGGCGCAAGTGCACTTAGGGCGTGTCCGAATCCACTTTTACTAGTTTAACGATGGGAAAAATGGTCGGTGCACCCGGCGCATGGTTTAAAGGGGTTGTCCCTATTCTCTTACTGAGTAATGGGTGTTTTTTGGGCGTAACGTACAATAAACCAATCAGAGTCTCATCTCCTAATCTCTTTAAAAGCCACTTGTGCTCGCGCCATGGAGGATCCGTTTTTTACATGGCAGAATTTGCAAGCGGAAAAACTGAACACTTCTCTAGTGAGGAAACGGATCTTCAATGGCGCAGTCTATTTCAGTTGCCTCAAAATAGCAACGCCCCAACAATGCGCCCAAACACACCTCGTTTTCAGACCTATACCACCTATACCAGAGTCATGGGCGCGCAAATGCATTTGTTATTTAAACAACGTGGCGCAGGACGTGAAAATGAAAACTGCAATGATAACTGTCGGGCTACGACTAGTAAAAAACACACGGGTTGCGCCTGGCGCAGCATTGCACCAGGAGTATAATAGGGCCCAATGAGTTTGGTTGTCGACATGTCAAGAAGATGCACTTTGGATGCACTTCAAAAGGACGAGGACTCAGGCCGGAATTGATACGGTGAAACCGACGACAATTACAAAAGACTGGGTTGTCTGACCAATCAAAGCAGAGTAAGCCCGCGGAAAGGAGGGGTTTAGAGAAACCGGGTTCGAACTAACCATTTTCATACTCTTTGCGACATGAGGTGGTGTGCAATGTATATTATGAGAAAACAAAAACTGTTTTTTGACCTTAGATGCATGTAAACCTATAAGAGACCTCCAAAACAAAATTAGGAACCTTTTAAATAGCATAATAGGGGAAATTTAAGATGTTTCCTCATTTGTACAATTGGGCTGGTCTCTACAATGTACACAATACCTGAGCTACCAACACACACGTTAAAAATTAAGTCATGAATTTGATGCTATGCTTCCTCATTTGCTTTTTTATATGGTGGAAAGGAGAAGTGTCAATTGGCTGCAACAGACATGGCATGCAAATCCAGTCTCAACTGAAGTTTAAAAAGACAATGATATCCTGAAACCTTTACACCTGCATAACCCAGGCAGAACCTGAAGAGTACGTTAGTACAGTTGTCTCATATCATTGCATTCCTATGCAAAATGAATGATGTTACTAAAATTGCAAGTATACTGCATTGCAACTTTTCAGTATCTCAGAATTTTCCTGCTCATATGCAAATACCTACTTCAGTGTGACAATATCTGAAACGGCAATAAACGGTCAAATACTTGCTGCTCACTTTGTTTATTTAGAAGCATTTCTGTCACTGCCAGATAGTGGTTATGAAATCTTTTCACTCAGTGGCTGTTGTGAAATGCATCACCTCTCTCTCTCTCCATCTCCATCTATCATCTCTCTCTCTCTCTCTCTCTCTCTCTCTCTCTCTCTCTCTCTCTCACACACACACACACACACACGCTCTTTTTCAGTCTCTCTCACCCGATTTCTTACAACAAGTACACGCCGTACCCAGAACTGAGCTGACAGCCGGCTTTCTCCCAGGGCTGAGTCTTGGAAGAATGCTGAAAGAATCCTACACCCTTTCCAATTAATGAGCATCTATCAATCAAAGGGGCCATGTGATCCTCCCACTCACATTCATCCCTGCTGGTCAATAGTTGCTGCTGGACAAAACCTCCATGGCTGGAACTCTCCTTGGGCTGCTTGTATATTCATGAGAATCATGGAATTGTTTCTGAATTTCATCCTTAGAATTTAGTGCAAATAAAATCACATATTCAAATCCACAAACACAAAAGAAAGATTTTAAAAGGAATGGTGGTACATTTGTCATTTGCAAACAGATGCTACATGGTTGAAATAGCAATGTTCCTGCACTATCAGTGGTTGTTTTGTTCTCAGATGCTGGTCAGGCATCATCAGTGACTATTGCTTATGGATACCTTCATTTATGCAAGCACATGGCCATAAACATCTGTGCATTTGCTGTAAAGCACTAAACGATTCAAAAACCTATGCAACTCTGAGAATCTTTTCCAAATGCATCTCACACTGCATCACCATCTGAATCATGCAAATGTTATCTAGCACCTATTAAATTATTAGAGCTATTCATCACAAACGCATGGGGTAGGCAAAATATGGCTTCATTCAAATATAACATTATAATAGGCTACTTAAAATTCCAGTGGAATGCAAAAATGTATGATAAAATATTTTAATTAAAAACTAGTTAATTTACATATTGTACCAATAAAGAATATTTAAATAAATATACTTATATCAGAATCTGCTTTCAAGCAGAGAAATCTTGGCTCTCAGTTGTCCTCTGACATCAATCTCACATACATCTCAAAGTGATGTCAACCCACCCACATGCAACCCTCATTTGCATATACACACAGCAGGTGATGGGTTGGCTGGGATTGGCTTGCGCATCTTTTAAAACCCAACCAATGGGAAGCAATAAAGAGTCACCAGGAGAGGTATTTAACCCCAAATTCGAATTCATATACTTCCTTGTGGGCCCCTCCTGGAGGAGGGATTTAGGTGTATTTAAAGACATCTCATGCATTTGCATATGCACAAGATTCCTTCAATCAGCTCTGTAAAAAAAATGTTACAATTTACATTACATTTAAAAAGACTTCCTTCTCACATAATTTTAAAATACTTTATTTAAAATGGTTTTAATAGTTATCCTAAATATACATTTATATTTTGAAACAGTGTTAAAATCATATTTTAAAATTATGTTAAGAGGCATTCCTAAAAGCCCTGTATTAAGCCTTTTGTATCTTTATTTTTTTTAAACAAGCTATAACTTATAACAAATAAAGAAAATTTGTATTTAATTTAAAAAATGTTTACAATAAATGTATATCTAAAATGTATTTTAAATATGATTTTATATTTTAAATATATTGTTAGTCATATGTTTAATGAATTAAAAATATAAATTAACTTACAATTTTTTTGTATTCCAGGAAGCCTCTGTATCACCTATACATTTCTATATATTAAGTCTTTTGTGTCGAATTATTTGGTATACCTTTTATTATCATATATACAATTAAAATAAAATAAAATAATAATATAAAATTTTAAAAGGCTCCTTTTAATCAATATAGTAATGTAACAATATTTATTATATTTATTTTAAATATGCATATATATTTAAATTATTTTAAATAGGTCTACTTTAAAATATTGTTAGAATAATATTTTTAATAAGTAAAAATATGAAAAACCCTATCGTTTAGGATAAGTTTACACAACAATGTTTTAAAAACCTTTTTTTTCATTTAGAAAAGTACAGGGTATTTTTCCATACAGAGTTTTTACAAATTCACGTTGTTGTTTTTTTTTTTGTTTATCACGGAGACGATAAAGGTATAATTTTCAAAAACTGCATTTTGTTACACAAAACTGTTTTAAAAGTTTGCATTTTCAGGCCCCCAAAATGTTGTTGTGTAAATGAATGGCCAAAACGCATAAAAAGTGTTCAATTTTTAGTTGAAAACGGTGCTGTGTAAACGCCCCCTTGCTAGATGCATCCAGAAATCCCTGCACAGTTCTGTACATTGAGACTTTTATATCTTTAATTTTCTAACACATGCTAATACACAGTCTATGACTGCATTTTTATTGTTAAGTGCAATAGATGTTGTTTTTTTGCTAAATTGTCTGTTGCTGCCAGTTGTCCAGATTTGATTAAAGGGATCTGCATGGGGCAAAGTGTGCAAGATGCTAATAGATCAAAGGGACAGGTATCCACCCTGTTGGTCAAGAAGATCACGAAACCTTGACCTTTCATTAGACCTATAGGGAGGATTCCCTGCTCTCTTCCTCATGTGATTAAAAAGGCATCAGGTGGTATTCAACCTGCTCAGTCAACCTATTCGCTCAAGGGGTCAGGCTACGGGGAATTCATGATGCCAGCCTTTGATAGGTGCACTTCAGTAAGCATTAGAGCAACAAAGAGAGTTTAGATATACAGAGAATGTTGGAAGACAGGATTGCATTTTTGTGTGTTTATATCACCACAAATGTATTACATAAACCCATATCTCCTGATAACCATCACATATCATCACATTTTAACACTACAGCAGCAGTAAAGAAAACAAGAAAAAGCCTATAAGAGAGAGCAGTTCCCACACTATGTAAAAGTGATAAGCTGCAATTGTTACCTTTAAAGAGCCACTAGATTTAACTTGTTAACAGATTGTTGCTGGTATAAATTAATGTTGATTCACCAATGCTAAACAATGTTTTTTTTACATGAATAAAATCAGCTAAATTTAATGTCACCAAATTTTTTCAGTGTATGAATGGTCAGATAAACTTTTCTGCATCTGATAATTAGTTAAAAAAAGCTGACCTCCATGCTAGCAGGTTGTTGTGGTGGTCGCCAGGGCGTTGTTATAGAGTTGCTAAGGCATTTTATGTGCCTTTTAGCATGTTGCTATGAGGTTGCTAGAGTATTCTGGGCAGCTGCTTACAGGCCCAGGTCAAAAGAGCTAGAAATCTGGCCTCTCCGTCAGTGTGTTTATTTATTTATTTATTGTACAATTTATGCCTGCCAGAAGAAAAAGTGTTACAAAAATAATAATCAATGGCCTAAAAAACAGGCTATAACCTAAATAGTGAAGCTATAGCCTTTCTACTGTATATTGCTATTTTCTCCACTGGTAACCAGTGCACAGCTTTGAGGGCAGATTTCTTAATTAGCACAACTAGTATATGATAACAGCATGCTAATGTTTTAAGACGCATGCACACACACACACACACAAACGCACACGCACGCACGCACGCACACACGCACACTTCTTCAAGGCTTTGTCCCCAGTGACACAAAAGCACCAGCTTCATTGCCTGCAGGTCATCCTTTTTTAAAGCAAAAGACAAATAGTGTGTTCATGCATGTACCTGTGAGGGTCCATCTCAGAGCCCTAAAAATGTTCATTTCCCTAGAGAGCCATGATTCAGCCTTTGATATTTTCATTTTAAGGTCACATGCACAGTTTTCTCATCATTCGCAGATGGTACATAGCATGCATCTTAGCAAATGCAACTATAGTGTGCATCTTTACACACACACACACACACACACACACACACACACACACACACACACACACACACACACACACACACACATATATATATATATATATATATAGAGAGAGAGAGAGAGAGAGAGAGAGAGAGAGAGAGAGAGAGAGAGAGAGAGAGAGAGAGAGAGAGAGAGAGAGAGAGAGAGAGAGAGAGAGAGAGAGAGAGAGAGAGAGAGAGAGAGAGAGAGAGAGATGCAATTCTTTTGTCAAAGCAAACCAACTGAACTCACCCAGCCTGATGTCATTGACCAGCCTCCTATAAACTCTTGAGCATTTGTATCGGACAATTGGATCAAAAGGGTGGGTCGAAAAGGCTAAGCAAATTTATAAAAAGACCATAAAGCCAGAGAAAGAAAGATAGGCTACATCTCTCCAGGGAGATTCGTCAATCACTGTGGGAAGAGCCTTTGTTCTGTGTAAGGTCAATGTCTTAAATTAAGATGTAAAGAAAGGAGATGATAGACACTGAATTGAGACACTATTCAGCGATCACTTACTTCCTAATGCACAGATTTGCCATATGGGACATTGTTGGAAAAGAGGACACGAGGTATAGCCATAAGAAACAGTATTGTCACAAGTACAGCTTGTGCACCGCCGGCATTTCATTAAGCTGTCTGGCACTAATTATCATCTTGAGCTAAATTAGCACAGGCAAAATGGGCTGGATATGACTCTTTCACTCACAAATAACAATACAACAATGTGTAGTTCAACGTGAATACAGGCAGCATATGCAAATTGAAAATTATAGGTTGTGTGCGAGACACAAACAAAGCAAGATCTTAACATTTCACTGCACTTGTCTGATTTGCTATTTTGCTGTGTCAGAAATTATTATTATTATTTTTATTATTGGGCGCCCAGGAATTGGTGTTCATGGCAATTTGTTCCAACCATATAAAACTCTGAAAATCTTTTTTTTTGTAAACATTAATTTGGGTATGTAAAACCAGATATATTCTGTAGAAATAAGTCTTATCTTATGCCAGCATGTAAATGTATCTGTAATGTACTTTAGGCATGTTTAAAGTCAAGTCAAATTAAAAATAAATATCATCCATTATTTATTATAATCACTGACACACACTAAAAACTTGCAAACACTAATGAATCAACTGAAATCTGAATCAAATCTCTCAATCTGAACAATTATGGCCATAACAATCAAATCCACCTCAAATACAAGCTGCAGAATAATTTTTTTTCTGATATAAAAAAGATAGGCTATTACAACATAATAATCTACATTTTAAACAACCTAATTTATAGTCAAATTATGTGGCATGTTTGTATGAGCCCTGCTTAATTTATTAAAATGCATTTCTATATTTTATTCTTTCATATATCAATTCGTTGTTGAGCTGAAATATAGTATATAATTTAAAATTATTTCAAATCTGAAACAGCGATGTCTATATTACATTTTTCTCAATCAACATCTGAATTAATCTCGAGACGCCCAAATCTCAAATGAACCTCTATTGCAAATTCTGTCGCTTTAAGTGATGGGCGTGGTTACCGCCAAACTACCCGCCCTATATGCAAATCTTCCCACTACTTTGGCTGGGTAATATAGTGCGGTACTCGTTTCAGGTGTCCATACTAGTGAGCGCAAGCCGCGGCTAGAGAAGGGATCACACAGTCGCTATAAAGGGAGCAGAGAGAAGCAAAGTTTACACGAAACGGTGGACTGCAAATGGGCAAACATCCTCGCAACTTAACTTATAAACAACAGCCGGATAATACAAAACCACGCCTGGAAAACGAACACAAAACAGGATTATTCAGCACTCCGCTTACGACGCTTTCTTAACTTGTTGACATGAAAGCCTTTTCTGCAAAACATTTGTCTGGAGCTCACCGGTGAACTGCAACACCTCATTTTCGTGTCTCAAATGACATGCAATACTGACTCTCGGCTCCTGTATTACGGTAAGTGCTTAAGGAACGCCTAATTCATGTGGCTTATCTTATTCGTTTTTGTGAAAAAGTAAGGCATTTTGCTGACGAATAGAGCAACTGTTGATGACAGTAACGTTAGCCTATAGGCTACACTCGTAGTAGTATATGCACTTACATGAAGCATTACATCGTTGTGTTATGTAATAGAAGTAACCTTGTGTTGCGAAACTTCAAGTTTTGTAACGTAAAGTAGAACTGCATGGAGACCATCATACTTTATAATATGTATTTTTTGGACTGCTTGACTTCTAAAAAATATATAATATTTTTAATAATAGGCTAAATTTGCATGCATATATTAAATTAATGCAGGCTATATTATTTAGATTAAATAGGCTACTTATATTAAATACTTGCAAGATAAAATAACAACAATAAACTGTAATTATAAATATGTACTAGAAGCTCATTGAAAATAAAATGAAGAGCTTTAAGTTAATTATCTCTCACAGAGCACCATAAGATCGGATTGTTTTTAAAATCGGATCAATTGTGGTTTTCAGATCTTGATCTCTGAGGAGGACACCAATGCCAGGAATCAGTGCAAACGCATCGCGAAATAAAAAGTGGGAGATGGAGGAATACGACCAATATCAACACTACTTCTACGACGACCACAACTTGGACGAGGACTTTTTCAAATCAACCGCACCAAGCGAGGACATTTGGAAGAAATTCGAGCTCGTGCCAACCCCGCCCATGTCGCCTGTCAGGATACTGGAAGGTACCGGTCCATCACCAGGGGACAGATTAGAGTGGGCGTCCCAGTTTTTGGGGCAGGACGAGGAGCAGGAGGGACACTGCAAACTCAATGCGGAGGAGACTCTGGAGAACTTGAGCTCCATCATTATTCAGGACTGTATGTGGAGCAGTTTCTCCGCCACCCAGCAGCTGGAGAAAGTTGTCAGCGAGCGTTTGTCCTGCTCGGCTCAGTCGAAACACTCCAGCAAAGCGCAGTGCGTCCCAGTGGACGCTCCTGTTCTCAACAGCTTCGCGACAGATTGCGTGGATCCAGCAGCTGTCCTTACTTTCCCCCTGAGCAGCAGCTGCAAGAAACAGGTGTCGTCCGGGTCAGAATCTCGCACCGACTCCTCTGGTAAGTACGAGACCGTTGACTTTGAAGACCAAAACTCACTTATTTGCTTAACCGTGTAGACCTTGAGGTGTACGTCTAAATTTGCAGTTGTGTTGACACCTGGCAAATCTCGATATATGTGATCATTCTGTGCAGTAGTTTCCATACATTTATGCACTAAACTACGCCAAAACCTGACATAGCCTACTTAAAAAGAAAAGTTACATCGGTGCCATGGGATTTAGGTTGGCATTTCATCTTGAATTCTACTTAATATATGTGGAATGTAAAAGTGTGCTGAGCTTCCACATTCCCCAAGTGAAACAAAAGGAGACATTGCTTTACTTGTGGCCGGTGCCTACTAGTTCATGATCAGCAGCATACAGCAATAATAAGGGTACTTGAATCCTAAAGTGGTCAGGGTCACTCAAATGTCCATGAATGAACATTCAGTATGAAGCTGACTGTATGTAACCTAGTTGATTCTTCTATCATTTAATTTTAAGGGCACTTGCAATTTACAGGCTTAGATTTCACCCAAAAATAAAAAATCTGTATAATTTACTCATATCGTTCTGAAGCTTTCTTCTGCAGAACACAGGAGATATTTTGAAGAATGTTTTAGCTGTTTTTAACCATACAGTGAAAGTCAATGGTGTGTCCAAAGCAACATTAGACCCCATTGACTTTCATTGTATGGACCAAAAAACAGAGATTTTTTTTACTCATGGTGGCTTTACATTTTTCAATGAACTGTTCTTTTTAATAGTGAATTTCTGATTTTGCAACAAAAATATTTGGCTATGTGCTCAATGACGGAAGTAATTGCGTGGTGAAATCGGAGTAGATGGAACTCAGAACAGATGCTTCTCTTATCAAAATAAACATCAGAGGTGACTCCAAGTTCATTATTGAATATCAAAGCCTCATTTACTTTCCTCTTGCTGAAAATAGGCAACTAATAAAAACAATACTCATTTTGTAGTTTTGTGGCCCATAGATATTACATTCTCAATGGGTTTTAAAGTGCTAGAATTGGTGGATGGAAAGGTAAATTTGGACAAAGGCTACAAAAGAGGATGCAGCATTGCACATACATGATCTGTCTGTGACATATGACATATGTAAACTGAAGTATTTTTTCTGTTGTTCTTTCAGATGATGAAGAGATTGATGTAGTAACGGTGGAACATAAGCAGAACAAGTCGCGTTTGGTGAACGCCCGCAAACCGGTGACCATTACGGTTCATGCAGACCCTTATGACCCTTGCATGAAGCGTTTCCACATCTCCATTCACCAGCAACAGCACAACTATGCTGCCCGCTCGCCCGACAGTTATCCTGAAGAGGAGCCACCTCGCAAGAAGATCAGGCAAGAGTCCTTGCAGCCACGAATGGGTTCCACACCCCAAACCCCTGATATAACCCCACCCACACCTTCCCCCTCAGTCCCCGCCCAATCTCAGACTGTGTCGGCTTCTCCAACACACTCATCCTACCACTTCAAATCCCAACCATCCAGCCCTCAGAGTTCAGACTGTGAGGACACGGACAAGCGTAAGACGCACAACTACTTGGAGCGGAAGAGACGCAATGACCTACGCTCGCGCTTTCTGGCCCTACGTGATGAAATTCCAGGCCTGGCTGACTGTCCAAAGACACCCAAAGTTGTGATCTTGACCAAGGCCACGGAATACCTGCGAACGCTGCATGTCAGCGACAGACAGAAGGCCCAGGAGAAGAAGCAGCTGAAAAGCAGGCAACAGCAGTTACTACGGAGACTCGCTGAACTGAAACGTGCATAAACCTTCATAGTCCAGCCATTATTTCAATAGGAACTCTGTAGAGCTGTGTGTTTTTTTCCAAAGTTCCACGTGGGGATATTAAATGGAATGGACACTATATTTTGAGATTAGTTCTTCAGTTTTCGTTCTTTGCACATTTGCCTTCGCAACTGGGGGAGGGGAACGTACTTGTGGAAGCTGCGGTACTGGTGTTCTCAAGTGGACCCTACTTGACCCTAATAAGTTTCAAACAATTTTCCAAAGAGGGTCATTATTTCTGACATTTTCATTAGAAATTTAACGATTTAGACCCTGAATGTGTGTTCTCTTAAATTCTTTCGTAAAAGCTGAAGTATTTTGGCGGGGGAAGTATTATTTAATTGAATCTGCATGCCAAATTAGGCGTTATTTAAAATGTAGCAATTTATAAGGACGTATATTTGACCTCCTAAACCGTCAAAGGTTTTTTTTTGAGGCAGAATCTAGAATTCATCTGGTTAAAGATATTTCAGTGTGTTCGATCCATGTAACTTCTCCGTTAATAGGGATTTTGTTACCTAAATTAACCTAAATTTTAGGAGAGCTGTGTGCCACCATTGCCACATGATGACAGTGTAAGTTAAACAGACAGGAAGTTGCATCACTGTTACTTTTGTTATATTGTGTTCCATGTTTTTTTGTTTGTTCCTCTGTTATTGTATATTATTCTTAGCTTGAACATTCAGGACAGTGTCCAGCACAGCCTTGCAGTGTATATAAACTGTGGCAAATTCTTTGGACATATGTATATAATAGTAGTGATGTACAGGACATTGTGTAAAAATACATACTTTGTGTTTTGAATTTGAAAATCAGCACTGTTAATAGACTTTATTTTCTATTTTTCTGTCATTTGTCCTAAACCTTGGTTGGCCCACCTGCCTTCCCTAGAGTATCTCAAAGTTTCTATTTTTGTTAAGAAAAGTTACAAAAAATTCAAAAAGGTAAATAAAATAACACTATCAACATTTCATTTTCATCACTAGCCACTTTATGCTGTTTTCACTGCCTATTCCCTTGTGTGCTGAAATTTCTTTGGCTTAATATCGCTCTTGTGGCAGAAAGAATTTTGTACTAATTATATTTTCTTACAGAATTGATTGTATCATTGTTTGATTTTTATTTAAATATAAAGTTGTACTGGTGGCATATGCTTGCTTATCTCCCACTATGACCATCAGAACTTTATGCTTACTGCTGTTCGTCATGCCGAAGAATGCAATTATTTCTTAAAAAAAAAAAAAAAGGTCATGTGTTCACAGCAATCATCGTGACTTCTGTTTGTTCATTCAGCTTTGAAATTGTATGGTAAAAAGGGTAAATTACCATCAGAAATTGACAGTACTTGACTCCGGGTTGCATATGCCACCAGTAACCATTGTTTTTTTTGTTTTGTTTTTCACTTTCGTCCCTTGTCATCAGGTGTCATACTGGGAGAAGAATGACAGCAGCATTGTTTAAGCACTTTGTGTTCTGTACCTCATAAGCCTATATACATAAACTCAAAATTGGGTAAACAATAAATAAATTCAGTTCAAATCACGTCAGCATGTTTGTCTTTCTTTGTTGAATAGAATCAATCTCAAATTAGAACTGGTTGCATACACCAATGATCCAGAAGCCAAAAAATAAATAAAATGTTTTAACATAAAAATTTCCAAATAAGACTTATTTAAAGTGAAAGTTATTCCATAAATGAAGATTCCATCATCATTTACTCATCCTGGAGCCAGTTGCATAAACAGCTGCTAAGTTAAGGCTGTGTCTTAAGAACTAGTCTGACCAACTAACAGTTAATTAGGGCTAATGAGTCTTACTTTTCTGATTCAAATTAGACCATTCTACCCTTTTATGTAACACAAAAGTTATGAAAAAACTTGAAGAAAAAAATGAGATGACTAACTCGTAAGATTAGTCTAAGAAGTTTATGCAACCGGCCCCAGATGTTGTTCCAAATGTGTATGACTTGAACAGAACTTGAGATGCCAGTGACCATTCATCTAAAAGGGTTAGTTCACCCAAAAACTATCCTATAATTTACTCACCCTCAAGCCATCCAAAGTGTATATGACTTTCTTCTTTCAGTTGAACTCAATCAGAGTTATATTAAATAATATCCTGGCTCTTCCAAGCTTTATAATGGAATTGAATAGTGAGTTTTTGGAGCTCCATCCATCACAAAAGTAATCCATATGATTCCAGTGGGTTAATAAATGCCTTCTGAAGTGAAGCAATGGGTTTGTGATAAAAAAAATCTATATTTCTCCCACAAGAGATCCGCCGTAAGGGTGACCTCTGACCCGACGTATGGCGTAGGACGCATGACATACAGTAGGCGTAGCGTAAGCTGAGGTGAGAATTGACGAATGCAGAAGCGCAAAGGAAAGAGGAAAACATATTTGTCATACATCAGAAGGAATTTATTAACTAACTGGAAACGTATGAATTACTTTTATGATGGATGGATACACTTTTTGGAGCTTCAAAAATTCAGGCTCTATTCACTCCCATTATAAAGCTTGGAAGAGCCAGGATGTTATTTAAAATAACTTATGTTCGATAACGACTATGTTCGACTAGGATGGCTTAAGGGTGAGTTAATAATGGCATAATTTAAATTTTTGGGTGAACTTTTCCTTTAATTGTTTGAAAAAGATGCAGTAAAAGTGAATAGTGAGACTAAAGTCATACAGGCTTGGAACAGTATCAGCGTGAGTAAACGATGACGTTTGTTTGAAAGAACATCCTACAGCTCTTAAAGGGATAGTTTACCCAAAAATGAAAATTCTGTCATCATTTACTCACCCTCAAGTTCTTCCAAATCTTTCTAAATGTATTTGTTCTGCTGAACACAGACGTAGATATTTTGAAGAAACCCAGTCTGTTTCCAGGCTGCTTTGGGGCACCATTGACTTCCATAGTAGGAAAAAAAATACCATAGAAGTCAAAGGTGCCCCAGAATTGTTCAGTTTCCAGAATTCTTCAAAATATCTTCTATAGAGTTCAACAGAACAAAGAAATTTATACAGGTTTGGAACAACCTGAGGGTGAGTAAATGATGGCAGAATTTTCATTTTTGGGTGAACTATCCCTTTAATATCGAGACACTAGAGGAGCAGTGATTGGTTATAAAAATGCGCCATAACTTATGTTTATACAATATTATACATTGTACATAGATACTGTCTTGCAAGAAAAATTTCAGACTTGTCTGATAATAAAGTATTATATCATATCATATCATATTGGCCCAGCAATTCCAGAAAATAGGGCAAGATTTTACTATATGTGGCATAAGAGCTATGCTACTCCATCAACACCTGTACGAGTGTGAGTGAAGTTGATTCGATCGTTTCATTAGCGAGATCCGCTTTTAGTTGACACGTCGTAATGGCAACGATCATCATCTCTTTTCCTTGGCCCAGAACGCTCAGTTGCCATGGAGACGGAAGAGAGCTATTCATACCCGTGTTCTTCCGGAAAGCGCACGAGTCGACCTGTTAAAGTCAACAATGGTGTCAAAGCTGCAAATTAAACGATAAAAACTACGCCAACCCACCAGATAATGTGAGTGAAAACTCAAAGCTGTCATTACTGCAATGCAAAGGATACTGATAATATGTTCACAGTAACTTGCACTGTGTTATTAGCTAACAGGATACTGAGTGGGTCCTGAATGATGAAAATATGTTCCTTTTCTCAACTTGATTCATCCGTGTTTGGAACACACTGTGCCATTTTATTGTCCATATATCTAGATTCCTGTTTTCCAAGTACAGTTTGTTTGATTGTAAGAACTTTTGTCCTATCTCTGAATGAAACACCATTGCCTTTCAGTACCAGCTATAATTGAATCCTTCAATCTTGTTCCTATGGAAACAGTTTTAGTTGCTTGGATACAGTTCCCTCCTCAGAGGCGAAGTCAACGCACATGCTCAGATCATTCCTCAGCCCTCCTGAGAGGCTTCTGTCATGGCGGCCGCCACGCGTGTACTAAAGAAAGGCATCGCTCCGTCTTTAGTGGTGATTTTAGGAGCCACTGGAACTGGCAAATCCAAACTGGCTATCGAGATTGGGAAAAGGCTGAATGGGGAAATTATAAGCGCCGATTCCATGCAGGTAAGTCGAGCGATCTTCTGCTGCATCATCTGTCAAACAGGGAAGGACGTGAAAGGGCTTTGCTATTAATAAATGACAGGTCGTTTAAAAACAGCCGAGCTGCAAAATTAAACCGTTAATGCTTTATAATGAAACTGCGTCATTTGTGAAAGCTTTTAAATGCACATACTAGTTTTATAACGCTTTAAACCAGAACATCAGCAGGCCAAAAGCGTTTGGACTCCAAATATATTCATATAGGCTAATAATTACCTTTCCTACCGAAAATAGGTTGCAGCAAAGGTTGGGTGAATGTTTTGCCTAGCGCATCGTAAACGTTTGAAGATTTAGTTATTTTATTTCCTCGTGCCCATCACTGGTCGCCATTTTTGACAATGCTCCACGCGCTCATAATTTATTAATTTGTCATAAAGTCGTGTATACTGATCCACTACCACCACTCTTATGACAAACAGCTTCTAATAACTGGTTTCTTGTTTCGGGTGATTTGTTAATTGGCCGTATGCATGGATAATACTAGGTGGTCATTGCTCAGTTTTGATGGGTTTCACTACATGTATAGAAAGTTAGTGACCATCTGCACTGTTCCACTAGTAAGTCTAAAGCATTTGTTTGGTTATGTTTGAATAATTTTGCAGTAGATCTCTTTAGCATGAATTCAATAGGGCATGTTGCATAACTGCATGACTGGTCCTCCCTCCTGTCCACCATCTGATACCAAACTTTATATCCAAACCAAAGTACTTCTGGGAGAAAGCTGTCCATTAGCATTACCATGAATCCCAATGGCATTTACACTACTGGCACAGATACCCTGAGAAGTACACGTCTGCTCAACTGCAGACTGCTGATGGCAGTCACCTGAGCTGTGACATTAAAAGGAGCACATGGGGAAAAACATATTTTATTTTAAGATCCCTGCAAAACAGAATAGCTAAAACATAATGAATCTGGTCCTAGTTATCGGGATTAATCACATCCAAAATAAAAGTTTGTTTACATAATATGTGTGTGTACTGTATAATTATTTTGTAAAAATACACACATATGCATGTATATATTTAAGAAATACTTGCATGTTGTATAAACATAATTTATATAGTATATATATATATATATATATATATATATATATATATATATATATATATAAATATTTTATATATAATAAAAAATTCTTAAGTATATATGCATGTGTGTGTATTTATACAAAATAATTATACACAGTGGTACACACCCATATATTATGTAAACACAAACCGTGATTAATCGTTGCCCAGCACTAATTGTATATATATATATATATACACATTATAACTTTTGCAGTGTCTCTCACCCATGAAACACGGCACTCAAGTTAAAAAAAAGTTCAACTCTAATCTAATAACTTTTTCGCATTCCACTGCCTGTGTCTTGTTTTTTTCAACGTAATTACACATTCTTTGTGAACAGCCGCTTAAGACGCGATGTGTTCTATGTTCATAAAGCGCGTCACATGAGAGCGTTTAATCAGGTGCGCCATCATGTGGTCGGATCGTTTTCATCTTTTAACTGTTATCATTGCCATATTGTCAACATGTCTAACTGTAACATTTGCGAACATTTTTATTCAAGAACCGTGATATAAAAATGATAAAATTGTGGCAAAACGTTAAATTTTAATTAATCAAAAGATCAAATGCGGGAAAAATCGCCCAGCCCTAGTTACTTACAGCTATCTTTATTTATCATTCTTGATGTGAGCAGGCCTTTACATGTCTAACTTTATACTTGTTTTTTTTTTTGGCGGTGCAATGATGAATTATGCTAGATCGCAAAAGCGTCATTTTGATTTTGAGTTGTGTTCCACAGTCGTGGAATTGCAAAAAAAACTGGAGTAACTGCTTTTTGCTAGGATTTTATTACTCCATCAGTCACATCTGAATATTACAGGGGCTTAATTCGAAGTGTAAGTATAAGCTCATTGGTCACTGCTAGACCATTAACCCATCAGTACAAGGCTGAATCCGGATGCTAATTTGTTACTTTTTGACGTTTGAACCTCCCCCTCAAATAATGTGAACGCCCCAGGATGCATTACTTACTTATTTTAGCCTTACAAATGCATTTTGGTTTAATCTGACTTATCTAGTTGCCTTAGTGCCTATGGTGTTCTTGTAAATATTGAGGAATTAGAATACAGCTTTACTGTGTCATTGTCAACTTTTATGCAATTCAAGAACTTTAGTTTTTCTACCAGATTATTCAGATCTTTGCAGCTATGATCAGGTGAAATAGCTGAGGTGCTGCATCCTCCACCAAGTCTGTGTCAGTAATAGATGAAAAAGCTTTGTCTGTATGGACTCCCTGGAAACAAGGCGTGGGAACTCAGGGGGTGGGCTTAGTGAAGGTTTGGTACTGCATTTGCATATAGGCCTGTCTATTATTCTCAGTAGAAAGGGACTTTTCTGCTTTTGAATTTGGGTCAGTTTAATCATACATTAAAGCCTCATTCAGGATGTGGAAATTTGGCCCATTCCTAAAGTTGAACTGGGTGTAAGTCATGTATTTTATTGGTTGGAAGTGTGTTAGGACATTTGATTAAAGGGGTCATGAACTGAATTCAAATTGTCCTTGATCTTTTGACAGTTAAGAGGTCGTTATACTATAAAAATACCCTCTAAGTTTCAAAACTTCCTTGTTATTCCAAAAACTGCTTTTATTGAAACCTTTGCCAGAAAACGACAGGATCTCAAAAGTGAAGACTTGTGATGTCACAGAGCAGCGAAAGACCGCCTTTGCAGAAGAATATCAATGCATGCGTCTACATCACTACGTCTTTGGCCACGCCCACTGGAGCATTAGTGAATGACGTGAGAACGAGTAAAGATCGACACAGGATCAATGACCATGACCAGGGTCCGAAATTAACTTTTTGGCTCACCTGCCACGGGGACTGGAAGATGAAAAAATCCACCAGCCAAGCATATTTTTTACCGGCCAAAATAATAAACAGCCTTTTTGTGTCACATATACATTCATTTCAGTACATTTAATTGAGATAAGTATTATGTTGAATGAATAAGAGTACACATAGAAGTCAAATCAGCTCAACAAATAGTAAGACATGGAAGATGTGAGCATGGAACTAGTGCTCATAACAGTACATTTGAAGGTTTTGTAAAACTATCATATACTTTACCGAAAGTAAACATTTTTACCGATTAATACTATCAGTTAAACAGATTAAAAGTAAAAAAAAGAATATATATATAATATATAAATACATACACACACACACACATTTAGCTTTTTTGTTTGTTCGCTGCATGGTAAAAAAAAAACAGTATATAGCCTATATTTGTCAAATCATGGGGTGCGTCGACACGCGCAACCACACGCGCCTAAAGACATATTTCGTTGAGCAAGCACAATGATGAAGCAAGCGAAAAGAAGTAGCTACTGTGTGGGACCATTTTGACAGAAAGGGCGACGAAGTTACTTGCAAAATATGCTACGCGGTATTAAAATAGCAGTAGGCCTAGTGCAAGTACAATGCAATATCACTTGCAAAGCAACCATCCACAAGAAAATGAAAGGCGCTTTCCGAAGTTGGCCACTCTAGCGAGACGTTATCTCTGTATGCCCGGGACATCTGTGCCATCGGAGAACCAGACTCACCCCACATCATGTAGACATATTACTTTTTTAAGTAAAAACTAGACAAGCTGTGGATTGAGGTAGGCCTGCTATTTTTATTTGACGAAAAAACGTAGGCTGATGGAAAAAAAAAGCCGTTTTTTCAAAGCTTCAAACTGATTCAGTGTTTTCTTTTTGTCATCTTAATTTGTTAATTATTTAAGTTAAAAAAATATATTTAGTGTTGGTCTATTTTTAGTGTGAAGAAGGTTCACACACGCTTCTTGAGGCACACACACACACAAGGTCTCTCCCTCTCTGCAGTGCGCGCGCTACACGGTTTGGAGCACAGTATGAGCGCGCTCTTTCTCGCTCGCTCTAGATTCCTGGAGATT
This sequence comes from Siphateles boraxobius, assembly GCF_051911475.1. Lineage (NCBI taxonomy): Eukaryota > Metazoa > Chordata > Actinopteri > Cypriniformes > Leuciscidae > Siphateles > Siphateles boraxobius. The sequence continues at coordinate 10,112,438 of NW_027508975.1, forward strand.
TGAACTAAATTGCGGGCATCAGGGAGCCGCTATCAATATGCGGGAGACTCCCGGAACTTCCGCAAGACTTTGGATGTCTGGAACATTCACCCGCCAGTTTGGCGGATAGCCTTTTGAGATTTACTCGCCAAACGGAAAATCTACCCACATTTGGCGCTTGGCGGGTGTTAATTTCGGACCCTGACCATGGCCTTCCAAAGGATCCTGGGAAAGTGCGTGGTTTTTTTTTTTCAACAATGTGAAGGTCTCAGCAGTGCATTATTTGTTTGTATTTGGTGCATTTCACTTTGGATTATTTGACTAAATCAAATCAAGCTAGTGACTAAACGATCAACTTCACATAATTTCTCTTAGTAGGATGAAAATAATCTTAAACTGTGATTAAATTATATTCAGAAAGCGATCAAAGAACAATCCCTTTCCAATCGCCCAAGTTGTCAATCACACAGCACGAGTTTATCTGGACACTTGCCAAAACTCGTTATGAAATCAATGACGCTGTGTAACACTGCATAACGAAGCTCTTGCTGTATTTATATCGTGTTTGCATTGTTATTTGGTGAAAGCATTCGTGAGAGTTCAGAAATTGTGTTGCAATAAGATCTTTTTATTCATTGGATCAACAGACTGTCTGTCATCTGCTCAATGCTCATCACTGCCAACTTTCATGTAATGAACAAATTATGAGAAGTTTTTAAGATATTTAGATCTATTCCATCTCGATAGCTGTAATAGTAAAAACGTAGTAAAAGATTTCGAGAGAGAGAGTTCCACATGTAATGCTAGCTATTTCATATGCAAACATGTCAGCCAATCACAGCACTGGGCGTTTACACTGAAGTCTCACACAGACACACCCCTTAAAACAGAACGTTCAAATCAGAGGCTAAAATCAGGGTAGGACAATGCCTTTTTTCTCTAAATTATGCCAATTTTTAATGTAAAAATCAAACTAACATCCTAAGGGCACCCCAGGAAACATTATAAAATAATAAAATAATCAAGTTCATGATCCCTTTAAGTACTTTGACATGTAGTTGAAATTATAATAATTAATATTAATAAATGCAGTATGTGATGTACCTATAGATTACATAATTGGCAAAGTATCCTTATGACAATTTCTCTGTTACATAGTTTCCCTTAAATGTGACAATCATTTTCCAATTTTTTTTTGTTGTTGTTGCTGCTATTCTAGTGCTGGGCGGTATACCGGTTCATACCGAAAACCGGTGTATATTTTTGTTATGATATTAATTTTGAATGTACCGCCATACCGATTTATTTAATTACACAACGTTTACGCTGCGCGACACTGTTTCAGACGGACCCTTTACAATGTTGCACTGCAGCGACTGCGAGGCGAGGGTAAACAGCAGTGCTCTGGGGTTACGTTACAGGGAAGATGGATGCTGCTGAACCATGGCGTACAGTGTTTCCTTTAGGATTTTTTTTAACAGTGGGGGCAGGTCTGTCTGAACAACCCCCACACCCGCCCACCCGCCAACCCCCCAACCCCACCCGCCACCGCCCTCACCCCCTCCCCGGGAAAAGTTTTACGTATGAAACTGGACTGACACTTTGCTGCAACACAAATAAACATATTTATTACTTAAAAATATTTGAGGCACTTAACATCTACAAATCATTCATAATGAAACAAATTCATTTGTGGCACTTAACATCTACAAATCATGCATAATGAAACAAATTCATTTGTGGCACTTGACATCTAAAAATCATTTAATAATGAAACATTCATTTGTGTGCCTTGCTGTGCACACATTTAATTTTTCTTGGCTTTTGGAAAAATAAGTCCAAGGCTCGGTCATAGGGGAATTCAGAAAGAGGTGGCCCATTGATGCTAGGTAGCATACATGCTGCTAGATGGTTCCCCTGCAGCTTTTTCCTTAAGTCTGTTTTCACCTATAAAGGATTTTTTTTAAATTGAGTGATGTGAGGGATATTGATAGCCAAACAATCTTTCATTTCACAAAACACTGAAATGTCTTCCCCTATTCATCGTGGAGAAATCTCTCTCACAGTTAACACTTGAGATTGGCACTGTGAGGGCAATGGGTGCCAGCTTACTGAGGGAGGGGTAGATTTGACACCACTCATCGTGCTGGGATGCTAGTTTGCTCATTATGGTAAGCTGGTCCATATCCTGAAACATTACAACACAGACAGTAGGCGATTAAGCTGGGTTCCTCAGTCATGTTTCCGAAGAACTTAAATTGTGTCTAATTTACCTTGAATGCCAGTATATGCTGCTTAAAAGATGACCATTCTTGCAGTGCATGACTGTCCGGTTGCTGCAGGAATTTGGTGGACAGGGTCTTGATGCTTTCAAAGTTGATGGAATCGTCCTCCTTGACTGCTTGGGGCCCCAACACGTGAAAGGCTCCCATGATATTAAGGTTTTGGAACCTTCTGTCAAGGCTGTCCTGGAGGCCATCAAGATACGGTTCCATTACCTAAACAGGGCACAAAGAAAATGATTAAGTTTTATTGATTGACTCCCTGTGGAAATAACATTTCAATCAAACTAAGACTGGGCTCTGTCATTTTATTATATATTTCTTAGACGGATACTACTTAGCAGCCAATCAAAACAAATGTACCTGTGTCCTGTACCGGGACCAAAGAACCTCTCTTGTGGGCTTCACCTGCCTCTACCTCTTCTCTCCCTTTCCTCCTCGTCGACGATGTTAAATGCACCCAATCCTGTAGGGTTGTCAAGGTCACTATGCAGTTGGGCCAAGAATGAGCCAGGGGGCTGTGTATCACCTGCATCTTTGATGTTCTTCAGGCATGCCATAGTCACTGGAACCTGATAAAGGCAGTTGCACAATAATCAGAAGTTTTTTTAAATGTAATGTGCATTGATTGAACAGCCTAGAATTTAGTTGTACTGCTTTACAGTTATGAGATGAATGTTAAAAGTACCTGCTCTTTGATGGCCAGGAAGTTGACCTTCTCTCTCTGGAAAATCCTAGAAAGCCGGGCAAAGTGTGGTAGTACATCTGCCTGTAGGTATACTGAGGCCACAAAACGGTATGTGCAGCAAAAACCATAAAGGCCCTTGGCTACTGGGCACTTATGGACTTCAGTCTCCTCTGCCAAGGCAGTCATGACAGCACTGAGGTTCTTTTGCAATGTAAGAATTGCCAGGTGCTGTGATAGCCAGCGTGTATCCTTTACTTGCTGAAAAATATTTAAGTAGTGGTGTAAAAGATGAATTATAGCACCCATTGCACCTGGAGTACACAATTATGACCAGAATTGTTGTTAAAAGCAGAAAGTATTTTCTCTCACCTTTATTTTTAAGTTATCAAGGCCTAAAGACTGTGATGCAGCTTTTAGAACAGCTTTTCTGTTAGCACTGTTCTGAAAGTACTGATGGAGCTGCTGTAAATGGTCCCTAAAGGTAGACATGTAGGGAACCTCAGATGAGGCATCCCTGCATGCCAAGGCGAGGTGATGGGCAGCACAAGCAACTGGCATCAACCAGGGGAAGTCATCCTGGAGCTGCTTTGCTACACCATTCAACCTTCCTGTTACAAGAAAAGAGAGAGAAAAAACAACAACAAAGGCATGCAATAACCAATTCATATTCAAGCCAACTAAAAACAAATTCATGCAACTTAAATGACTCTTTGTTAACTTTTACCAGTCATTACAGTAGCTCCATCTGTTCCTAGCCCATAGAGCTTATTAGTTGGCACATTCTTTTTGTGCAGCACTTCCTTTATTGCTGCCACAATGGTTACAGCCTTCCCATCACTTACATTAACCAGGTCCAGGAACTGGCTTAAGAGCTGCCCTTCATTGTCCATATATCTGAAAAATAAACATACATAAAACATCACAAACATAAATGGTTTACTCCAGTCCAGTGGTTACTTATTGTAATCTCAATTGACTAATACCGAATGTGCAGATCCAGTTGCCTTTTAACAGACACATCTGTGCTCTCGTCTACCTCCAACCCAATAGCCACAGAGGACTGAATCGCTTTCAGAATTGGTTCTTCAACCACTCTGGCCAGTATTTCCAGCATCTCATCAATAATGACGTGAGACCGGTAGTTGGTCTTTTTTCCAATCTAAAAGTAAATTAGATTATACATGAAATATTATGAGTTTTTAAGATAGCTTATTTGTAGATGTGAAATGTAAATATGAACAATAAGACAGTAGTGTGATAATTATTCATCTTTAGTTTTCAAAATAGTGACACCCCAGCAACTCCGCAAGATCTAGCAGAGCTGGATAGTTTGTGTGGTGTGCTTGTTCTCTCTTAGTTAGGTGATATAGGCATTTGAATCCTCCAATAACTGCCTCATGTTCAAGTATTATGATGGGGTCTAAGGCAACTTGAACTGAAGAACCTATGCATAGCAGGTACAATATCTGTTATACTTATCATTGATGGATGTTGTAACAAAAACAGACATAATTTTATTGAATAAAATTATTAAAATTACCTTGTGCTAACAAGGCATGTGATTTTACACATTGCTTGTGGTGCTCCGTTGCCATATGTCTTTCTAAGTAGTCAACTCTGTAGATTTCGCAACCTACTTCTATAAATGGCCGTTTGGAAACACCTTGCTTGGGGGCCTGCTTATGCTGCCGACATATGCGGCAAAACATTCCTGTAAAAAAAGAAAAAAAGAGGTATTATTTTTTATTATCTTTGTTTTGGTATTATTTTTTTAAAACACTAGACTGAAAATCACAGAAATGCCTGACATGGTGTACTGCTGAGTACTTGCCATGATCTGTGTGGTAGAGCCATGGGTGGAACCTTGGTTTGTCTACCCATGCAGGATCCCAGCCTGAGACCCTGTGCTTAGTTTTCTTTATATTGCTGCCATCTTCTCCTCCACTCTCCTCTCTTTCTGACCTCTCTCCTGTCACACTGTGCTCTTCTGCTTCACTCTGCACTTGCACTTCACTCTGGTTTCCTCCTCTATCCACCACCTGCACTTCTCCTGTCTAATATTTCATCAGGTAAACTGGTATTATGACTACTGTCGGGCCGGGGCTGGTAATTTAGCATGCTAATTCAGGTTGATATCTCTGCAGCATTATAACTTATCATTTTTTTAATGACATCATCACCCTTATTTCTTCTCATTCTTTTGATGCGTGTAGCTAATTTTTTGGATATTTTTACCTCAATTCTTACACATCTAACAGCTTTTGTACTGAACGGCCCTATTCTGATACCGTGGCGGCAGAAATTTAGCCGTGGCGGGCCGCCACTACCAAATCAACATAGAGGAAACACTGGCGTTATTTTCCTGTCAAATGTCGAGAGCGCATTATTGTAGCGTGAAAGTACATTAATATAATGCGCGAGCGCGAATCTCTCTGGTCGCGCGCGGAATATAATGTGCCGCGCTCTCAGATACACGCTGCTCTTGTTAGAATAGGTCTACATTCTCTGGGCTCACTCAGAGAATCCTGCACTTAAAACGTGTTAGGTGCAATCGCAAATCTCTCCTCTTCCCCAGCTAACAATTTTAGGTTATAAGAACGTTTTCATAACGTTCCCATTAAGTTATAAAAACGTTAACGTTATATCTGAATGTTCTAGGAACATTCGAAACGTCCAGTTTTTTAGACGTTGTATTAACGTTATTTCTTGGTTATAAGTAGGGATGGGCATTCGATTAAATTTTCTTAGTCGATCGTCGGGAGAATTAACGATCGACTATCGATTAATCATTAATATTTTTATATTCAAATTCATTATTTATTTTTATATTATATACTTTTTATAAATTAAAAATGCAATGAAAATACAAAAATACAGCGCGTTTTTCCTCGATTAGATCTTTATTACAAGATGATCAACTTGTGGCAGTAAAACTGGACGTTCGGTTAGGCTAAACTTGAAGATATATGCGCTGCAGTGCTCGAAAGCAACGGAACCTGCAGCTGCGAGTTGGCGTTCTTAAACAGAGACCCTCGTTTGTTCCAAAATAATAAATAATAAAAAAAATCATGTTAAACAATAACTTAACCAAAAACATAATAATACTTAGATCTGACAGGTTTTGTCAAAATGTAACTCAAAACTATCCAAGAACGGAGTCGAGAAAGAGGGTGAGAGAGATTAGCCTACCTACTGTAACAATCAATTAGGCTAGGCTACTTAACAAAGCCTCATAAAAAATAACTAGTAACTCACATACAACTTCTACACCAGTCTACTGATTTTTGTTGAGAAAGATAAGCATGTTGATGACATGATCTGAGGTCAGACGCGACCGCAACCTGACCGTCAAGCCTCGTTTACACTTTCGCCTGGCTCTGCAGCGCGAGTCTCCACAGATTGCGCACGCACCTCCCCAAACAGACGAGGCGTTTATACTCGACGCGCTCGCCTGTGAAACACCGAATACGGCAATGACGTCATTTTTGCCGCGCTCACCTTCGCGCTTGTGCGGACGCGTCGAGTGTAAACAAGGCTTCAGTCCAGCCGCTGAAAACACCCGCTCTGAGGGGACTGACGTTGCCGGGATGCACAGGTACCTCCGCGCTAACTTGACCAGCCCGGGGAGCACGTTCACTTTACACTCACACTACGCTACGCAGCAGCATAAGTTTAATAGTAATCGATAACAAATTAACGTGATCGACGAAATTCTTAATGATCAATAATCGATCGTCGATTAATCATGCCCATCCCTAGTTATAAGAACTTTATTCAAAATGTTATAAGAATGTTCAATTCTCCCGTTATATAAACGTTGTATTAATGTTCTTGCTTGGTTATAAGAACATCATTCAAACGTCATTAGAACCTACAATTCTCCTGTTGTATAAACGTTGTATTAACGTTATTTCCTGGTAATAAGAACGTTATTAGAACGTTAAGAAATAACAATTTTAGGTTATACTGGGCGCTATTCTATTCTACAATATTCACTAATGACAGTAAAATAGACCATCCTAAGTCAATTTACTGCAGTAATTCCTCTCTCAAACAGTAGAAAATGCTTTGAACACCTGATTATGCATGAAAAAAAAAAAGTTATAAACCGGAAAACCAGCATAATTTTGAAAAAAAACGTGATATAAATTTTTGGTCAAATCGCCCAGCACTATCATGCTATTCTATAGCTCCTTAATTTGTTGCATTTTGGAACTTCTGTGCATAACTCATCCTGCATGCTTGGATTGCAGACATGAATGATACCTCAAATTTTGTGGCTTGTTGAAGAGAGATGTTTTATTCACCTTATTCTTAACGTAAGAGTGGGCACCACAGGGAGCCCTTGTAACTTATATCCTGGCTGTTGTCAATAACAGCTTTAGTTTCAGTGCTTCTCATTACAAGTTTGTGTAGACGGTACATGATGTTTCATAAGCGACTCAAACTCAGAGCACATAGAGAGATGAGTTAAGGCCCCGATATACTCACGCCAAAGTTCTTTTTCATTGTTCTTTTAAGGGTAAACCGAAGTTTGAAATACGTGTCCAGCAATGTGAACATCCGGCGTCACCCACACTGCTGAGAGCGGCGTTTAGATTAATATGTAAATATGTGCTGTGTGCTTTCTCTCAATAACAAAATAAACACACAACAAAATTAAGAATTCAGCAAGCATTTTTTTAATGAAGCATAAAAAAAAGAATCTGGTCATAGCAACGGGGATATGTTTTCACAAGCTCTGCAATTCGGCACTCCCAGTGAAGTCACATCACTTATAGCACACACTATATAGCACTTTATGCAATAGATTGCTTAAAATCAAGCAGCTTTACTGTATTAAACATGAAAAACACTGTCAGTGTCTCGTTTCATCAGAAGTACAACTTCATTTTCTACTATAAAGTAGCTCTACAGTGTGTTCATGTTTTCACTCGTGGACGTCTGACCTCTACGGAATCAACAGAACAAATAAAACCGAAAAGATTTCGATGTGAAAGGCGGAGCCTCCGCGCTCACCTACCTATAACGTAATTGTCACGGACCACTGGTAGTACAAAGGTGTTTACCAGCCATAACCTTGCTTTGGCAATCTGTTTCGAACTTCAGACAAAGGTTTTTCTTTTTTTTTAATGTCATCAAATTAGTAGGGCTGTAGTCAACCAAAGAAATCCTTAGTCGACCAAAGTCCTGTCCTGCGCAACGATTAGTCGACAAAAAAAAAAAAAGGATGCGATGTTTTGCATTTTGATTGAACATTTATTAAACAATTGTCATAGAGCATTTATAAAACAACAACGAAAAAGCATCAATAATGAATAAAACTATAATAATACAATTCTTTGAAAATTAAGTGATTTTTTTTAAACTGCCAAGTGAGGAGCTCTGTCCTAGGTCTATAGTGACAGTCACAATCGTGCACCTGACCACACCACACGCTACAAAAAATATAACTGCTACTGCCAAATAATGAAAAATCCTAACAAAAGCTCTCGTTTATACAGGCTGTATATTCTTCTTTACTTTTAAAGCTATGGGTTAACTTTTGTCCAGCCAATCTAGGCGTTTATAAACAAATACACAAAAAAACAAAATACCGCACTTGGTCGGACCCCTTTCGGACCCATTCGCATGCGGTCTGCGAATCTCCATAGGAAATGAATGACTTCCGGTCGTTTCGGAACCGTATTGGAGCTGAATTCAACTGCCAGTGTGAAGGCGGCGTAAACGCAACCATCAGCTGCGCTCTCCGTTACAGCAAGCCTTCTGAAAAGTTGAGATGTTTTTATTTCGATGTGGCGCGGACGCGCTTGGAAAAAACGAGCGCGTTGCACCGCGACTGCGTCGCTTCCATTATGAGCGTGCATACGCCTACATTTGAAATAACGGACTTGAGCGCGCAAAAGACGCGATATGTGAACAGGCGCTAAAGCCAAAACAAGTAGCGTTCTAACTGAATGAATACAGCAAAACTACCTATATTCCTTACTGAGCGCGAAGCAGCAGTGGAGCCAGCCACAGGTGCGGTTCCCGAGTGTTCTATGTGGGGCCCTAAACTGTGGCGCTGTTACCAAATAGCCTAAATTAAAGCATTTAAAGTTGGGGATAAAACATAGGCTAATTATATTTAGAATACAGTAATATATAACTGCTTATAAAGGATTAAATATCAAGGAGTAAATCAATGACACTTTCTTTCTATTGGTAAAAAAAAAAAAAAAAAACCTAACTGGTCGACCAATGAGAATGTCAGTCGACCAAGACGGCATCGACCGATTAGTCAGGATGACAGCCCTACAAATTAGTTAGTTCTTAGATTTCATTTGAAGTATATTTGGGACCTTTTGTGTGGATTGAGCCATTTTGAGAGACTGAAAACACTGGACCATGTAAAAGAACACAGTTTCACACTTCACTCTGGAACATACATCACATATATTTAATTAAATTGCAGCCTTTGTGATTTGTTCATCGCACTAAGCCATGTTGCGCTTTCAGTTTCATTTGAATAAATTGTGCAGCCCTGGGTTTGCCCGTGGACTCTTTTGACTTAGCATCCACACATACTACTCTGGCAACCGCTCGGCAATACCATTCACAACACCTTAGCAACCACATAGCGGCTTTTGCAAAGGCAAACGTTATATTCCATGGAAAACGTGAAACCCTAGTTGTCCTTCTCTCATCCTTGTGGATGTATTGCTCTATTGAGAGGGGCATGGCTGTCACCTGGTGCAGTTAATTGGGTTACGCTAATAAAATTCCTCCCCTTGTGCTGCAGTGCAGTCGCATCCACTGCTCACACACTGAGCAGCAAGCTGGCTCCTTTAAGACCCCTCGCTGGTGTAACGCTCCACAAGAGACAAAGAGTCAATGAGATCTTTGGATTGAGCTAGCAGTAGTAAATGTGTGCTTTATGTATTTGTAGAGTATATTTATAAGTATTGCATTTGTCCATAGATAAATAATGCATGTTTGTGCTAGGGTGAGTTGGGTTTTTTCATTGAGTTCTGAGCACTGTTGCAGGCTGGCTGCTGGGAAGCCACTATTGACGTGCTGAATTGGTGCCTACACGCCTATTATGCGCAGTAGCTTTCATTGCACATTCAGTGGCCATGCAGCTTACACAGGGCACTATTTACATTTTGAATGGGAGTACTGTACGGAGGGGTAGAATGGGACTTAGCTGAGAGAAAGACCGATTGTTCATGTGGTCAGGTTTGGATTAAATATTTGAATAATGGTTTGTTGAAGTCTGGTACCCAAATTCTTTCTGTTGGAGCGAGTAGTGACATGAAAGGTCAAGGGAGGGCAGGGTTCAATGGACCTCGGGTCGACAAACTGCTCATGGGAACCCCGGCTGAGGTCACTTAAGGCTGTAACTGGAGAAAAGTAAGAAGGGATTTTAGATGCTTAGGGCATCCTGCTTTTCACACAAGGTCTTCAAGATCCCCAACAGCCTTTTTAATAGGCCATTCACAAGAGTGAAGGACCAGGAGACTTTAGCGCAAACGGTTATTAATGGACTTTAGTGGGTGTTTGGGTTCATTGATGCGGAACCGATTGTACTACTCTTTGCTGGTGTCAGCTTTTGATCAGTGTAAAAGCAATCCAAAGGGTATCATGGTAACATGGATTACACAGAAACGAGACAACCCGGAAAAACCCTTACAAACACACACACACACACACACTGTTGTTTGAGCTTCAATGACCTGCTAAATGACTGAAGCCCAGTTATACTGAATGGTAACTAATAACACGGAGTTGCAATTAGGAATCCATAAAGCAGTGATGTTATGGTCCATAATTTGTAGATTATAGGGTAACACTTTATTTCCATAGTCCACTTTAGTAATTCTACTACAGTATAAGCATCTTTGCAACTGCATGTCAACTACCAGTCATTAGAGTATAAGTAGACTGTCTGCTAACACTTTATTTTGATGGTCCTCCAACAAACCTTTTACTGACTAGAAGTAACTTTGCAACTACATGTCAATTTATTCTACTAACCCTAAATCAATTGTAATAGTCTACTAATACTCTGAGAGTTAGTAGAATGTCTAAAGTGGAATATCGAAATAAAGTGTAACCATTTATAGTATTATTACAATGCAAAACTTGAATTGTTCAGCCAGTGGAGTTGACAGATAACCAAATACATTTAAAAATCTGGTCAAATCAATTATTGACCTGTATTAAGCAGAGACTTTTAATCAGATTTTGGTTGTATTTACTAAGAAGGATCAAAAATCAAACTTGATTTGAGGGCAGTGGGACAAAAGTAAATGTTGCATTATATAGGCTATAACTATTTTATAGAGGTGTGCTATTAATCATTAAAAGATCTTGATTCAAGTATCCACGCAATCTAACATTCAAATCTGTGTTAGAGCTGCTGCTGACCCAGAGAGAGCAGTTACAGTGGAGGCTGGTGAAACATATATTAGGTGGGCTTGTGCCATATATTCAGTCAGTTTCAATAGTCTGGTAACCCTTGGAGCCACGTCTTTTAGCATTGTGGCTCCAAGGTTGAGGAATAGTCTTCCTCAAGACATCCATCAAGCATCCACCCTTCTCTCATTCAAAAACCTCTTAAAATCACTTTTTTTGTCTCTGAATATTACTCTTCAGCTCACAGTCTGTAAATTCTACCTTATTATGTTGTTTGTTTGAAATCCTCTTTGTTTGTATCTTTAACCTAACTTTGTAAGTGACCTTTGTATATTACTTTTTGCCCTTGGTATGTGTATTGTGATTTGATGTTTATTTTGTTCTATTCCTTAACCCAGTGGTACTCAAACTTTTTAAAGTGTTGTATCTCTTGAGTCTTTTAACATCCTTCTGCGTCCCCCCGCCTGCAGTCACAACTTTTTCAGTTAGGGACAATATTTGCCCCCTTAAATCAATTTTTCCAGTGCATTTATTTACCTTTATAAAATAAATATTGCTTTAAATAAAAAAAAATCAATGTCAATAGAGAAATATGCAATAATTGTAAAAACGAAGCGATGCTTTTAAATATTAAATTAAATCCGCCAGTAGTTGGCGGCAAGTCACAGTCTTTATGAGGGAGTCATCGAGTCATTCGTTCATTCAGTAACGAAGCAAGTGGCTGTAATTATGAATTAATGAATCATTGACTCTTAGCATTTGTTCAAAGCTGCAGATTCGTTCACAAACACTGCTGTGTTCTGCTGTGGCTTTCGTTGGAGCAATAGTTTTGTTGCAAAAAATACGGACAATACTGTTTAAAATGAACATCACTTAAAGTCCCTGTAAAGGCAATTTAAAAAAAAAATTCTAAATACATTATAAATGTTAGAAATGTGTTGCTAAAACATATTACAAAGACTGTGAACTGTGAAGTACTGAATTGTGGAGTTAGACCGTTAAACAGTTTTTCACCATTGCTATTTTCCGGATTTTTTGGGCGGGTCTAAAACAGGGCTCGATGACGCACTGGAGCCCCTGAGCTCCTGGACACGCCCCTACTTGATGACGCACTAGAGCCACTGAGGCTGGCTGCTCCACTAACAATATAGAGCACATTCGCATCAGTTTGCCGCTCAATAGCGAGTTACTGTCAGTACTATTATAGTAACTACAGCGTGTACAGTTTGCTAGTTATGTCTTCGTCACGGAAATGCGTACTACCTGGATGCGGTCATGTACAAAACAGATCGGTGTCCTTATTTAAATTTCCTAAAAACGATCACATCAAGAAGAGGTGGATTCATTTTGTGAAGATCCACCTTGATGGAGAGCTGAGGATCACCACCAAAACCCGCCTCTGTAGTGATTATTTTACACGGGATAGTTTTATAAACTTTCGTCAGAGACAACTGATTCACTGATAATCCGCTGTTACTGGTGAATGGGGCCGAACTGACTATCTCCCGCTTGGCCTTCATCCTCCCGTCGCGCCGACAACTGGTGCCATCTTCGGCAGTGCGTGCCCACCAATGAGTGTAAGTTTGTGTGCTTATGTTATAACGTTAATTAACCTATTAAGCTGCTAGGAGCATCCATTCCGGCTGTAGCGGGTGACAGTTGAGTGTGGCAACGGCAGCTGTCCCGCGAGTGGGCGTGGTTTCAGCGCAGCCAGCGGACACGCCCCCAGCGTTTGAGAGCAGAGACTACTGCTCATTTTTTCAAGATTTTAATAGCTTATTTTATGTACTTGCCGGCTTTTTTATCATTCAAATTTGGCTGGGTGCCTAATAACACATTTTTCTGTGATATGACAAACTCAGAACACATACTTAATTTTGACTTTACAGGGACTTTAATATTATTAATATTAAATTAATATTATCGTTATTAATTTACCTATTGTTTGTTGAACTATTGTATAAAATCAATGTCACATTTGAAATTGTGTGAATATTCGTATAATGTGATCAACATTAAAGGGCATATTGCAGGTTAGAGGACCCAACGAGCCAATGTATAGAAAAATAATGTAGTAACTAGATTTTCCTTAAAATATACTTATAAATACGCTACATTGGCTTCTGGAGTCGTTTTTCTAAGAAAATATTACATCCGCATCTGAAAATGGGAGTGAAGTAACGGCCGGGAGAGCAGTTGATTCAAACAACAGGAAAACAATGGATCGCAATTACATTTTGGACGCTGAGGAAATTGTTCATACTTACTTGTATGACGGACCACAGCCAGGGACAGGCCAGGATTAATGTTAGACCAACGGTCAAAGGAGACAAATTGAGTTGTGGTGTGAGGAGAACCGGTGGAGAACAGGGCAGGTGTCTTGGTGTGAGACCAGTGTTAGATTATAGATACACGTCCACTAACGATACACTGTGCTCACAACAGTGTTAATTTTGGCAGCCATTTTTCTTTTAGTCTTAGTCTTCATCTTCAGATGAAAATGTTTACTGGTCTTAGTCACATTTTAGTCATTTTGTCTTGCATAGTGTTAGTCTAGTTTTAGTTGACGACAAGTCATTGCATTTTTTGTCAACTTTTAGTCATTACTTTTAGTCAAACTGCAGTTACCGACATTAATTTTGGTAGCTATTTTATATGTAGTCTTTAGACAAAAAATGTCATTATAATTTTTCACTTTAGGCCAATTCAATTGGAAATTTGAAATCAAGGTAACAGGCTGTTTTGACATTGCACTCTTTAGCAGTAGCACTCGTGCAATTCTACATATCCCTTTCCCTTAGTTCAGTGGTTCTCCAATTTTTTAGAGTGCCGTAACCCCTTTCCACTTAGGCTGCAGTCACACCTTTTCCATTAAGGGGCAATATTTGCACCCTTTAATCAATTTCCAGTTCATTGTTAATAAATAATGCTTTAAATAAAACAATGTTCAATAAATATGCAATGATGGTAAAAAGAAGTGATACTTTTAAATATTAAATTCAAATCGCCAGTAGGTGGTGGTAAGTCACTGTCTTAATGAGTAAGTCATCGAGTCATTAATTCATTCAGTAACGAAGCAAGTGGCTGTATTTATGAACGGGTCATTGAATCTCACGATTCGTTCAAAGCCACAGATTCGTTCTCGAATCACCGCTGTGTGCTGCATTTCTTCTGAGGCTTTCGTTGCAAAATAGCAATATACAATAATTTGATCAACATTAAAAACAATGCTGGATATCAGCCTGCATTTTGATCGCAGATTTAGTCGCACAAACAGCGCAAGCGGCTCGTGACAGAATAAAGACCGACTGAATGACACTTTCATTTTAGAAAATCTCAAATGAAGGTCACTGAACTCCAGCATACAGCTTCTTCAGCAGTGTAGAGAGAGCACGCGCGCATGGTTGCCAAATAGGCTACTATTGACAAGACCAGGTAGAAAACGTGTTATTTTAACAGAAAAGCTCTGACTGGGGATTTCAATTATTTAAATCTGGTTACCGTAAGCATGCCGCTCGTAAACACAATCTGCAATGTGTTGTCGTCTCCTTTATTCGACAAAAACAAGTGGTTTTGGTCAAGTTTGAATTTTTTTCAACACACTTCAGTCTCGTCTTTTTTTCTCAACAATATTGCATGTGTTGATATAGTAACAGTTATCGTTTAATGACGTGGGTGTCGTCTCTCATCGTCTTGTCTTAGTCAGGAAAAAAAAAGTCGTCAACAAACATCGTTCGTCATAGTTTTCGTTAACGAAATTAACACTGGCTCACAATAGTGTACAGGTTATTACAATCGTATATCAGTTAATAGCAAAGCTATTATTGGTCATCTAGGAGTATTGGAACTTACCAATAACAGAAACTAATAAGCTTTGATCAGGCCAGGTGTATGTCATGCTCATTAATATCCGTCCAGACTAACGTTACGTGATATAATAGCGGTTTCTTATCGAGAGACTGAGAGATATTTTTATTCCTGATACACGTTTTTGTTCCATATGTGCTTGTGTGGGAAATGCGAGGCAATGTTCAGAGCTGAGGAAAGTCAGGGAGGTGGATGCAAACTGGGCTTTAGTGGAAAATGTACACAACCGTGTTTTTTGAAGCCGATGCGGAAGATAAATCCCATCTCTATAGCTGCACAAACCGCACCCTGGCACGAAAGATGGCACCGTCCTTTTTCTTGTTAGGAAATCTGTGGACTACATGTCCTGACAAGGTGGAGTTTTTGCAACCTCCACAAACACAATAGTTTACCATAACGATGATAAATTAAAATACAAAAACTAACGAAAACACTGACCCGCGAACGCTCTTACTGAATACCAACCTCCTCTGCGCTGCTGAGGCAACCTTTCGTGACGTAAAATGAGGCGATGTTGAGAAAAAAGCGTTTTTTACGAGCAGTCAAAGACACGGTCACTTTATCTACTAAATTGGTGCCCTTATGTCATTTTAAAACATTTTTAATCCTGCATTAACTTTTCATATGGTATTTTCATACAAGGTTATATATTAATTTTGATTTTTTTTTTTTTACCTGCAATATGCTATTTAAACACGGGAAGGAACACACGCCCTAGCGCCCTCTATTGGCCAGCCGCCCCTGAGTAGTTGTCATGTAAACTACTGTCGGTATGAAGCGGCTTCACAAACAGACTTTTCAACTACACAGTATCAGTATTTCTGTTACAATAATTCAAATGATCACAGAAGTACTTGGATAAAAGTTTAATTCAAATGAATTAAATATTATTTTTTAATAGACTGCAACAATTGACCCTTCGCAGGGAGCTTGATTGACAGGTGATCTGACCAATCATACTTCGCCATCCGCCATTTTGTCCGACAAAGCAGTCAGGAGAGTTAGTAGATTAACATGGGAGGATTTGAACTTGAAAAACTGAATATACTGACGCCTTTCCGCGGTTAAAACAACATTCCTTCTTATGTTCATTCATGTTTATTTGATGCTATAAATGAAGTAGAAGGAAGAGATGATCGGTTCACGAGCAGCTTTAACTGAGGCTCTACAGCGATCTGTCACGACACATTAAAGAGCCACAAAACGGTATTTATTGTTTAAATTTCTTTTTAAAAAGGACCAAATTTGAAAGGTGAGACTTTGTTTAATATGTTTAATATCAAAAGTAACCGAAAAGTAACCTGGTCTGTCCTGTCTGTCAGCGTATTGTCAGTCTCCTCTCTGATCAGCGATGTATTTTTCACTGCGTGAGAACATGGTGTGTGTGTGAGAGCGGCGTAGCTTGTCGGACATAGCGACAGTAACTAAGGGGGGCGGGTCTTTGCAAAGGGTCAATTATAATTTTGTCAGAACCTCTAGTAAATTACATGTTATTTTGTTTAGTTGTATAAAATAGAGATTCACAATTCTGAATAGACAAAAAAATTGTTATTCTCATTTTATCCAGAACCGTGCAGCTCTACTATAGTATGTTAAATTTGTGTTTTAAAAAAAATATAAATAAAAAATTATTAATAATAATTTAATGGCGTCTTTTGATATGGCATAAAAGATCATCACAGGCCTAGTTTTGGCCATCTCTGTTTTAAATAAATGTGTTCAGTCTTTAAGCATCTGCTTAAATGTGAGGGAGCCACTGAGAAATGCAGAGAGACACATTTTCACTTTTCACTTAGTGACTGTTCATAAGAACTTCTGTTAATAATTGGATCTCTGCTCTCAGCATAATGCCATAAAAACTACCTTGTCCTTTGACCCCAGGTTCGGTGTTCTTTGTGCGAGTAAACTGCCTTTTAACACTTGGTGTAATTCGGAATTGATTGACGTTGGGTTCCACTCGAAGTGTATTTGAGCCTCATGTTGACTTGTCAGTCTAGAGCCCAGCAAACACTTGCTCTTTAGCCTGAGCTGTTAATTTTGTAGTAAATGCAGCTTGACTCTGAAGCGTTTACTTTTAGGCTACTTGATCGCCATTCTTCCATGATTACCAATTTCAACAGACTCTGTGTGCTTAAGAGTCTTGAAGGCCCATTCACTTACTCAATAACCATTTACCTGAACTTTATTTAACCCTCAGAGACCTAAGGGTATTTTTACAATACATTTTCCGTCTGGTGTTATTCACTAAAAAAGCTTGTAAAACATCAACCCTTTTGTGCACAGACAATTGACACACCTCTTTTTTTTCAGGACAAATTGAACTTTCAGCATATTTATGTTGCATTGATGTCACCTGAATGTAAAATAAGTTATGGGACCACAAACACAAATGAAAAAATGAATCGGAAATTGAATCACTCAAATATTTATTGAAATCACACACAAATAAATAAAAGCTAAGCAAATTTCCTCTGGAAAACAGTTTGTTCATGTCTTTGGAGTCCTGGAGCACAGGAATAAACATTATTAACATTTATATATGTTTTATATATAATATAATTTAACATTATAACTACAGAACCAAAACTATTTACATTTTTCCAGAAGAAGTCCAGGCGTTTTGGGCCTCATGAAATTCACTGGTGCCAGTGGCTTTGCATTTCTATTTTATTTATTTTATTTATTCTTTTATTTATTATATTCTTTTTATACTTTTATACTACATTTATACTACTATAATACTTTTTTATAGTAAATAAATAAATGGCACTTCAGCTGGGTCTATCCTGGTAATCTAGTTTCTCATCTGTCAAAAAGCTCTGTTCTCCTGAAAATCGATCATCCTGCATGGCATAAAAAATTGCGTAATGACGCACACCAATGTTTACGACTGATCAGCCTGTAATTGGTCAACAACCATCACGTGAAAACATCACGTGATATCCAAAATGGCAGTTAGCTTCGAGCTAGCGGCAAAAATGACGGAATATTTATAAATTATGGACATCAAGAGGCTCATACTTGGATATAAGCGTTTGGATTTATTGCTGAAAAACTCTGAAAGGATGCACAAGTTCCAGGCTGGATAGAAAACCTTCTGTAAAGGCTAGAAAGACACCAAAGACACCCCCGTGATGCCTAGCTCGTTAGCTTTCTGCTGGAAAAAACGGTAAGAAAATCGATAAATCTCTCGTCGAATAAAATAAATTTATCGGAGGTGCCGTGTAGCGTCGTCGACGATGACGTCGGCCTCTGAGGGTTAACCTTATGACTAGGGATGGGCATTCGATTAAATTTTCTTAGTCGATCGTCGGGAGAATTAACGATCGACTATCGATTAATCATTAATATTTTTTTATTCAAATTCATTATTTATTTAACTTTTTATAAATTAAAAAGGCAATGAAAATACAAAAATACAGCGTGTTTTTCCTCGATTAGATCTTTATTACAAGATGATCAACTTGTGGCAGTAAAACTGGACGTTCGGTTAGGCTAAACTTGAAGATATATGCGCTGCGGTGCTCGAAAGCAACGGAACCTGCAGCTGTGAGTTGGCGTTCTTAAACAGAGACCCTTGTTTGTTCCAAAATAATAAATAATAATAAAAAATCATGTTAAACAATAACTTAACCAAAAACATAATAATACTTAGATCTGACAGGTTTTGTCAAAATGTAACTCAAAACTATCCAAGAACGAAGTCGAGAAAGAGGGTGAGAGAGATTACTGTAACAATCAATTAGGCTAGGCTACTTAACAAAGCCTCATAAAAAATAACTAGTAACTCACATACAACTTCTACACCAGTCTACTGATTTTTGTTGAGAAAGATAAGCATGTTGATGACATGATCTGGGGTCAGACGCGACCGCAACTTGACCGTCAAGCCTCGTGTACACTTTCGCCTGGCTCTGCAGCGCGAGTCTCCGCAGACTGCGCACGCACCTCCCCAAACAGACGAGGCGTTTATACTCGACGCGCTCGCCTGTGAAACACCGAATACCGCAATGACGTCATTTTTGCCGCGCTAACCTTCGCGCTCGTGCGGACGCCTCGAGTGTAAACAAGGCTTCAGTCCAGCCGCTGAAAACACCTGCTCTGAGGAGACTGACGTTGCCGGGATGCACAGGTACCTCCGCGCTAACTTGACCAGCCCGGGGAACACGTTCACTTTCCGCAGCAGCATTAGTTTAATGATAATCGATAACAAATTAACGTGATCGACGAAATTCTTAATGATCAATAATCGATCGTCGATTAATCATGCCCATCCCTACTTATGACATAGTGTGAAGACTCTTTCAAAGACCGATTTGGACCGAAGGATTTGCTGCCTCCTTTCCATTCTCTTCCTTTGACTTTCCCCACATGACAAATGACAGGCCTTGACACATCTGTGCTCTCCTGTTTCACGGGATTACCGCAATTCAAAGAGAATCGTTAATCAACCTGATTTGAATACTGGATGCAGGCCTTTAAAGCATTTGTCTGATTTCTGCTCATTTTCTCAGAGCTCTTTGATAAGATGTTGCACCTGTTTGAGCACTTGTTCGCACTAACATCACCCTGTGCGGTGGATTAATGGATCAGGCCTCAAAGCAGACAGAACCTGCTGTCTGAAAACTGCATGGACCACATTGGAAACCCACCGGGGTATTGCCATCTAAATGTACCCAACAATTATTGCGATCAATCTGCTTTGCAAATGAATGCATTCCCAGAGGTTTAGTCATGTACAGTTGACACCATGTTCCTGATCTGTGAATTGATTGCATTTAAATTTTGCATAAATATTAGATTAGTTTTTAATGCAATAATTCACCAAGGCATTATAATCATCATTTAAATGTCTTTCCCTTTACCTCATAATATTTCTTTTTATCTTTCATTTTTATTTCTGTTTTAGTCTTTTTTTTTAGCATTTAGAACTCATTTTCAGTTAGTTGCCAATGCAATTTTAAATTAATATAAAAACAGGTTACGTTTCAGGCTTTCATCTAATTTTTATTTTATTTCAGCTTTATTTCAATCAATGTAAATTATTTTAATTGATCAATATTGATCAATATTGCAGGGCTCGACATAAGCAATGGCCCGATGGCCCAGGGCCAGTAAAAGAGTATGTCGGGCTAGTTGATTGGCCAGTCACTGGCCCGCGCGGGCCAGTGACTGGCCATCAGCAAAACAAACAGCAAACGTCATACAGTTGCGCGAAGAGTGTCAATGTTACTTCAGGTTATTTATAACGTGTTAAAATGTCAAAGAACTACGAGGCTGATACAAGATAGAGGACATTCCTAGTAGGGCTGGGCGGTAAATCGAGTTTGTACAGTATATCGTTTTTTTTTTTAAACGATATGGAATGAGGCGATACCGTTTATATCGATACAGTAGTTTGATACGAGCACATCTGAAAAATAGCGGAGTACCGCAGTGTGAGCTCCTGCAGTGAAAGAACATGGTAGAATTTGTCCTAAACATGACACAAGCTTATATTAATATTAAGCGCTTCAAAATAACTGGTAAGATATAGTTAACACGTTTAAAGCAGCGTGCCCTGTCAGATGCTCTGGCAGATACTGTTGCTGACTGACAGATGCGCTGTTTAATGCGTTTGAGACGTGGTGCTTTCCTCAGTGCTTAACTTACATTTCACAGGTATATTCTCCATCTGTAAATGTTAGAAAGTCAAACAAATATGTCCATTTCACTGTCAGGAGAGGACGAGCTTCTGCAAGTGAATCTCCGCTAAAATTCAAGCTTCCATTAATGAGCGCCGCCGCGCGCATGCGCGCCAAAGAGACGAGCACAATAGAATAGTAGCGCAATAATTCTGACTAAAATATACATATTGCTAAAATATTTGTTTTTGGAGACAATAAATGTGTCATATGTGGAATTTAAACCCCAGAGGTATGTTTTTATGAAAGTGAGCATTATAATGGGGTAATCAAATGCAGGCTAATATAATTAGTTCATGCTTTTGTTTTTATTTTCATTTTTAGTTTAGCCTTTAGTCATTTTAAAAACAAAAGCATTATTTTTGTTTTTAGATTGTAATGTTACAATGTTAGAATGTAATGTGATTTTAACCACCTTTTTGCACATATTATATTGCATAGCCTACATTACATTCCCTATATTTGTTTCCATATCCTTCAATATCAACATTGTTTGGAAATCATTGAGCAGGATGTGAAATAATTTTTTTTAAAAATAAATAAAGATTTTCTTTATCCAAATAGAAAAACGTAGAAAGTACCGAGATATATATCGTATATCGCCATTTAACCAAAAAATAGAGAGATGATTTTTTGGCCATTTCGCCCAGTCCTAATTCCTAGTGTCATGGAAAACACAGTACACCTGGGTGGAGAAAGGCGATGAGAGCATGTACTGTTTCATTTGCCGGAAATTTCCAACAAAAGCCGACCAAAATGCATAACCGGCTTGCCCGACGGGCTATCTAAAAATAGTGTAATCAAATTCCCCCCTAAACTTCTGCCTAGTCCCCCTAAAAATGTGTGATTAAGTTTAAGCTACACAAATTCGTGTTCGCTTCAGTCTTGTTATAATCAGATTCAGCGCGTTCTTCACTTTTTCTTCATTGACAGTTTTTTAGGTCATAAATGTTAAACGAATGACAAAAATAATCAGGCAGACTAATATACTTTTGTCTAATTTCGCCATTTTGAAGTGAAAATATAGCCAATGTAACATTACACATCACTCATGTATTGTAATAATTAGTTTACTGTCATTGTGAGGGGACAAGAAAAATTAATCCTAATGTATACAATAAATACAATTTAATGGAAAAGTGCTTTTCCTTCTAGTTCTTTCAGGGCCAGTAAAAATATAGAAGGGGCCAGTAAAATTCTGATCTACTGGCCCTGGGGGCCAGTGGGGATTTTTTTTTATGTTGAGCCCTGATATTGTATATTTAATTATGCATGTCATTTCCTGTTTTTACATTTTAGATTACGTTTGCCATCCTCTGATACTCTTTAAAAACACTAATTTAATAAAACTGTAAGATTCTTATCTGATCTTTCATACTGTACATTATAATGTTCTGCTGACTAAAATTGCGTGTAACAACCAAAATCAATGGGTTTAAATGTTGTTTTGTTTTTAATTTTAGACAAAATTTGAAAGAAACTGCTTTGGTAATCGACTGGTATATAATTTTGGGCTGTTTTCTTCTTCTGTGGAACACGTCACACACACAAACAACCTTTGAAGAATGTCCTTTTGATCTTTTGTTAAAAAATTCACAAAAATCTAACCTTCCATTGAAGTAAAACAACTGAAAATGTGTAAAGTGTACCATTGAAATAGTTACTGAATGTTCATGCAGCTCTTTTCCATACAATAGAAATTATTAATGACCAGGTGCACCATAAAAGAATGACAGGAAATCTAAACTATACGCTGTTTGATATGAGAGCTGACAATGACATTAATGACAGAAAAGTTTTGCTGTATGTAAAGATTCATGTGATTCTTTTCGTAGGTTCCACAACCAAAATCAACAGCATACAGGTTTGAAGAGACATGAGAAAATTATGAAAATTAAATTTTTTGTCTGAACTGTTCCTGTAAACATCTGTCAAATGATTTCTAACTTAAGGATGCAGATGAAAAGAGAAGGGTTAATGTGACCTTTTATGAATTTGAAGGGTTGAGTCAGTTTGTCTGCGTTTACTCGGGCGCTAAATGCTTTTGGAATGAACCATTTTCCTCCTTTTGCCAAACACACCAGCAGCTAAATTCAATTTGAGCTGAATGAATGAATTCCAATTGTGTCAGTCTGTCTGGCCTCGTTGGACTGGCGGCACAGCACATGCCCGCTGTGACGTCTGCAATTCATCCTGGTGTCTGAGAAACCTCGCCAGTGCTCAAGATCTGCCTGATAACCAGTTAAACCATCACTCTAGTCTCTCTGAGCTGACTAAAGTGAGAAATAGAAGTGATGTCTCTCATTTATTCTCCATTGCTCATCTCCTCTGGCACCCTGTCCTGTCCTCCTGGAAAAGCCTGAAATGGGGTGTGGAAATGGGTTAGTTGTGGGTGGGGTGATGTGTGTTTGGTGCGATTCAGAAAGCCTCCACGAATGATGACTGCATGATAGCGCTAAAGCCCGGAGAAAGAGCGAGATCGTGAATGATTTATTAGTCTGGCTTCACTGAGCCATTGCTGGAGAAGAGAAGGAACGGATGGAAAGATTTAGGAGAGTGGGGCAGCATGAATGACTGCGCGGTTAGGGCGTAGAAGCTGTGTAGTGCGAGGTACGGTGCTGGAGAATCTCAGTTTGTAGTTTCCACCCCTGATACAGAAGCACCAGTCGTCTTTTTATCCTGTCATGTATTTATTTTGTACAGCATCTTGAGGAGTGGTGTGCTATTACTTTCCTAAGCACTTGAACTAACAGTTTTCATCTAGTAGTAGGGCTGCACGGCATTAGGAAAATATATATTACGATATTTTGTTTTTCTGCAATGAATAATTAGGGTGATTTTGCTGCGGAGTGCATCTGCATAGGGATAAACCTCTCTACAAGAACCAACTCGAACCATAAAGTGAACTGATTTAAAAGAATTTCTTTCTACTTGTTTTCTTTGGCCACATTCACCCTAGCTTTGGTCAATTCAATATGACTATAAAAAAAATTATAATTATTATTGGGGTTATTATGCTAAAGCCAGGGTACACACTATGATTTTGGCCACGATTTGGCTGTCTTGAGACTAGGGATGGGAATTGATAAGATTTTATCAATATCAATGCCACTAACGATTCTGCTTATCGATCCGATTCTTTAACGATTCTCTTATCGATTCCTGATAGCACTGTGTGGGAAAAAGTAGTCTTTTTCGGGGGGGAAAACAGGTCGTTTTAATGCTTACACTTGACTAAGCAAACTGTACTTTTTATGTAATTTATAAATGGAACCTTATTGTAAAGTGTTACCGATTAGTTATACACCGATTAAACGTCCCGTGAGTTCAGTATTGGAAAGATCAGTTGTTTTAACCATTCATTAAAACGAATCGGTTCAAATGAGTCATTAGTTCGCGAATTGGACGTGTCATTATCGGACGTGTGCGCGTTGTGTGATTATCCCGCCAGTTGGGACATCCCACAAGATGTGTGTCATCACAGAAAACATTTCATCACTGGATCGTTTTTTTTCGTTTATTTGAAGTGTGATTATGTCAGCTGAATGTGCGGAAGACTTTTCAGAGAAGATAAGGCAACGTATTTTAGCACAATTCACACCCAGCGGCAATTCAAGAAAAACAAATCTCCGAATGCTCCACATAAAACTTTAGTCTCCCTACCTTACCATCGTGTCGTTTATTTTGATTAATATGTGCGAGGGAGAGAGGAAGACAGCGCTTAGTTTTGAGACGGTGAAGCCTACTTTCGCCTTGCTCCGAAGAGAGAGAGTGCGTGCGCGCGACCGGGGCTCTCTCTCTCTCTCTGCTCGATCAGTTTAACATGCGCCCTGTCACAAGCGCAGCGGTTCATCTACATTACCAGAGAGAGACAATTTTACTCACTGATCAAATAAGACTTTGCAGGACAAAGATTATCTTTGGACGCGGTGCTATGGTGCTTGATAAAGGACAAAAGGGACAGTTGTGAGTTCACGGTCTGTACATACTATGGCTGACTCAGAGCAGGAGCATCGATAAGAGGACTCGTTAACGTCGAGGGCATACAATATCGATGGATCGTAAAATTTAGAACCGGTTCTCGAGTGGAACCGGTTTTCGATTCCCATCCCTACTTGAGACGTATTCTGAAAATCCTAAAAGACTGCTCTGATCCTGGGCCAAAATCTGAAGCCTTTGATTCTTGCTAGTTTGACATGTTCGCCGATAGCCGTTTAATGACCATTGTGATCAAATTCTGGCAGTGTTTTGAGGCACAGTCCTGCAGTGTGACTTGTCCTACAACAACCATTAAATCAAAAACCAATAGGAGTGCAGAATCTGATGACACAATTAGTGAGACAACAATAAACCACCACTTGCTCCACAAACATGCATCTTAATTTCTTTTTACATTTTCTTTAGAGATGCACTAATTGCAATTCCTATTTATTTATTTTTGTAAGTGTGACTTACCGATAAAGATTTTTGCCGACTGATCAGTGGTGCACTCTTTTGGTGGGAGCGTGCAACCTGCAGGAATTAGTAAAATTATGCGCAATGCAAGCACTATTTAACTGGAGCTAGTCTGAAGTGCATCTGACGTTATTGCCTGTGCTGCTGACAGCAAAACGGACCGCCTCGGAATTGAAAAGACATGAGACTGACCAGCCGGTAACCGGTCTGGGCCAATCATACAGAAAATCGGCCAATTCCAATGGCCAATGGCCGGTCAGTTCATCTAATTTTCTTTTGAAGAAAAGCCATGATCAAAATTAACGCTTGAGATTGTTTTTGTGTGCTAGCCACCATTTCTATCCCGCATGTAAATGCATCTCACAGTAACTGAACACGTCACGGATGATGATGTGGAACTCCAGACACAGTACTGCAATATGGCACACATTCATATTATATATAACACACTGTTTTATCTGTCACAAAGTAATTACTTATTCAAAAAAAGGAACATTTCGAATGCAGCTTTTGCGAAAACAATTTTTGATATTTAGTTTGTTGTTTTGACTCAATCAATTTTCGACCTGCGTCAGTCTTGCTTTGGTTATACTGTCACTCCTCTCCAATCCTCGTACTCAATGGCCCTTTCCCCTGTATGAATAGTGGGGAGCAGCTGTCTCGTGCATGGCCTGAGGTGCTGTGCGGTTCAGCCACGGCAGGCTGTAATAGCTCAACACTAAAGCCATTGTCTGGGGACTTGTCTGAGTGTTTGCGGTGTGGGTCACTGGATTCACTACACCCTTTTTGCTCATTCACCCCCTTTTCTTTTGCTTTCTGTCTCCCTCTAATTTTTTAATTCTCTCATTCTCGCACAAAGAAAAATTGTCCCCACCCCATTTGGGCTGTGGTCGGCGCAAACACAACCTTGTGACCAGTTTATCGGCCGTCCCTTCCTCACTTTTTGTGTGTGATGAGCGCTTGGATTCTCACACCATGTTGCAACTGTTACTACCACATAAATGCTGGTTTTGTCTTTTTTACACTGTGAAAATGTGGATGGGAAATATGGAGTCCATATTTGCGCCGTTCCTGTTTTCACTCCCCTCTTTCACTCCCCCCTCTATAGACCAGTTGTCCTCATTAATAATGAGTTTCAATTAGACACTCTGGCTCTCTAGTACATGCACACACACACACACACACACACACACACACACACACACACACACACACACACACACACACACACACACACACACACACACACACACACACACACACACACACACACACACACACACACACACACACACACAGAGAGAGAGGCAGCTGCATGGGATTAGATGCCTGCCATTCAAGTCATGGAAGGGCATGTGACCCAGCAGCAGGACTTCACCACCACGACATCAAGGCAAACCGAGGCAATCGCAACAGCATTGTAAATAAGAATCATCAATCATCTTAAAGGTGGGGTATTCGATTTGGAAAACGACTGGCAGATTTTGAAAATACACAATTCAAATGGTCCTACCTTCTTTCCTCCAACGCTGGCTCTGACTCCACCCATTCGAAGAAAGTGGAAGAGATTGTAATGACGATTTACTACTAATCATGGAACCGGCTTTACTGACGAGATGCGCATGCGTCACGAGCTTTGAGTATGCGCACGAAGGGGGTCACGCGTGCAGTGGGGAGGGGGGTATGGTACAACTAGGGGTGTCACGATTCTCCAAATCCTCGATTCGATTACATTTTCGATTCTAAGGTCACGGTTCAATTCGATTCTCGTTTTTTTTTTTTTAAGCACAGGTTGCTGTTGCTCCTAAAAAGCTGACATCAGTTCATCGCAATCTCACACGTCTGTTATTATCAGTGAAGCTGACTGCATAATGAATCTTTCATAATATATAGCCTACACTTTGTTTGTTACAATTAGAGGATTTGCCAGCTTACAGAATTCAGCACTGAACAAAAAGTCAGTTTTGAGCGGTGAGGAGAGTCTATCTTAAATGCTTCTGATTGGTCATTGCGTTCAAGAAATCAACACATATGTCTGTGATTGGCTAAATCGCTCAACGCTGCAAACATGTTATAAATAGAAACTCTGGCCTGTAAATCGTTTCTATTTTGTTTTAGTTGTTCTTGTTGCTTTTCTGCAACAGATGAAAAAAATGTATTAGTTTTTATATGTTTTATTCATAGATATTTCTAGTTTGCGGGAGTCCCGCGAATCTTTTTATTCTCCCGCACACACAGTGTGTTTTTTTCCCTCGCTGTGATGAGTCGTTCATGAACGATCCGTTCATTGCCTCTGTCACGCGACAAATGAACAAAAGACTCGGAAGGTAAAGTATTAATGTTCCCTGTAAATTACTTTTGACTGCATTATAATGATTTCTTAATTCAGAATATGATCAAGATTGCTGATTGGATGTGTTCGGGGAATTTGCCTGTTAAAAGTATAACATTTAAAGCCCCTGAAATGACTAGAAAAAAGATTAGTTAATTTTGATGAACGAGATTGAACAATAGAGTCAGTAAAACGATCCGAACTTTCCATCACGGGCGCGACATGGGGGCGTGGCAGTATCGACGATTCCATTTTTTTTATTTCGATTTTTGAGTTTGTGAATTAATTTCGATCGATTTCGATTTAAAATCGAAATCGTGACACCCTTTTGACGAATTTACTGTCCAATGATTCCAGGTGGTCTTGGAAATGATTGGCTGGAGTTTTTCGAGTCCTGCCCGTTCCACAGATGATTAAATTGCTTAATTTTCATTTTAGTGCTTCTAACTCAGTGGCTGTAAGTGGGTTAGGAATAGGATTTCAAGGATTTCAAAAAACGGACAAAAAAGAGAATCACATACCCCACCTTTAATCAATCAAATCAAACACGTCTCAGCAGACAAAAAGTGAGATAAAGGTTAGAAAACTAGATAGTTAAAATGTGATTCAAACAAAAATTAGGCTGAGAGGAAGTATATTTTGTTCGCCATGTTGTATAGTTGTACAGCGAAATCTTTCAACAGATTTCCACTAGACAAAAATCTCACATTTCTGTTTGTTTGCAAAAAACAGTCAATTCTGTCAAATACATTCCTTATATAACAGTCTTCAACATGTTGTAAAGAACTTTTAAAATGTCTGTCTGCAAGTTTTCTGTGGACAAAATATTCCAGTTTTATCTTTACAATGATTGACAAAAGGGTACACAGTAGCACAACATTGAACAAACTGTGCTTCCGTTTGATTCAAACAAAAATGAGTTTGTTTACTATTTTGTACTGTTGTGTGAAACATCTTTCCAAAATATTTATAATGGACAATCTCTTTTTGCTAAAAAAACCTGTTCGCAACAAACAGTTTGCAGTGAAGCACGGTTGTGTTAATGTTTAGTAAACGTTTGCCAGAATCACATTTTTCCTTGTATAACAATCTTCAATAAAACATTTTTAAAATGTTTATTTGCAAATTTTCAGTGACAAAACATCACAGTTTTCATCTGTATAATGATTGACAACAAGGTGCACAACACACTGAAGATTACTTCCGTTCCTCACAGGAATGTTTGCATTTGCGTCAGATTAAATATGCTGACTATTTTAACTAGCCTACTAGGGCGAAAACAAATAACTACTGGAGAAGGGGCGACTAGTCAGATGGCTGGAGCACAGGGTGGGCTTGATATCGGTTAGAGACTGGTACTGAGCCTAACGAAAGGGGGTGACAAACGGGTGCAGGGAACAAAACCCACTAATGCCGGCAATACTTAAGAAACTCGGCCCCAAATGAGAGCCCCATGACTAGGCTCGGCATTCACAGGGCCTTCTGTCCTTCTTTGCCACACACATACAGCCCCCCAATCTTTTGTGTGTATTTTGTCATTTTAATCTTATCCTGGAGGGCAGCTCATACATGCTATGGGCTCTAAGCAACCTCACAGAATAACGAACGAAAATAAAATAAACACCGTTTATATAGGCTATATATATACCACAACAATTTCATAACCAACAACCAAAAGAGAAATCTTGTAACTCACATATGTGTGTGAGTTACAAGATTTCTCTTTTGGTTGTTGGTTATGAAATTGTAGTGGTAAAACTCAATGTTTTGTCTTGAGATCTAACCCTGATGCCACATGTTGGCATATAAAAATCATTTTATAAATATTTTACTGCAAATCAAGGTTGTGCCAATTTTTATTAAACATTTGCCAGAAATATTGAGAATTGTTGTTATTTGTGCAATGTAATAATAGTGGCACATTTTCAGCACATCAGGTGCTGGTTACACCATTGTAGAACATTTGTTAGTCCATGTCACCTGACCTGATATGTCCTCTGTAGTGAGCTCTGGAGCTCCCAGCATGCTGGTATCTTAGTTCATGCGCCTCATGTATTGATCCCTCTTAAGCCTGGTTCACACAGGACGATTTTAAAATTGTCGGCCGATTTTCCAAACCTGAGAGACCCCACACACAGCGATAAAAAATCACGGGTCTAACAGTTTTGGTCTTACCGTGTGTGGTGCGCACCCACACGGCAAAATCAACACATCACACACGAACCGATTTGACTCCCGAGCATTCCCAGGTAAGACGGAAAATCTCGCAAAATCCCTCGAGATCAAACGTGACTTCAGAGTAAGCAATCATGGCGGACGAAGAGGATGATGCAGTGGCGATAGTTTGTATTTTGTTTTTAACCGACTCCATCTCCGACGTCCACCGGATTTTCTGGTGCGCCATGTCGCCAACTGTTTTGATTTTGTTTCCCGGTGCTTCCTCTGCGCCTCATCGCCTCGCTTTCTGATTGGCTACACCCCACAGTCCACAGGCTGCGCGCTCGTTTGTCCCCGGGGGACACCACACACGAGGAGAAATCAGGCCAAAATAATCCAACATGTTGGATATCCCCGATTTGAGATTTGAGCGGTCCCGACGTCCTTCTGAGCAGACGAGAGCACTCTTAACACACCACACACGGCAGGAATATCTGATCAGTTTATTTTACGATAATCGGAGCATCCTTAAGATTGTCGGAAGGGGTAAATCGGGGCTAATTATCCTGCCGTGTGAACCAGGCTTTAATGCAACTATCAGTTGAGTACATGGAGATGAGGATCTACAGTCTCAATGTTCTTTGTCAGTGCTGTAGTGTTTCTAGTGGTCCCAAAAATGCTGTTATCATAGTAGCTCACAAGGTTTCGGAAAAGAGCACGTGACTGTCCATCCAGGCCATTTATGGAAACTAACAAGGCTCGTTAGCAAATTACCGCTTATGAACGTTTACATATCAACATGTATTTAGCAACTTGTCTTGACTTGATGATCTTCAGTTTTAACCAATTGTTTTTGGCAATAGTGTTGTGTTCTGTACTCAATCTACATTTATGAAAGTTTATTTGGCTGTTGGTAAACTCCCTGCTTTGTTAGTCTATCTTAACAAGCTTATTGACCCAACTCAATGATTTGGTTTTATTTCAAGGTAAAAAAAAAAAAAGCAGCTGTTATTCCAAATTTTCTTAGAGTTAGTGGACTGTAAATTCAAAATATTGTGTTCAAGAGGGCTGGCTCTGAAAAGCATTTGTTTTTACTTGCACAGTAAAAAAACAGAATGGAAGTACCATGCCAAGTTCTGCGGCGATAAAGGCATTCTGCAAGTTTTGGGGAATTTGGGCTGAATTCATGTCTCTACATATTTGCTGTTGTCCCCATTCACCTCACCAAGATTTCGCTGGCAGGGATGTCCTTTGGAGAACACAGGGGAAACGATCTTAATAATTCAGTAGCATTTCTTTCTAACTTGCTGAAATGGGCACGCAAGGGCAGAGGAGTTACAGTGAGCTGGACTGAATTTAGCAATGGCTGTGCACGCATGCCTTGAGGTTGAAATCCTACTGTGGCCCCTGACCTGTTTCTTGAGTGACCACACAGCAACACTTTATGATGACAACTTGTGGACTGATGCCACATTACTAGGGTAGGGAATCGAGACTGGTTCTTATTTATTCGGATACTGTCTGGAACTCAGTTTTTTCAGCGAGTTTTGTCAAAGAAAATAAATAGACAAACATCCCTGCACACAAACAGAGCCGTCCCAAGAATGGGACGGGCCCAGTGTGAGGTAGCGGAAATGCCCCCCCTCAGACTATTCGCGATCACGTTTGGGGGGGTCCCCCTCAAGGCACTGTGGGGCACAGCACTGCCCTAAGGACGGCCCTGCGCACATGTCTGGCTACTTCTGCATGATAGTCAAATGAACAGAAACAAATCTAAAGTAGTAAACCAAAGTACTAAATCATTAAAGCACTGGGTCGAGAACCAAAATTGTTAAATCTTTCCCATCACTTCACATGTTAAAAAAACACGTCTACAGTCCCGTTTTTCATGAAGAATCACGACTTATATGTAGGACAGAGAAAATAAGTGCCATGACCTGTTTTACCTCTGTCACACTGGACCCAGTTTTTGAAATGGGCCTGTTTAAGGATTCATGTAGTGATCATGTCATGATAAACCAAGCGAAAACAGTAATGTGGTCTATGAAGCATGTGACATTTGCTACTCTTCTTCAAGATTTCTATCTTATATGACCTAGATTAACCTTCTTGATGCTTCATTGATCTTGTTGGTTTCTCTCTGCAGGTTTACAAAGGACTGGACATAATCACCAATAAGGTTACAGAGGAGGAGCAAGCCCAGTGTCGCCATCACATGATCAGCTTTGTGGATCCATTGGTTAGTGGATACACAGTTGTGGACTTCAGGAACAAGGCCTTGTCTCTCATATCCTTTCTGATACGCCCAACCCTTCATAATAAAACTCAAGACTCCTCCAGATTGAATGAAATTATTTAAGGCCTTTGTAAATTCCCATGTGACTCTTATGAACTGTGTTTTAAAAATAAATCAGTCATGAGATTCACAAAGCGCTAACTCTCTAACTCGCTTGTGAAGTGAGGCCTTGGTGTGAACAGGATAACTATAAAGTTTTACCAGTTGGTCTAGTTCTATGAGAATAGTGAAGTTCACTACACAGCTATGATTATGATACAGCGGAATAATA
This sequence comes from Siphateles boraxobius, assembly GCF_051911475.1. Lineage (NCBI taxonomy): Eukaryota > Metazoa > Chordata > Actinopteri > Cypriniformes > Leuciscidae > Siphateles > Siphateles boraxobius. Next base: position 10,144,846 of record NW_027508975.1, read on the forward strand.
TTCTTGGAATCACTTTCAGAATGTTTTTTGTTTTTCTCCAGCTGAGGAACGACAAAAACATTGACAGCCAATCAGAGTCAACCCGATTTTAAAGAGCTTGTGCATGTTGGTGTGGACTTTATATATCATTATAGAAATTTGTCTTGGTGTGAACGGGTCTTCTGTGATTTAAATCATACACAGTGAAGCATTCAGAGCGGTTACTGTGTTTACAATTAACTTCCTTACTGAACGGCAAGTCATTTTTTAATTATCCTGTAATTTGTTGAGCCAATTTCTACATAGTCTGTAACCCTGATTGGGTGACTAGTTGGCCATTTTGCCCTATACGTACACCATATAATTAATGGTTGCAGAGATTCATTTGGTTGACAAGTTTAGTTGGCAGGTCCTTCTAAATATAAATGCTTATTTTGTCTCCGCAGATGAAATTAATGGGCCATTACTCGGCCTTTTAAGATATCATCTGCAAACTTCTTAATGATCATTCTGAGTAATTGTTCTTTTAAAATGTCATCACCTCCCTGACATCAGTGACACAGCTTTTGTAAGACTGCTCCTTGTCTGAATGCAAATCCCCATATTTTAATTTCACATCTTTTGTGGAATGTGCCATTTCCCAGCGTGCCACACAAATGGCTCTGGCATTTTATGAGTGGGTGCTGGGTTGTACTACCTCGGCATGGTCTTTTAGTAAATGCAAGGGCATAACTGGAAATGCGAGTAGCAGAGACGGAGAGAGACGCATCGCTGTCCTCGTTTTCCCCGCCCTCCTCCTGCAGATGTTTGCTGAGAGGATATTAATAGCTGAGGGAGATGCTGTGAGCAGGTGGGGCGGCTCTCGCAGTGTCTGGAGGAGCGCTGTCGCAGACACCTCAGACGCTCATGCACAAGAAATGAGGAGTGGCAGGTGAAGATCTTCTCAGTCTCGCCTTGCTGAAGAGCAGTGATAACCACTATATAACTCGCTAAAATAGGGCTGCGGATCAAATAAAAAAAGTAATCATCACGATTAGGATTATTGCTGCACGATATTACGAAATACAATATGGCATAGTCTGGTTTGTCAAATTGCTTTATGCTGCGATGTAATTAATATATGCGCTACCGGTCTCAGCGAATAATTTACACACCTGACATCTTGAGCTGTATGCATGTAAATGGACACACAGGGACGAGCTTCTCGCTGAAATAAGCACAGCATATTTTTATTTGCTGGTATACGGTCAAAATAAAAGATTGATAGGTTACTGTTTGAAAATGAACAATTTAAGATGTAAATATTAATATTGTAACTTTTGAGTAAAATAATTTATTATATTTTAAATATTTAGTTTTTTTATTTTACTCTACAATACCGTTACATTGTTTCTTATGTTCTGTGTATGTATGTATATATATATATATATATATATATATATATATATACACACTCACACACACACACACATGTTCAAAAGTTTGGGATCTGTCAGATTTTTTATGTTTTTAAAAGAAGTCTCGTATGCTCACCAAGGCTGCATTTATTTGATTACAAATACAACAACAATAAACAACCCAGTAATATTGTTAAATATTATGACAATTTAAAATAACTTTTTTATCTGAATATATTTTAAAATGTAATTTATTCCTGTGGAGTTTTGATGCTGAAGATTCAGCTTTGCATCAGTCTCATGATCCTTCAGAAATCATTCTAATATGCTGATTTGTGATTTGATGCTCAAAAAACATTTTTTTTTATCAATGTTGAAAACCGTTGTGCATTTTTTTTTATTCTTTGATTTAATTTATTTGAAATAGATTCTTTTGAAACATTATACATGTCTTTACTGTAACTTTTGATCAATTTAATGCATCCTTGCTGAATAAAAGTATTGATCCGAAAATAAATAATAATTATTTACTGACTCCAAACTTTTGAATGGTAGTGTATAATGTTACAAAAGCTTTCTATTTCAGATAAATGCTGTTCTTTTGAACTTTCAATTCATCAAAGAATCTTGAAAATAAATGTTCATAACTGTACAATTTGTACATAACAAAGTAGAGAGTTTAAATGTTGTAGGATTTACTTCATAATTAATTGTAAAATTTACTAGGAATTTCTTACAAAGTAATGGCAAGTAACATTAATTTTAACATGAAATTTTAAAGTAAAAAAACTGAAATCGCATTACATTCTTAAACTTACTCCAATAGTCTTTTCATTCAAAACTTAAATAATTAATCGTTATATATTCATTGAATAATTCAGCCCTAAAAAGAGTTTGCCATTAAAAAATGTTCATAGGAAACCGTTTTCATAAAAAAAAAAGAAATTATATATTTGTTCATTTTCTATGCAGAGATACTCCTCAACAAAATCACCATTTTCGCTCCTGGATGGCTTATTCTTTGAAAATACAGCTATTCAAGTTATCTGGTGAAAAATCTTTTTTTTGTTTCTTTTTCTTTTTTTAATATCACTATTACAGAAAAACAGTGTCACAATATCAGTTTTTTCCAATATCGTGCAGCCTCAATTAGTTGTTTTTGTCATAATCTTCTGTTATAACCATGCAGAGATGCTTGACTATTCTTCCTCTGTCTCGCAATCTCGTCCCCACCCCTTTCCTTGTGCCTTTCTCTCACTTGCTTCTCTTCTCTCCTCCTCTTTTGTTTTCGCTCCCTCCCTCCCCCCAAGGGATCACAGAGTGATGCAGATGGGGTGGACAGCGTTCGGCCAGACTGCTTTGATTTTAATGCATGTGACCTGGAAGTGTGTCTGTGTGTGTGTTTGTCCATTTTGTGTGAGGGAGAGTGTTGATGCGCCTTCTCGTATTGAAGCAGTTAATGAATTGCTTCATGGAGCTTCTGACGCCATTTATTAAAATCTTCAGCAGAATCCCAGCAGTCATGATGAACTGACTGCCCTCTCACAGCACCAGGCCTGCACATTACATGAATTATTGTTAGAGCTATAGATCTGAGAATATGATATTGCTTTTCACTCGAGCACTATAGCAGTGGTGTACTCTGCAATCTAACCCAGTATGGTTGCACATGTATGATCATTGTGCATTATTTATGATTTGCTTGTAACTGTGGCATCAAAGGATGTTTATTTGAAAAATTCAGTTTGACTTCCTTAATGTGATACATAGAGGACATGCATCATCGGAAAAAGCTGCCTATCATTGTTGGAGGCACAAACTACTACATTGAATCCATTTTATGGAATGTGCTCATCGACACTGGGGTAAATGTGAGTTTTAATGCTTTGATTATAAAGAATTGCTTTGTTCAAAAACCTAGTCATCTGCCTACGGGGGCAGCATTTTAAAGTTGCAATGTAACAAAAGTAGAAACAGCTCTTTTCTTCAGTATTGTGACGTACATTCTAATGAAACAGATTATCAAAAAAGAAAAAATGTGGGATGGGGACTATGTTCTATGCACCAGTTGTTGATTGGATGATGTCTAAATTATGCTGCTGTCAAAGATACCTTGTGTTTTGCGAAGAGAGAACAAAATCACAAGTCATTATAGTATTGATTTATGCATTATAGTATTGATTAAAAAGTTAAGCATTATAAAAATTATGCTGTTTTTTGGAGGATCATACTGTTAGCAACATGCTAACATCAAACTATGGACCCTTTCCACAGTCTGTGATGATTCATTTCCACAATTATTAACGTCATAATGAAGTTTTTAATGTGCATTTTTAACACTATACTTTGTGTAATATTACCTTGGATTTAAATTTCAGAAAACTCTGAGTGTGTCTAATACAACGGCTGAGGGAATGGCTTTCTCTCTTTTGACTATCATAATCAATCTTTCGATATTTTTTTCATTTTTGGGAAAGTCGTACAATTGTGGATTTTCTCTTTTTCTGTTGGAGCAGTAGAAGTTTATTTAAGGAGTTGACTGTGTAAGTTTACATGGCTTCTGCTTCTGAGAACACTGGAAATGTGAAAAGGGTCCATTTAAATCAATCAAAAATCAAGGCTGTGAATTGTTGCCACCTCACATTGTGCGCATCTATTGTAGACCGAATGACTGATTATAATGAGTTTGATTGCCTTTTGTCTCATCGTGTCACTCCGCTAGTGTCTTAGACACTGTGTTAAAAGGCAGTATGCAACAAGGCAGCTCACTACATTTGAAACAGAGCTAGTAAGTTATTAGTAATATTAAAAGGCTGTCTGTGTATCTATTGGCAGAGATAATCTAAACGAGTCCTCCTCTGTCTGACCTACAGCAGGGGAGTGACACAGAATCCGAAAATGGTGGGACTTCTGAATCAAAGACGGAGCTTGAGAAACTGGGTGGTCCTGAACTTCACAGACGTTTAAAGGAGGTGGATCCTGACATGGCCGCCATATTGCACCCTCATGACGCACGCAAGATTGCGAGGTAATTATTTCAGTGAAAGTAATGCTGTGTTAAATTCAGAGCTTAAGTTCATTCAAATGGACAACTTGGTTCTTGGACCTGCAGGTCTGGCTCTTTGGAATACATTTGGGTTTGGATCTGAAGGGTCTTTTGTATTACGGGGTCTGGTAATGGTCTGGGTCATGTAACATTTAGTCTTGACTCCAGCACTTTGTGTGCAAATAAACCTATTTTCTTCATTAGTACCCTTTCTGATGTGTTGAAATTGAAACTATCAAGTTAAGTTCCTGGTGTTTGAACCTGCCTCCTTTTCAGATACCAGCAAAGATCTTTGTCCACGTCACTTTATTTACTGCACTTTTCTCATTTATGCTCTTTTCTTAGCCTTGTTGTTGTTTTTCCCCCTCATACATTTCTCTTAAAAGGAGCAGAGTTAAAGTGAACTTGGGTAGAAACCTTAGCATATGATATTGTGGTAAATTTTGGCATTTGTTGGGCTGCATCTATTTTTCCACCTGTGTGGGAGAACTGATGGCTGTGGCTTCCAAGCGTGTTACACACGTTTTCACATGCTTCAACTGGTGTTTGATTGGTGTCAAGGGGCCGATTAGCACCTCTTCTCAGAACTATGTGCTTGTTTAATTGATGCCAGCCTGTGTGCCACTGCGTCTACAGCAGGGGTCTCCAACACGTCGCTCGCGAGCTACCAGTAGCTCTTGGCCTGATTGGAGGTAGCTCGCCAATGGCCCGTTCACATATCGCGTCTTTTGCACGCTCAAGTTCGTTATTTCAAATGGAGGAAGGTCATAATTGAAGCGACGCGCTCATTTTTTACAGGCACAGCGAGATGAAAAAATCCATTAGCTACTTAAACTTCTTTGTCGTTGTGGAGAGCGCAGTGTATGGTTGCATAGCAACGACAGACAAAATCGGACCGAATTTTACTATTAAAGGGATAGTTCACCCAAAAATGAAAATTATGTCATTAATGACCTAGCCTCATGTCGTTCCAAGCCCGTAAGACCTCCGTTCATCTTCGGAACACAGTTTAAGATATTTTAGATTCAGTCCGAGAGCTTTTTGTCCCTCCATTGAAAATCTATGTATGGTATACTGTCCTTGTCCAGAAAGGCAATAAAGACATCATCAAAGAAGTCCATGTGACCTCAGTGTGTTAGTTAGAATTTTTTGAAGCATCGAAAATACATTTTGTTCCAAAAATAACAAAAACGACGACTTTATTCAGCATTGTATTCTCTTCCGGTTCTGTTGTCAATCCGATTTCATGAGTCCGCTGACGTAAGACGAGCTTACGTGTTATCTGGTGCGCCCGAGCTTCGTTTACAGTCTGAGGGAGACGCACGCTGTAAACAAAACAATCTTTGCAAACATGTCTAAGGATTTCGACACAGGGGAAGACTTGCATTTTTTTTAACCAGACATATTTATTTGAACCCGAATACACGGACGCACCAGATAACACGTCAGCAGCTTCACTGGCCTCGTGAACGCGGATTGACAACAGAACCGGAAGAGAATACAATGCTGAATAAAGTCATCGTTTTTGTTATTTTTGGAACAAAATGTATTTTTGATGCTTCAAAAAATTCCAACTAACCCCCTGAGGTCATTGGACTAATTTGATGATGTCTTTATTGCCTTTCTGGACATGGACAGTATACCATACATAGATTTTCAATGGAGGGACAAAAAGCTCTCGGACTAAATCTAAAATATCTTAAACTGTGTTCCGAAGATGAACGGAGGTCTTACGGGCTTGGAACGACATGAGGGTGAGTCATTAATGACATAATTTTCATTTTTGGGTGAACTAACCCTTTAATAATAAAAGATTAGCTAATGTGCATTGTAAACGTCAGTAATTTATCTTTTTTGACTCATTCTTTTTATAAAAATGATTTAAAGGCTGAAATATCTGAGGTTTCTTTTTATAAATCTTTTTTGTCAAAACTTTATTTGCACTTGTAGGCTACATGTTAGTAGATATGTCGCAAGACACTCCTTTAAAATCTGGCCATCATTTTTAATGTTGTTATTTTAATGTTTATGTAAACAAAAAGTGCATATTAATGCTAATTTGTTATTTGCTGGTTTTCGACATAAAACTTGGTGAATTGATTTTATTGTGTATTAGTAGCCTACTTTTTGAACAGGATTCTGTAATAACCATGATCATTTTGGCCACTAATCATGAAATGAAATTTTCATGCCATTTCACCTCTAGTTAAGATGCACTGTAAAATCAATTATAATTATGTGTTTTTACAGTATAATATGCAAAGTTTATTTAATTTTAAAAAAATAATCTCTGATTCTGTTTTTTTCTATGACATTTAAGGGTGACGTATATAGGCCTGCAAAAACTCTTTCAGGTCTAAAACAGTTTAGATAGTTGTTAATATGAGAGTTATGAGACATTATTTAAGAGATTTAAGTATTGTATTACACGAGTAGCTCTCGGCCACTATCTTTTTTTAAAAAGTAGCTCTCAAATGAAAAAAGGTTGGAGACCCCTGGTCTACAGTATTGCTGCGGTAGAAGAGCTTCTCTCCCACAGTTAAGAGTGCTAATGTCTCCTTACTGATATCAGCTGCTTCTGAGGAAATGACTTGCTTGAAGTCCCATGAACCTTTCTCTTCAGCGTGACCAAACTATAACTTCATTCGTCTTTTTTGTTTGTTTTTTTGTTTGTTCATGTTCTTGTTTGGTATGTCGCGTGCTCTTTCCAAATAATATGTTCAGTTGAGAGCTTATTATTTTATCTGAAGTCATGTAGTATTTTGACTGAAGTCATGTAGTATTTTGACTAAGTATAATATGGTCAATTTATTGGTTGATTGACAGGAGTCTGCAGGTGTATATGGACACTGGAGTTCCACACAGTCGGCTTTTGGAGGAGCAGCGAGGGCAGGATGGAGGAGATTGTCTTGGGGGTCCCATGCGGTTCCAGAACCCTTGCATCTTCTGGCTGCACTACAAAATGAATGGTAGCAACCAGTCATTTTAGATTGTGACTATAACATGTCTTCAGTATTTTCATTTAATTTCTTCATTCTTCCTCTCCTGTAGCTCTGGATGAGAGGTTGGACAAGCGTGTGGATCAGATGTTATCGCTCGGGCTGATTGATGAGCTCAGAGATTTTCACCTGCGCTTCAATGAGAAGATGATCAAAGAGAGCAGGTAAATCTTAATGTTAAACAAAACAATTTAAAAAATAAACAAAACGATGATGCAAACAAATGCAGCTTTACAAATTAAAATGGTTTATCATCAGCTTCATAGATTTATCAGTATCTATAATTATTTTACTTTCCTAGTTATTGTTGAATAATATCAGCCACCTCTCTATTGTGTCTCTGATTTTTTTTTGAGATCCTCTATTTGGTATTAGCCTGACTACGTCAGACTTCCTACTTCCGCTAATTTCATTTCGCTCCTGTAGTCAGTCTGAGATAGCAGCCTATCTTTCTGTTTTCCACCGGCCTGAAAACAGCCTGGCCAATCAACGAACAGAGGGCGGGCTGAAAGCCGTGACGTAGTCGGTAAGCGCCGTGTTTAAGATTAGGTCAGGGAAATCGAAAACGACCGCTGATATGGAGACGCGGATGCAATTCGCTCTGTTGTGGAGAATATTCCCCGTATTAGCAAACTGAAGCCCGAACACGAAGAGTGTGTATTAAACATTTTGAATGGAGGTGATGTTGTGGCCCTACTCCCTTTGGGAAAAGTTTAATTTATCAACTATTACCGATCGTCAGCGAGAGACTGGGGAGCCTTTTGACAGGTCAGTGTCTCTTTTCTTTTCCAGGTCTTAAATACCGTAAAACTTCAAATAATAGCCCGGGCTTTTATTTGCCCAAATCGTCGAACTGCACCGGCTTGTACTTGAGATAGGCGTCTAACTTATATGAGACAGGTTGAGATGTTGTTCATTGAGATGTTGTTCCTAGAGTCTATAATCTCTAAAAATCTCCAAATGCTCCACGTGAAACCGCGGTCTTCCGACCTCGTTTGTGCCCTGTCAAGCGCAGCAGTCATTCTATTACATCTCTCACAGATCAAAAAAGTCGTTTGATCCGTGGTTCGATGCGGCTGTGTCGGCGCATAACATACGTCATAAACAAACTTATCTGATTGGCTTACGGGTAACCAATGATTTTAAACTTCAGTACGCGCCCCCTAGCGAGAGAGAAAACACTTCTCTATTATGCTATCCCAGACTCTGTGTACGAAGCAAAGTGAAGTAGCAGAGTCTGGTATTACCAGGCTAATTTGGTATATGGAACTAGATCAGATTTGTTTTGTATTCGTAATCCTTGTATTACCTCTGAATGAACCATGTGTAATTTATCTCTCAAGTTGCTTGACACAATAGCTACATGGCTTCCTTTTTTCTTCAACTGTCAGAAAAATTCAAGAAAGTTAAGTTTCACAGGCTGAACCTGTTCTGCACATCGGACCTTTTAAGTTAACAAGTTGAAGCAGGTTTATCACCTGCTGTTCCTGTCTACAGTGGGTTTTTCTCTTAAGTAATGGTGGCAAGCCAGGGATTTGACAAGTGAATTGTTTCCGATAACTGACATAGATGTCAGTTAATTTTAGTAAAGTGACTGATGTTCCTTAAAACACACCTGAATCATTCGACCGGCTCAGAGTATGTAGAGTTACAAGAGGTTGCCATTTACACTTGTGTGCCTTTTGAATTCACAGGAAAATAATTGGCCCATATTGCTGCTTAACATTTGATGTGACCTTGGCATAAGAGTGTTATTGATGGCTTATTATCTGTTAAATAAATTTCTGTTTTTCCATTGTGCATCCCGTATTTATGAAGACTATTAAAATCTTAACATGCATATGTATTTAAATATGACATTAAAATGTAAAACATGTTATTACTTTCGAACATATAGTTACAATATGCTTCTCAAAGGCAAGCATTGCTATTACTATTGCTCATACTTCGGTTAGGGATTTGAACAATCCTTAGTTTTAACCTTCAGGACATTTATCTGACACTGTTTGAGGTAAAGATATCAATGTGTGGCTTGAGGAAAACTGCGTTATAACATTTCTAAAATGTTATACTCTAATATTATAACACTCTAACAATTACTTGGAAACGATCGCAATAAGATGTGAAAAAGAACTCAATGCTGTGCTCGTGCTGACTGACACAGGGCTGAAGTGTGTACACAGAAAGCTGAAATTCTGTTCTCTTTCACGTCTTATTGCACTTGAATGGTCGAATACACACACAATTTTGTCAAAATCCCCATTGTGTGGTGTATTCATGTAAACAGTTGGTTATGTCTGAAGTGCAAGTAAACAGTTGGATGTAAATCGTATTTGTATCAGTATAATGGATCCGTGCATTCGCTCTTAAAGGGAAAGCAGCCTAATAAACCTGCTGCTCTGTCATTATTGTTTATCAAACAAAAGTGAAAATAACTTGCTGCTCTTGACTGTAATACTAGTTATTGAAATAATACAGTGAATTTGATTTTCACATTTGATTATTAATTTCTGTACTATTTCTAACTACATGTTAAATAAACCTATAGTACCTGGAAACATTTAATTTGTTTAATTCATATGTTTGTTATATTATAATTGTCCTCATTTTTTTAATTTGCTTTTTTGTTCTTATTTTTAATAACGAGGAAAAAAAAATCTATAAACATGATGTATCGTTATCGTGAAATATAATTTCTCATACCTTGAAATAAAGTTTTTGGTCATATCACCCATCCCTAATAGAAACCATTTGGCAACCACTCTCAACAGCCTAGAAATCATAAACCATATCTATGACAAGGAAATGCCCTGTCAACCACTCATAACACCATATCAACCACATAGAAACGCCCTGGCAACCACTCATAACATCCTAATAATTGCATAGACACGACCTGTCAATCACCCATAACACCCTCACAGGTATGGCCAGGCAACCACTCATAAGACTAGCAACCATAAGGAAACACCCTGGCAACCACTCAACATCATAGAAATCACATAAAAACATCCTGACAACCACTCATAACACACTAACAATTGCATAGAAATAACCTGGCAACCACTCATAACACCCTCACATAGACATGGCCAGGCAACCACTCATAAGACCCTAGCAACCATGTAGAAATGCCCTGAAAACAACTCAACCCCCTAATAACCACATTGTATTGCACTGGCAACCAACATTAACACCCTGACTATATAGTGGTGAGTTTTGCAAAGACAAGCATAGTGCAGTGCCTGTTAGCGAATTTACGGCACAGCAGATCACACTGCAATCTTCCAATCTTGCGGCAATCAGATCAAGAGCGAAGCCCATGATGCAGTGTCCTGTGCTTTAGCCTGTGTTTATGGATGCACTAACAATATTTGTTTGATAAGGTGATTAATTATTGATTGTTAGTGCTGTCACATGCTTTGTTGTGCAGGGATATTGGCGGAGGGACTGCACTGCGGTGTGTCTGTGTGTGTGTGTGTGGATGTTGATGACACAGCAGTGTCTGGGGTTGGGCAGCTCTGGGTGTGGCTTCTGCCGATTGATGGCCGACTGCCCAGCGCTCCGTCCAGCCGATCGCACCCCACCTCCCCTCTTAGACGTCTTCGCTGGCAAACTTGCCACCCAAGCACTTTTCTCCTGTTTCCTCGCGTCATCCTACTCTCTTCTTCCCCCTTTTCCTCTTCTTTATGTCTGCATCTGCCACCCTTTCACCAGCCCTCTCGCCTTACACGGGGAGCAGTCACTAGGCAGCAAGGTCAGACTTCGACTGAGAGGGAATGGAAAGGAGAGACAGGCAATCTCGCTCTGTCCTGTCAATAGACCCCCTCCCCCTCACCCTGTCTGCAATGTCTGTGTCCCTGTGACCTGACCGGCTGATCTCTCTTTCTGTTTTCTGAGCTGTATGACAACTCATTTTTACCCCAGGGGCTGGGGTTCTGATGCACCCAGTGACCGCTTTTCCATCTAAAATTGGGTCCCATTAAACATTGGCTGTGATTTCACCCTTGAGTTCACCCAAAAGGCATTATATTTAGAATGTTGTTCTGTAAATTCAGCTACAGCTAATCAATAACATTGATAACACAAAGATGTCATTGTTGTTCAGTCAGTGACATCACTTTACAGTTGCCTTAAGTGTATTTGTATGATGAAATATATTTTAAAAATGACCAGAGTGAGCTGTTGAATAATTGCGCTAAAATAAGGGAGCACAACTCTTTAAATATTGTTATAGTTTAATGTTAGCAAGTTGATGCTTTGACAGATTTTTTGTGCTCTGATTACTTTTCCCAGTGCAACACTTGAAATGTTACGAGAGCGTTTATATTTCACAAAAGAGCTTGCCGTAACAGCACATTGCTGTTGAACTTCTGACTTCACTGAATGTCACCCAGACAGAGCGCAACAGAGAAAGAGAGGGCAATCATTTTGATAAATCTGATGCTGTACAATGCTTAAATGCAATCAAGTTGAATTGAAGTCCTAAGTGAAAGAATCAGAGCTGTAATGGCAGTATAAGCCTTACGTCCCCATTACATTTTATAGGAAAAATAATAGTAATAATTTACTGTTTTTTTTTCCTTTTCTTTTTTTGTGGCCTTGGTGAACAAACTTAAAAAAAACTTTTGAAACCCAAACTTTTGAACAGTAGTGTATATTTATATAGCTTTTTGGATAAAATACTGGGCTGTCCCCGACTAAATTGTTTTCTAGTCAACTAGTAGTCATTCGTTTAAGCCATTAGTCGACTCATCGCACATTTATATTAATTTAAATTATTATATACTGAGGATAATACTAAACCATAATGAGCCTGTAATAAATATAGGCATAAAATATAGACTATTCTATGCTCAAGCTTCCTGCAAAGCACCAGCAAAAGTAATGATTATGAATAGGGGTCGACCGATATGTGATTTTCAGGGCCAATGCCGATACCGATTATTACAGATCAAGTAGACCGATAACCGATATTTTGAACCGAAATATAGCCTATGTCTGGTGTAAAAATGTAAATTAATGTCAAAATTAAGAATAACAAAGGGTTTTGACACATACTTTCTTTAAATGATTTCAAACATATCTTTGAATCTGAGAACTGTTAATAATAACATTATTCTACCAGAAACGTACATTTACACTTATAAAAAATTTTTTGGGAAAAAAGATTTTATTCTTAAATCTGAACATTAAGTCATATAGAGGACATGTTAAACTATGAGAAACACACAGCATGCCATCTCAGCATGTTTTTATGATTGAATAAAATACATTTTTATTGGCATTTCACACCTAAAACGTCGGCTCCTGTCACAGACGAATTTGTATATGTTAGAATGGATTCATAATGAATTTCTTTGATACAAATAGCATTTTCTTATTGGTCAAATGTCCCTGATTGTATCTAACATGGTTTTGTAATTGCTTTAAGAAATATTTAGAAACTTTTCGGTCAACTGTAGTACACAAAATCACAGAATACCCGCCAGACATTCATATAGTTGTAAAAAAACTAGCTTTACATAGGAGATTTTTACCAAAACATAGTGTTGGATATATACCCCCACCTTCATCTACACAATTAAAGAAATTAATTCATCAATATTTCCTCATAGTAAATTTTTATATCATAATTTCCTGTGTGACAGGACTGACCGTGGCGTGACAGGACTGACTCAATGGATTTCGTTGATGTAGAAAGAGTTATGTTTTGTGTTCTTTATTTGTACATTTCCTGAAGAAAATGTGAAGTGGTGCTTGCAGTGGCAAAACTCGCCACTCGGTTGCTAGGGTGTGGTACATGATTGCATACGAGCCAACAAACATGTCTGTACGATGTTCTGGTGCTGAGATATGTCTTATTCATGTATTCAGGTGTTCTGGGTGGTTGCTAGGGTGTTCTGTGTGGTTGCTATGGTGTTGCTAGGCAGTTGCTAGGGTATTCTGGGTATTTCTAAGGCGTTGGTAGGGTGTGCTTGGTGGTTGCTATGGTGTTGCTAGGAAGTTGCTAGGGTATTTTGGGTGGTTGCTATGGTGTTGCTAGGCGGTTGCTATGGTATTCTGGAAGGTTGCTAGGGTGTTGCTAGGGTGTCTGGGTGGTTGCTATGGTGTTTTACTATGGCATGCATTAAATGCATATTATATGCATTAAAGGTAATACAAAAAGAACAATGCCATTATTGTGCAACAATGCAATGACCGTAAGGCGTTGTCACAGGACTGTCAGGCCATGTCACATAGGGATGTGACGGGGCCTGACAGCCGCCATTTTAAACTGCCATTACTCAACAGTTTTTATGCTTACATGCTAACAGGCTAACATGCAAGCAAGGAATTTCAGTAACATTTTTAGAGATGTTTTGGATTTAAAAAAAAATCATATTTTTCTTAATCATCTATTTATATAGATATATTTGGTGTCTGTGAGTCAAGTAACCTATACGCTGAGGTTTGGTTAATTTTTGCGATGTACTCCAGTTCAGGGAAACCAAGACAGCATAAAGCGCGTCCTGTTTGTTTTCTTTATTTTACAAAAGCGCAACGTTTTGTTGTTATTGTGAGTTCACACAAATCAAAGTAGAGCCTTTACAGTTCCCATTGAGCCATTACTCAGCCTGTTAGCATGCTAGCGTAAAAACTGTTAACATGCAAGCAAGGAATTTCAGTAACATTTTTAGAGATGTTTTGGATTTAAAAAAAAAAAAAGGGATGTTTTCCCATGACAGGGCCTGACCCTTTAGCTCGTCGTCCTCAAAAAAAAAAACATACTAAAACAAGTTTAAAATCATACAATTCAATGAGAGAACTTACCCTTGATCATGTCAGCTTCACCTCTGTCAAATTATGTCACTTCCTCTGAGTCATATGTTATCTTCCATATTTTATGTAGAGTTTTATGTAAACGTGACAGGACTGACCGAAAACATGGGGACAGTTGTAAAATGGTATTTATTTGTAGAATTTATGTATAATTTCATGTTTTTAATCAATTGATGTGAATGATAAGAAACTTGTAATTGATGGAGTTATTTTCTAAATAACAGTTTTTGGCATAACAAAACTATGAAAGCTTTAGCTCCCGTTTGGCTGAGGACAAGGAAAGGATTTGTGATTGTCAAAAGTGTTTTAATAAAGAAAAAAATATCTGAGAACCTAATGAATGACATATTCATTTACAAACCCACTCACAGAAATCAACCATCAGTCAGTTTTAGAATTTTTTTGGATCAAATACTTTTTATTCACTGTAAAGGTGATGATACACAGGGCAACTTTTTGAGCAATGTTTCTGGGCAATTTTGCCGTCAATGGGCAACCAGATGAGACGCAGGGTACACGACCGATCTAAATTATCCAGATAGAAATGTATTGCCCATTTTCAATGGGAAAGTGCCCAAGCAACAATCGCTTGCCAAGATTGCCCAGCAACATTGCTCAAAAAGTTGCCCTGTGTATCATCACCTTAACAGTTCAAGGACAGATAATGTAGCCTATGTTTCTGGTAGAATGTCCCACCCAGCAGCATTCTGTAAACATTTTGTAAAACTTAAAGACTCTATTTTAATGGCTAAATTTTAGTAGTCAAAAAGCATTTCTTATTAATTGAAATCATCAAACTTATTCAATTTACAGTTGAACAAAAATTAAATTTTTAGGGCCTTATAAAAAACGGAACTTTTATTTTGACGGGTTGCCGTGGAGATCTTTGAGTTTCTGTGCGTTTATGATATGACGATAGCTTTTCTCAGTTGAAGCATTAAAAAGCTCATGAAGTGCGACTCTGGAGATGATGTTTATGCAATCATGTCCTCATATAATGATGCGGCTGAGGCTGAAAACAGCGCGTCACGTGTGCTTGTGTGTGCGCGTGTGTATGTGGTAAAAGAAATCACGCGGATCTTTTTGCGATTTGAAATTCGATTTGATTTGTACTGACCTGCTTTTTATTAAGTCATCAAAGTTGACAAATTCCGTGACATTCCAATTTATACAGTAAATTCCGTTTTTATGACTGGATTCCGTCCATGTTCTCTGCATCGCGGAAATCACAGGGTCCTATTATATTGAGGTGTTTTGCAACTGCTCAAGTAGCAATAAATCACTACATTGAAAAGTCTGCTGCTGCCTTAACTTTGAGAGACAACTGATGCGTGATCAGTGAAGCAGCTCCAGTCTGCAAGTGCTTTCGGTGTGAGAATGCAAAATTTTCAGTGCCTTCAGCTTTCTGCGTTGATTGGCCCGACTCGTGACTCCTAACAAATCAGATGTGCGGGGACATTGCTCTAGTCTAGAGAGTGGTGAGTTCCGACATATGCGGCTGCGTCAGCTTTTAAAGTACTTTTAAAGTAGACATTTAAAGATTTATATAGATATATTTCTCATGTCTGTGACTCAAGTAGCCTATACACTGAGGTTTGGTTAATTTTTGTGATGTACTCCAGTTCAGGGAAACCAAGACAGCATAAAGCCTATCCTGTTTGTTTTCTTTATTTTACAAAAGCGCAACGTTTTGTTGTTATTGTCAGTTCACACAAATCAAAGTAGAGCCTTTACAGTTTCCAATGATGTATTACTCTTATTTAACCCACAAATTAAAAAACAACCCATGGCAACAATGTAAAAGTAGCTCAATTCCACGTGAAAACCACAGACTTGGCAACACTTATATGCCGCCACTTGAGAATTTTCTTTTTGTGCGACTAACCGACTAATACAATTTTGGTGGACTAAGCCTCTTCTTGTTGACTAACGTTTATTCGACTATTAGGGGGCTGCCCTAATAAAACACAAAATAAAATTTGACTTGACAAAATAGTTGTCAAACTGGCAATTTTGGCCTCAACCAGTAAATATCTCTGGCAACTGCATAGCAACACCCTGGCAACAACCCAGAACATTCTAGAATTGTGGTGCTATTTTTCATTGGTAAAGATGAGTGATATTTACTCCCGTAAAAATCTAGTACTGCTCTTCAGTTTTTGTGGGTATATAATAATTAGGTATACATAAGTAATTCATTTTTCTCTTCTGTGTTTACAGTCAGGACTATCAGCATGGCATATTCCAGTCTATTGGCTTTAAAGAGTTTCACGAGTACCTGACAGCAAGTGAGAACCTCAGTCAGGAAGAACGTGATAAACTGAAAATTAAAGGTAAGCATTTATTCACTCTGTCATTTTGTTTTAGCTTGAGTGTCTTCATTCTTTTGTTGTAAACTAAACATCTGTCAGTTCAGGCCTTGGGAATGAACATGGAGTGAGATTGTTGATGTTCTTGAAATTTTTCCGCATGAGAACAGTTATGAAACCGTTCCTGACTTCACACAAAAGAGAGCGCAAACATCTCAGACATTCATTCTGAAAGCATTCTCATGCTTTTCCAAGCAGTTTTTTTTTTTAAACGGGCAAACAAACCAGTCCTTGAACAAACTCGGCACATTTAAGCAAAAACACTTTGTCCAACACTGATTAAAATACAATTTCATTGTAATACAAAATTATCACTACCACCTTCAGACAATTTCATTGTAATACAAAATTATCACTACCACCTTCAGACAAGTATATTGTACATGTTTATGATTAGTTGCTTGTGATTAATTACTTTTTGTCACGGTAATGATTAATTAGGTGCCTGACACGCATACACAAACCAACAATTAAAAAGTGCAGACAGGAAGTCTACTTCATGCATTACAAATTGTGTTGCTGTGGACGGGACAACTTTATATTCATTTGTGAACATTTCTCATCAAATACGGAGATGTAATTCATTTGATTAACCAGCATATCTAATTCAGTTAAAACTGGTAATCGATTGACAGCCCTGTTATTAAGCAAACCGGTATTTGTCTTGTAAATTTTCAGCAGAGTTTTGAGAATTGCTCTGGTGTTTTTGTCTGATCAGATATCTGAAACATTTAGCATTTAAGAGTGAACGCTCGGTCTGTCATCAGCTGTTGAGGACCTGTAGAGAGGAAGACTTCAGGCTTTTTGTCATCTCTCTCTCTCTCTCTCTCTCTCTCTCTCTCTCTCTCTCTCTCTCTCTCTCTCTCTCTCTCTCTCTCTCTCTCTCTCTCTCTCTCTCTCTCTCTCTCTCTCTCTCTCTCTCTCTCTCTCTCTCTCTCTCTCTCTCTCTCTCTGACAGTCAGTTGGATTGGTGTCAAAATCAATTACTGGAGTGCTAAGCATGAAAGTTGCAGCACTCATAACACCGCTCATGTCTGCTGAGAGCTCATGAGTGTTTCGCTTGTTAAGTGCTCAGCATTAGTGACTTTTCAGTTGGCCGTGAAGATGAGAATGCTGCTCTCTGATTGATTTGTGTTGCTATCATGTTGATATGATGGATTGTGAATTGCATTCTAGTTTTGTGGGGATACCACTGCTAGTGAGGCGAATGTACAAACGTTAGTATGTACACTGAATCAACATAGAAAATGAAATTGTAATAGCAAGAGCAATCAGCAAACATACATGGTCCAAGCCTATACTTATTCAATTATTCAATAGATTTATGAACACTATGCTTTTATAGCACAAATTTAAGTTAAGCTTTTTTTTAAAAGTCACTTACGCTATTTTCCGGGTTCACTGTCCCGGATACCAATATTTTAACGATTCAGACTCAAGATGAATCTTTGTTTCCATATGGTGATAAAGGTTAAAATCATGTTTTTGTTTTGTTTTTTGGGTAGTTCCACAGCTCTGATAGATTGTTTGGACTCGTAAATGGTGACTAATGATGTGAGGCTTACCAACTGGATTATTAAAGAGCAAAAAGCTGCAGTTTAATTTAAATATACACTATTGTTCAATATTTGTATTCACCAAAAGGCATTAAATTTATCAGAAGTCACAGGCATTTATTATTTTACAAAAGATTTTTAATTCAAATAAATGCTGTTGTTTTGAACTTTCTATTCATCAGAGAATCCTGAAAAAATTGTATTGTTTTCCACAAAAATATTACAAATGTTTTCAACATTGATAATAAGAAATGACATTTCTTGAGTATCAGAATATTAGAATTATTTCTGAAGGATCATGTTGCAGTAAAGCCTGGAGTGTAATGGCTGCTCAAAACGCAGCCTTGCAATCGCAGGAGTACATTTTAAAAAATAAATCTAAATGGTTAACTTATTTAGAATTTTACTAATATTTCACAAAATTACTTGTTTATTGTATCTTTGATCAAATAAATTCAGCCTTAATGAGCATAAATGAATTTTTTCAAAAACATCTAAAATCTTGCGTACCCTAAACTGTTGAACGTTAGTGTATGGTCATATTCATGTTCTGTGTGCTTCTAACTGAAAGCAAAGAGCTCTGTTCTCTTGTTAACTGCACATACTTCAAGCACACAAGAGGCTCATGATGCAATATTTTCTGAGGTTTTGGTGCCACGGGTTACTGTAAAATTTAACACAACATGATGACACTAGAGTTTTGTAGATGGAGGTTAATTAATTTGGAATGAGGAGAACAATAAAAATTGCACACAGAAATTGAGATCACTCTCAAAATAAAGAATTGAGGGTTAGCTGAACCACCTAGCAGTGCTTCATGAAAGGTGTTTTTGTTTTTTTAAAGATATATATTAATATTGCGTTATAAAACTCGAGTAGTTAGTTTAATAGTAGTTAACTTGTAAAATCTAATATTCAGTGTATGCATGTATATATCCATGTTACATTTGATACAAAAAGAGATCGGAATCCACTTTCAAGTTGAAGTACAATGTAAATGCAATGTGAACTCGATATTCTTCTCATCTTTGTTTACATCAATGTGCATACCCCTTTGAACAAAGCATATAGCGGTGGTGTGCATTGTAACTGGTTGATGGAAAAAGTATTCATAAAAAGCATTCTGAAAATCATTTGAAGTGGCCATAATAACAATATGGCTTATGTTCATTATTGTGATATATCGTATTACTGTATACCGGCACATGTCTAGTCAATGTGTGTGTGTATATATATATATATATATATAATAATATAAAGAACAATTTATCTACTTTTTTGTTTGTGATTTTATGGCATATTTATATATATATATTTATCTAAGCAACAGCAGTGCAAGATTTTTAAAGGGATAGTTCACTGAAAAATGAAAATTCTGTGATCTATTCACACTCATGCCATTTGAGACAAATCTGTTTCAAATCAAAAAGTACAAAAAGGCATTATAAAATATGAAGTTTAACTGTGTTTGCTTGATGTCCGAAAACAAATCTATATGTTTCTGGTGTGTCAAGCAAGCACATTTGAGCTTCCTTTATCATTTTTGATTTGCTCCATGTATGTGCGTTGATCAATGTTTATATGTAAATAAAATCCTAAAATGAATCTGTTCATCATATAAAGTGATCTTGTATCTTCAGAAAGACAACTTTTTGTGCTTTATGCATTCATTTTTGTTGGCATGGACTTGCAATGGATCAACAAAAATTAAGCGAATATTAAAGGGGTGATGAACTGAGACATCAAATTTTCCTTGAGCTTTTGACATCTAAGAGGTCACCATATTATAAGAATATCCTGTAAGTTCCAGAACTGAAAACGTCCTTGTTAGTCCAATAAATGCTTTTATTGACACCAGGCTCAGAAAACAACTCGTTTTTCAAACTGGGGAACTATGACGTCAAAGAGGATAAAACACTACCCACGCAGAAGAAGATCAACGCCTACTTCAACGCGGCCGGTTTAGCCCCGCCCACCGATTCGCGCATTACACGCATAGCTAAATAACATAGGCCTACCTCGTGATGACAAACCGGATCGAGCTACCGAGCAGTAAACATGCCGTTTGCTAAATATTGTGCAGTGCCTGGTTGTGGAAGAAGACAGTCGCTGCATAAGCTTCCTCTGGATTCCAATAGGAATGCATGTTAAAATTTATTTTTAATGAGGTTCCAGCTGATGTGGGTAAAACATTGTCCGTTTGTTCGCTTCATTTCGCCGAGGACTGTTTTGTAAACAAGACACAGGTCGAGACAGGATTTGCAGACCGATTAAGATTGAAAAACGGTGCTGTGCCTTCTATATTGGATCCGACAGGAATGGTGCAACACACTTATGTGAGTAAAATTTCTATAAAAACATTAAAGATAGCCTACATTAGAAGTAGCATAAACAATTAACAATAACTTACCACGCTATCACAGGCTGAAGTATCCGTTGTATTTGAGGTGTTGTTGGTTCATTGTCCTGCGATTCGGGATCGGACTCTGGGTCGAACATGTATGGGCGAATCATTCCGGTTGCCATTTTACAACATTGGAAGTTTTCAAAACAATTTCCCCCACGTGCACTGACGAGTGAGTTGAAACTCATTATTATGCAAAACTGTTATCCACTCACAGCAGTGGGCGTTTACTTCCAAGTCTTCAATGCGAGACGCCCATAAAAACCGAGCGTTTTTGAGCTAGGCTCAAAACTAGGGTAGAAAATAGCCTATTACTTATTCATTTTGATGTTTTTGAATGTAAAAACCAAGCGAACGTCATAAGTTGACCTCAGGAACAATATAATTTTTTTTAAAAAGCCACTTCATGACCCCTTTAAAAATGTTTTCATTTGTGTTCCAAAGATGTAGGAAAGTCTTGATCGTTTGGAATGATATGAGGGTGAGTAAATGATCACAGAATAAATTTCTTTGGGTGACCTATCCCTTTAAATATAACATTTCAAATCCTAATATTTGTCGAAAGAAAAAAACAATATGACTAAATTGTGTAGCCTTAGTACACAGACAGCCCAAATTGCTGTGGCTCCAGTGGTAAGAGGATATACTGAAGAGGAAGTGAATTGAGGGGGGGTGGGGTGGATGAGATTTTTAATGGAACTGCCTCTTCCTCTTCTCTTTGTCCTCTATGCTTTGCTAATAAGCACTTTAAATTGTGTTGGTAAACCTATTGCGCATAAATTTATTTATTTTTTTCTCCCATTAACATCTCCCACAGTACTTGGTGTGGCCGTTATATATTGATCTTGTTATGTCTTTTTCTCACAGGGGTCGAGTCTCTCAAGCAGGCGACTCGCCGCTATGCCCGAAAACAGAACAAATGGGTCCGCAACCGATTCCTCAAGAGTAAGTCTCGCTGAATACACACTCTTTACTTGGTGTTGTGCAGTGTTCAAATTCAGAAGGCAGCTTATTTGATGCCCATAGGGCACCAAACCACAGATTGTTCTAGCCATATTTTCCCTGGAATATATTCATGAACGACATTGCATGAAAGTTCCACCACCCTTTAACGTGAGTTTGTCGTCCTCCCCTTTCCATCCTGTCTCTTGTTTGAGGGTTTAATTGTCTGTGGGGTACAGTCTCTGCTGCTAGATGCTCCGTAACACTGCAGCTGTGTTAGTTCAGAGTGCATTGCAGCCACTGGCTTCAATTTGGATCACAAGGGAAGTCTATCCACCATTAGTGTTCAGTTCCCTCATCTCAATTCTGAATTCATTGCTGGACATTAAATATTGGCTTCACTCGTGGCTTGTCTGTTGTATATTGGCTGTTGTATATTGGTCGCCCCCAGAGGTTACTGTAGCTGTGTGTTTCTTTTTCGTTTTCTTTCAGTACGGTCTAATGGTCAGGTAATCACAGCTAGTTTTAACGAGATGGACTTCACACAGACCATTAAACACACAAACAGTCATGGAGAAATACTGTGTGTGTGTTTGAAGGCTACCCCTCCCTCACAGACAGCCTCAAAATTCCAAGGCTCATGGTTCAGTATTTACTGGCCTTGGGTTGATAAAAGATCAAATGCTCGTAAAGTTTGGGTGTTTCAAGACACGGTCAGTCTGAACACTTTGTACTTTTACTTCCTAACAGACAACATTCGAATCAGCAAGCACTTCAGTGGTTAAAACAGCTGTGTGTGTATGTTTGTGCTGGTGACATCAGGGTGTGAAGTTCATCTAGAGAAAGGAGGTAAAGAACACTTCATAACAATGGAGAGTGTAGAAGTGACAATGTTAGTTTGTTGCATAATAAAAGCTATAAAGTTAAAAGGAATGTGTGCATGTGTGTGGCACTGGGGACGTTCACACAGGACGTGTACACAGAGGGTCTCAAGAAGTGTTTTTTTAAATTTGAACTAATTTTAACCTGATGCTTATGAAGTGAGATGTGATGCATCAGTCTATCTAATACATAGGCCTAGACCCAAAATGTAAAAAATGCCCCCAAAAAACTGCACTGATAAAGTGCAAACATATCCTGTGTGTACAAGCTTTAAAGGAATAGGCTAATTCATCCAGAAATATTCCTTGATGAAATAATTTTGTCACCCAACATGTTGTTCCAAACATCCATGATTTAAACTCAAGAAGTTTTACAGTCCAATTTGTGAAGAAATCATTCATACCGTTTAGAATAATTGGTTCACCAATCAGACGTTGCTACTTCTCTAACGTATTCTTGTGAACAACGCAAGTAGAGCTAGCTTGGATGTCAAGAACTTTTAGTGAAATACGATTCACATTTTGGTCTGTTCTTCAAGCAAAGCTCTATCAAATGTCTTCAAAATAATTTAAATTTTTCATTTTGTTGAAAAGAGTGGCAAATGCTTTTGCTTTTTTCAAGTTTACATGCATGTTGTTTTTTGTCCACTTGTCACATGCATCATCTTCATGTCTTCCACTCCTCTGTCCTGTTCTACTTCCTGTAAGCACTTCAACACTGACCAAACTAATGTCTTGGATTTACCTTTAATTTCTGCTTTACCTTGGAAGTCCTTGGCCTTCCCCGCCTCTACCATTCTTCCCAACATTATATGGGCATTCCCTTTGGATTCTAACCCCTGTTTCTGAAGACCCTGGCCTGGATTACCCCTTGCTCCCCATCCCTGTGGAGACTACCAGCAATCCTGTTAGCCATAATGAGATTAGGCAGAGTCAGTGGCTAGCCCTTATTAAGAGTAGTTTTGTGTCTGACCATTTGCGGCTGAACCCTACACACGAGGGCAGCTGGCATTAGGTGAATTGTCTGTGAATGTGGCCTTCCTCTATGGCCTTTGTGACCTGATTTTAGTTAATAAAGTTCTTACTTTAGTTCTTATCCTTAGTTCTGCAAGAAGGAGCCTTTTGGTCACTGTTCTTATAAAGTATTTTGCTTCACCAGATGGTTCCTGGTGCTTCGATCAAGCAAGTTTCTCCGCTGTCTATGCGATATACAAAGCCTTTTGCCATCCTAATTATTTAAGAAAATAATTAGATAAGTAGCAGGCTAGAATTCTCTCTACATTTTCAACAGCTCTGTTAGCCAGTTTTGTAGTCCAAGACCATATTTTCTATGACTAGTAGAGACCAGCTCATTGGAGTCCTAATGCTCAGTAGTTCAAATGCTCCTGAAATGATGGTCTGGGACTAGGACTTGAGATAAACTTGAGTACTACGATAATGGTTTTAGCTTTCTAAGAAGCATTTAAACTCTTGTTTCACCTCTTTTTGCCTTCACAAAGTCATCACAACTAAACCCCTTGCATCCATCCCCACCTCTCTCCCACCCTTTGCTGGACTCTGACCTGATTTTGGTCTGGTTAAGCTCCTGTGGCTGCCTGTCAGTAGCCTAACTGATCCCTCCCTCCACACCCCACGCATCCTAGTGCCTCATGGGGCCCTCAGCTGACCGGTCTAATCCTGCAGGCATTAGAGTACTGATAGGAATTCAGAAGGGTGGCAGGAGGTTGGAGTTTATGGTGAGGCCTCTTGGGGATAAGGACTGTGGGTTCATTGAGGGCAAACTTGCGTTCATTGTCCTCCTGGCCGCTAGGGGGCGATCAACATCTCCTCTTTCCCTTTTCAATCAGTGGGTTTGTTTGTAAATTGAAACAAACTCTGTGCTGATATGAATAAGCCAGTTATATGTCTTGTTGCCCCACGCTGACAGCTGTGAAGGGAGCATCACCTTCAGAGCATTCAAAAAATGTTTGAAAGAAAAGTTCTTGTTTTTCACTTATTAAAATCAATTAATTTGCAGCCAATAGCCAGCTCTAATAGTGTCAGTGTGCTACCTTGTTGAGCTGTGCTGGTTTGAACCCTACTGTAGACAGCATAATTCGGGATTAGGGCAAAGCGTATAGAAGAACAAGAGGCGAAACTCTGATGCTTTTTTGGAAACAGCCACTAGGTGGCGCTTCGGTAGCGCGGCCGCCATTTTGGGGTGAAAATTCCAACTGGAGTTACTGGACAACAGCACAGATAACAGTTAATCCAATCATTAAATACACATTTGAGATAGTTTTTTTTCTTTTCTTGCTTTGAGTATTTCCATTTTATGCAGTTTTACACATTTTTTACTATTATTAGTTACCAACTCCACTAGGCCTGAAATATATTTTGTACTTTTTAACCATACAAAAATGTATGGCCATAAATGTTATATTTTAAATTGCATGACATATATCTATACATATATTTTACTTATCTGAGAACACAATTTAGCCTATGCCTGCAACTTATATGAACATTTATGTGTCCAAACATGTGAAGAAAATATTTGAGTTAATCTACTGTATATATGATACCATATATCTGCATATATTACAGAGTATAGTATTTCTCTATGGACAACATTAAGTATAAATATGTGACATACATATTTGTTTCCCACATATTTAATAAATGTCTGTAAACATACATGCATGTGATACTGATGCATTGAAATTAGTACATATATGCATACATATATGCGTCTTAGGCTACATATACACATATACATTTATGTGCATATACGGGAAAATATATGCCACTTACATGAAAACGGCCATGTGTTTTATATGAATTTTGCATATATTCTCATATAGGCAGCAGACATACATGGGCACTGACATTAGGCTATATATGTAATTTACTTATATTGACATATATTACATTTCTGTATTTGTAATCCCCTGGAACATGCTACAAACATGATGATCTTATAGAACACGATGGACAGTGGCTGTTTTTTTTTTGTTTACATAGTCTTGCTTTAGTCTTGCTTTAACAATCATTAATATAAGATAGTAGCTACTGCAAAAAAAAAAAAAAAAAACAGTTGACTGTAAAGCTATTCTATTACTGTTATATATAAATATTGTCCAATTATCTGATATACTGTTATATCTTGGTATTAATTCAGTGATTGTAATGCTAATACTAAAAGTTTTGTGGGAAGTAGAAAACTTGTCTAAGTCTTTGAAATAAACTGTTAAAAGGAATTTGATGTACTAGTCAAGTGATTGTACGTTATTCTGTGTTGTCATCATTCAGTCTGGATTTGATCTTTAATGTAGACTTCTTTAAAAAAAAAAATACAAAGCAGCTGATATTGCCATAGCGACAGCAAAAAGCTAGTGGATAGTGATGGGAAGTCCGGCTCTTTTCAAAGAATCGGTTTTTAGAGCGGCTCGTTCGCGAACGACACATCAGCACTAGTGGACTGCTGAGTCGCTTTCACCCCAAAATGGCGGAAGCGTAGCGTAGCGTTGCAATGGAACGTTCTATTGAGTTTCGCATCTTGTTCTTCTATACTCTTTGATTAGGGTGAACCTGAGCTCCTTTTCCGCTTCCCTAGGGAGAGTAGCTTGGGGGGTAACCGTGACAACAGTTCAGTCAACAGCTCAGGGAGGCAATGTGAGCACTAAGTAACAGTCTCTTGCCTTTTGTCAACGATAGGGGAAACCTGAGTGAGATGCGCAACAGGTGCAACATAGAAAAGTGTCCCCTTACACACACACCTCGGGACACTCCCCATGCTCCCTAAATGCATTCCCACAAAAATATGGATGCCATCCGTTTGCATATGGACCTTTGCCCATGGGTATTTATACATGAATGTGTGTTGATGAGCTTGTTGAATGGCATACGTCGGAAGATTTTGCTGAAGATGGCCACATAATATATAAGCAAATACTAAATTAAGGAGTGAAAGGAGTTAAAAACAGCTGTTGAGGTGTTGACCTGGTGTTCACAACCTACAGCTGGATGTCTGATGATTAGTCCTACAGCTGTCCCAACATTACAGCCGGTGTCCTGTGCTGACATCCATATCCACTCTTCGTCTTTTCTTGGCCTAGGCTCTCTTATCACACAAACAGCAGCAGGTGTTACTGCTCAGTGTGTTTCCCGATGCCCATGTCTTTGGAGACTCTGGAAAAGATCTGCCAGTTGGTGAGCGAGGGGTCTTTTCACATCTGAAAAGACAGCAGCCGCACGGCTGTCTGCCGTGAGTGTGCTGCAGAGGTGCCGCCTCATTTAGGCAGATATTTGAGATCTCTGTGGTTAGAAACCCTTGTTCTTTCGTCTTTTCCACCATTCAGGTCTGGCAAGATTACTTGACTTAGATTTCACTGAGATTTTAATTTTGGGTGGGGGAAAGCCCTCCGTTCAGCATCTGTTTACCCCCAGATGGCCATCGTTGACCCGTTCCCTCTAATTTCTATACCCCAGAGAGAGGTACAAAAAAAGTCCTCCACTCCCCACATGGCTCAGGTATGCCAGGTGTCTCTATGCAGGCCCACCTGCTGCCGCTCTTTTCTGATCAGCACAAAAGCGGACATAAAGACTGCAGAACTGTCTTTGATTAGGAGCAATGGCAAGCAAGATGCAACAAGGTTTAGTTTGAGGTAAAGAGATGCTTTACTTCAGCTAAGTGGGACGCTGGTCTCTTGTGTGAAGGAACACCTGTGCAATTGGTGCCAATGCAAAAGCTGTATGCATCTCATTTAATGCATAGCTTTCTAAGACATTATTAACATAATGAATTCTTTCAGGTTTGCTGAGATATCTTTGCTGAGTGTGATAAATTAATGGATTTTATATTGATTTTAAATTTCAAAATAATTTAGTTGCAAAGAACCAGTGTCTATTGAATAGTGCATATAATAATTTTAAAAAATTTTCAATAAATTTGTTATTGAATTATATTTAAATCATCATTGTAACACATTTCATGAAATCTAATGCTCACTAGACGATCATAATATGCTTTTAATGATTAAATTAAATGACGTTAGTTTAAAAGTATATATATATTTATTTATTTATTTATTACCTGGATTTGTCTTTTTGCTAGCATTGAAACTCAATTTTACTTTTTGATGAAAAAGAAACAAAAAAATTCTAATACATTTTACTATTTGATAACCATTCAGGTTTTTAAATGCCTATTAGTGTGTTTAATATTCTGGGTGCTGTTGTTGTTGTTCTGGATTATGTAATACTTATTGGTGTCATCTAGATAAGGAACTAGACTGCATTTGGAGGCATTCAAGTGGTTAGCCAAGAGTTAAATTAGAAACGGTCTGTTGCTTTTTGCCAGACGTGGAGTAACAGTTTGACAAAGAATTTGATTTTCTGTGATAAACATTTAACTACGGTTACAAACAATGTTCAGTTATGTACTTTGCATTTTATGCAAATTAAGTTTTTTGCATAATCTTTATTTTTGTTTAACTAATGTCTTTTTTTCTTGTTTTAAAGTGTTTAAGGACATGTTTCTCTTTGTGTCAGTTCTGGACTTGCGTAACATTTGCCTCAGGCAAACAGGTGTGAGGGTTGGTGATATTGTCAGGAGTGTCCTTGTGAAGTGGTGGCTTCTCTAAATTCTCTTTTAAAAAAGAGGGCTTCAGTTTTTAAATACACTTTATATTGGCAAAAGTAATTGGACACCACTACAAATCATCGAATTCAGGTATTGTCATGGTATTGTCATGGTAAAATGGGTATTACCATGGTGCATTGCTGTTTAAAAAAAACACATATATATATATATATATATATATACACACACAACTATTTATTATGTTTATTTATTTAAACAGCAATGCACCAAGGTAATACCCGTTTTACCATGATAATACCATGTTTTTTTACTTATACCATGGTAGTAAGCTGCTTTATTTGTTTTTTAAAATGGCGCCACAACTGTACTTCACATTGAAATGTCATATTAATTATTTTCAGTATTAATCCTAACAGATTGACAGTCTCTAATTCTGGCTCAAAAGGATATGGTCAGAGTTGTGATATCCTTTAGTTTAGAGCAGCATCGGAGATCAGAGAAAAGAGATGTTGCTAATCAAACTTTTTGTTATACTTAACTATATAATTTCTATTCCTGTTTTAAACAGTTTAACCTATAATTCATGTAGATAATGTGTCTGTTGTGTTTAATAAGGGAAGTGGGAGGATTTGAGTAAAGCATTACAGCAGGTCATGGCCTCTTATTTTAAGACAAAGATGAGTTTTTCATTGCTGGTAGATAGATTTTTTAAATTAGAGTGTCTCTATGTTCCAGACGGCCAAGTGTGATTTTTACCACTTGCAATGTATGACTTTATCTCAAAGGCATGTGTGTTTTCATCTCAAAGGCATGAGTGAAGTAAAGTAAGTTTCAGAAAGCCTGTTCAGTGTTTTTTAACAAGTTCTAAACACAAAGTGTTTCTCACTAAGCCAAGCATTAGGTTGGGTTATTTGAACAGGCCACAACCCTATATATTGAACTTCGGGACCTAACTTGTCCCACGCCATTTGCTCTGTAGACATGAATGATGCCTCAGATCATGAGAAGAAATGTGCTATAATAATACCTGGGGACCAGAATATCCGTGCGTGCGTGCGTTTACTCTGCATGTTTTTAACGTATGGGCCTCTCATTATCTGTGCATGTCTGCTGTATTGTGCATGGATCAATAGCGTTGAGGGAGGCAGAGTGAGGTCGTCCCTGCTGACAGTGTCAGAATGCTGTTGGAGATTGAGCAGCAGTGATTCATCAGATTCAGGTTGCTGCAGGCCCTCCACGCTTCACTCCATACTGCATCTGTTCCACCCTCTTGTCCTTGACATTTTTAATCATAAATTGTTAAATGAAATTTGATTTTTAGTCCATCGACTGCAAGTTCTCTTTTACTTTTGAGTGCAATGCCCACCTCTCAAAATTCAAACAACTGGATAGAACCAAGAGCCCCCCTCCGTTTGATCATTCGATATATTCTGATGCGTCACAATACGAAAGAAAAGATCTTTCACTAGTACCGTTTCATCGTAAAAGTATACATTGACAAAATACAATTTTAGCAGATATAAAATTTACAGTCTTTCTCCTCCAGGAAAATAGACCAAAAATATAGATCAGTATGTTGCACTGAACAGATTTTTTGCCAAATCATATGGTCTCTATAATGAGCCTATACATAATTAGCAAGTAGCAAATTGTGGTTATTGTTTTTCCCAATGGACTCAAGCTGAGAAGTTAAGGAAAGTAATTTGATCATTAGCCTAAGGTGTAACATTAACTGAGTTCACTGTGTTCACATCATTACATTGCACCATAATTATTCTGCAAGTTTAATCAAAATGCATTTCATCAGTGTCTTCTTTTGTCAATTTATCTTCAAAATCTTCAGGACCTTCTAGCAATGTGCCTCCTGTTTATGGTCTGGATGTGACAGATGTGACCAATTGGGAGACTACTGTACTTACTCCTGCTCTAGAGATCCTGGACTGCCTCCAAAAGGTTTGACTTGTTTCCTTTCTTGTTTAGTTGACAATGTCTCCTTTTACACCCCTCTGATCATGATATGTACATTAAAACATTTAAAATAAGTTTACGTCTACACACAATCATGACAAACTTTATTATTTTGTAAATTTTTTTAGCTATCATTGGGTTATTAGGCATCATCATTTCTAAAGATTTTTTTAGGCCAATTACTAATCCCCATTCATAGCACATCTACTTTTGAAACCATTCCAGGGAGAGCAGCCATCCACACAGCCAATCAGAGCTGAGGGTGTGGAGTCTCGCAACGAACGGAGTCATCACATTTGCGATCTGTGCGAAAAGGTGATCATTGGTGACTTGGAATGGACGGGTAAGTTTCTGCAACTAGAAAGCGTTCTCAAACATCTTACAACAAGACTATTGATGCTAATATTTGAACTGTCCTGACCTCCAGCACACCAGAAGTCCAAAAACCATCTTTATCAAGTCCGCAAGAGGAGAAAAGCCGAGCAAGCCTCAGTTCAGGACACAAACCCTACCAAACATAAAAATGTCATTGACAGGCAGGTACCTGTACTATAGCACCCACCTCACGGCTCTGATGGGGCTTATTGGGGTCAAGCTCACAGATGGACCAAAGAAATGAAGGGCTCATAATGTATTTTTTTCAGATCAATTTAAGAATGTGCTTTCAGATTCATTAGTTTGCAGTGAGCTGCAGTGATACCGCTACTTTCCCTGTGGAGTAGCAGAACACACTTCAGGGTCTGTGATGCTTAGACGCATGGAATGATGGTTTTTCCCATCTGCCACAGACCAGGGGTTATGGCTAATGTCTGGATTTGGATACTTCCACTGGACAGATGTCTTCCCCACTGCTGTTTTGTCTGAGTGGTGTACTTTTTAACCACATCTAACCAGGACTGGTGCTCTTTTAAACCACACTGCGGTGAGCTGTTTTAACCTCTTTGGCTGTTCTGACTGAACTCAAAATACATCACTGCTGATGTTGGATTACTGGATCACATTTTTTCCTGCTGATCAAGAACAGAGGTTATTTTTTCATTATTAAATCTGATGCTGGGCTTTATTTGGAAGTCTTATATTTACATAATCGTCTGATCGGTTTCGGGTCAGCACATAACTATGACTTTAAGCTTACGTGGACGTTCTTTCCTCAGGATTCCCAGTGCCTTTGCTTTTTCAATGACAACTTCTAATCAAAAACTTTTTTTACTCACTCATATGCCTTTCCAAACCCATTCATTTTTTCATGGAACACAAAACGAGACATTTTGAGGAATGTAAACAGCTCTTATCCATACAAAGAATAAATGATATAATAAGGCACCAGAAAACTTGGAATATAGCCTGAGTTATGGGTTACATTTGATCTTTTCTTCTGGAGCTTGTATGGAAAAGAGCAGCATGTACATCCATGAAGTAAAAAATGAGTTTGGAACATCATGAGGTTTATAAATTACAATTAATCCTTAGTTCACATTTTAAGACTCTGCTGCATTTGTCTTTTGGTTTGAGTGTTTGTATTTCAAAACTTTTACAGAATGATCTATAACTGCAGTGCATAAATTATGTAAATAATTAAAGTGCTTTTTTATAATTTAAATGACTCATCTGAACAGGTATGTGTTTATCTAATCAAATGAGTCGGAAAACTTTTAGCATGAAATCATCAGGGTTGCTTGGGCGATGAGCCACCAATACCTGCTCATACCGATACACAATTTCGTAATCCTTGGCTGGGAGCCACAAGCTACCTATTTTTTCTTTCTCCTTCTCTTTTGATCATTGCTCCATGTCAGTGTGCTCCAGTGTGGCATTTCATTTTCAGTTCAAGTTCACAACATAACACTCAGTAGCCTCCCTGTTCAGGCTAAATATACATCATATACAATAGTGGGAAGGGAGAGTGTTTACACAGTGCCTGTAAGTGGCTGTCCCACATTTGCACTGATTTGGGTCACTGATTTGGACTGAGTGGGTGCCGGTGATTCCGGAATAAGGGGAGTGACAGGCAGCCTCTCATCCTTGTGTATGTGAATGTGATTTTTATTTTAGCTTTGTAAGAGTTCAAGGCTTGGCGGGAAAGTCTTAGTGGGTCAGCTGAGCTTCCTCTTGACGGATAACAGCGCATTTAGATCAGGGAGTTCTCAAGGATGAAAGTGAATGGAAAAAGAACTAAGGCAAATGGTAGACAGCTGGTGTTTGTTGACCTTGCATGCCATCTGACTGTTTACTTCATAAAATCTTACAACTGAACTACTTTTACTAGTCTGACCACTGCCTTTAAGGACATTTTGCTTTATTTACTCATCCTTAAGTTGTGCCAAACTGTTTGATTTTCTTCCTTGTGAAATGCAAAAGGAGAATTTAAGAATGTTTTGGACTTTTAGTTGCAATTGAGGAATCAAGGTTTGTAGTTTTTACTAAAAGAATCAGTATATTTTGTGTGAACTTTTTTTTTAAAGATACATTTGTGAGCAACACTTTCCTACAATGCTTTTAATGTTTGTTCAGCTCTTAGCTTGCCTTTGTTGTCTTTAGTGCAGTTTGTTCATTATGCAAGAATATTTGTTTACTTCTCACTGGCATGATTAGTCAGTGTTACTGCTGTTAGCTTGATTCTCTTTTTCCCCACTCTCTCCCTCCAACTGAACTTAAGAACTACTGATTCTTGAATAAAAGAAAGCCAGCTGATGCAATGTTTAAATAGTCCAATTTAAGCCATGCTGAGAACTGGAGAATTGGGTCAAGTTTGTTTGCTTAATTATCCTGTTATTTTCAGCCTTGTTTAGATCTCCACTAGCCCATTTAAAATGCACATGGAAAGTCATGATTACTGAGAACTCTGAAAGTGTGCACTGAATCCTAAGGCTGAACCATAATACTATCCATATCACTTAATATCTTGCCCTATGTGGTTTGCTTGTAAATATTGTGTAAAGTATTTGTTGTGTGAATGTCATCTGTTGTCAATGTGTCACATGATCCTTTAGAAATTAAAATACAGTGTTTTTGTGATCAAGAAAAAATGCGTATCAATTTTGAAAACAATTGTGCGGCTTAATATTTTTCTGGAAACCATGAAACATTTTATTTAGGATTAAATAGAATCTCTTGTAACATTATTAATGTCTTCACTGTCACTTTTGATCAATATAATGCATATTTGTTGAATACAAGTGTTTATTTCTTTAAAAAAAAAGTTAGTGTTTATTAATTTGTACTTTGCAAGTGTATTACTTGGGATTCAGCCTAAGTGTGTAGTTCCCAGTGTTGTGAAGTGAATAAGGGTCATGGTTAGACACAGTCCATTCCATCCAATGGCCCCCTATCAAGGTTGGGTAGCCTTCGAAACCCAACCGACATGCATGATTCGGTTTCCTTTCGTCTTATCTCACTCTCTTCTTCACTTTCTCTGATACTCCCCCTCTCCTCTTACCTTTCCCCTTCATTACCTGAATATCAGCTTAAATGGGGGGGTCATGTCTTCATATTCTCTTCTCTCAGCTGTTCTCGTTTCCCCTCCACTATCTGTCTCTCATTTTCTTTTTCTTGCAGTAAAGATGGCATAGATATAATGAATCATGTTCAGAAATGCAGTGGAACAATCTGTTCATCCAGTTCTTACCAGAGGTCAGCTTTGTGTTGGAGTTAGTAATAGCCATGCGGCAGACTGCGCTTCAAGTTCACCGTCTTTCCTCAGAATTGGTGTCAGTAAAGCTATATAATGTATTGCATAAACTGGAACACTGATAACATACCTTTTAACCAGTTGTACTGTGACTGACGGTGAACCTTATCTGTGTGCGTTCAGAGACGTGGGCGCTGTCAAGAATGTTTGTCTGTTATTCTGTACTATAACTCCGTAGATATTAATGGCAGGTCTGTATAGCTTTCTTTGAATGAATTTTTTTATGTATGTGCAATTACATCGGAATAGTTTGAATATATCAAACATATCCTGATAACAACCCAAAATTGTAATGAAAAAGGGTTTGTGAACACGTTATGCTTTCTGGTGTGATCTGTTTCCAAAACACTGGCTGTATCTGAAAACTTGCCTTGCTCCCTTACCAAGCAATGCCTTTGTACGTAGGTTCCTCACGAAACTGATTTCGGACAGGCTTCGGAGGCAGCATAATGGTTTAATAATCTACAACAAAATAGCGCAAGCTTTGTTTATAACTAAGCAAATATTTAATTGCTACAATAGTAATTTCTGACTAGAAAGCTCATCAAAAGTAGAAAATATTGGTAAAAAAAAACGTATATTTACACACAAACTGACCACAAACCGCTACTTTTAGATGCCATCTTTATTTTATAGCTGGCACAGAACGGAAAGCACAGGATTTTGGGATATCAAAGGTAGGGAATGATACATCTATGCTGCCTTTAAAAATCAATTAGATGAAGGTATCTCAGGATTAGAAAGTGAAGCTAACACTGGATTCGGACTTGCCTTGATGCCTTCCTACCTTGTTATGCATCCTCTAATGGCAGTATTTTTAAGTTTTCGGAAACAGCCCT
Organism: Siphateles boraxobius; assembly: GCF_051911475.1. Classification (NCBI taxonomy): domain Eukaryota; kingdom Metazoa; phylum Chordata; class Actinopteri; order Cypriniformes; family Leuciscidae; genus Siphateles; species Siphateles boraxobius. Next base: position 10,179,320 of record NW_027508975.1, read on the forward strand.
AGTGAGCTCCCTACCTAGGCATCATTTTAAGACCTTATAGGTATGCTACTAACATTAAGGCTCTTCTAAAGTACCTAATTTTAGTAGAGTACTGCAGTGATTATGTATTTTTGTAGGCCAACCCAAAAGTTACTATCATCAGAGGTTCCCTCGATTAAAAACCCAATATTTTTCTATTGGGTTTTGGTTTATTGCAGAAAATAAGCTCTGACCAACAAAAGTTTGATTCTTACACATTTTGTTCATTATGATAATTTTCACAAATGAACACAGCTTTTAAGAAGCAAAAATACAAGCGGCAGAATTAAAAAGCTAAACGTAGGCTATGAACAATCTACACCATAGTCGCATGACTTCAATGCCACGTCACTAAGCCATCCCGACAACCCATTCAGTCTTTATTTAAAAAACATTTTCTCTGAAATTTGAGTTAGAATAGTTTGCAAGAGCGTGATTATAAACACAACGAGGCTGTTATAGCGTTGTAGTTTCTAGTTTACCACTGACCTTATTTCAGGCATTTAACCAAAAACCCTTTCAAGAAACCCATAGACTTTCAAACAGTGGAAATAGAGTGCTAAAACTCGCTTCTGGGTTTAGACTACAAAAATCTACCATTCCTGCAGCACTCTATTGCATGTGTCTTTGGTTGTAGAAGGCAATCCAATATTAACTGGTGAGCATTTATTTAATTTTTTTATTTTAGAGCGACTATTTGACTCATATGAGTGCTGTGTATTTTAAGTGTTGGGGTTGTACCATAGGTGGACCATTGGCAGTTCATCCTTGTCCACTGTCTGCAGTATTTCTCTCCTAAAGTTAAGTATGAGAAAATGTATTTGAATTAGTTTACATTTTACACATTTATTCATACATGTTGTAATCTGTTGTTGGTGCTTTCTCCAGTAGTATTGTTGTTTCGGCTCTTCAGTTTCTTTTTCGACTGGACCAGTATTGTTACGTTGTGGTCTAATTAGTGCAAAAATGTGCATGTGCATTCCGTTTTTGCCGGAAGTACTTCCGTTGTCGGTGTTCTGCTCCAGTTCGCGGACAGTCTTTGTGATGTCATTTTTGTCATTAACACAGTCCGCTGACGTCTGCTGTATTTTTGTGTCTGTGCAGACAACATGATTTGAGCACTTTAAAAGAAATGTCCACTAGGTAGTGCGCATGCTGTGATACTTTGAATAGGCGTGTGCAGCAGGGTTATTGTTAAGTAAAACTATTTAACATAGTTAAAAAAAATGTTTTTATAGAAATAAAGCTAAAAAAAAAAACTAATAAAATGACAAATGATCAAACTAAAATGAAAATGAAAACTAAAGCTATAAAAAAATATTTTAAAATAAAAGCCAATTCAAAATATAAATAAAACTAAAATAACACTGTTGTGCAATCACCTGAAGTATACCTGGGCCTTTAGAAACATTGGCTGTGCCACACACAGTACATGCACTATGCTGATGATGAAATTTTACATGCAGTGTACACATTCCTTAGTGTACGCATAAAAAAAACAAAGCACTCTTTGGGCTTTAAAAGGCTGCTGCCTATTTAGGGAGCAGAGCAGCAATATCAATAACAGAGCTCAAGTGTGCATGAATTGTGGTCTATTCCACTATGTAGCTCCCTCTTTTTCTGAGGAGTTTGGATTAGGCCTGCGTAGTCAGAGACAATGTGATCGCTCTTAAACTCATCTTGAGTCTACAAGATAATCCTAATCCCCTTAGACAAAACACCAGGCCATCTGGAGCTATCCTGACAAATGCAGCTAATATACACTCCCGAGCCAGTCAGACGCAGACACTGATAGTAACTTAACGCACAACAAACACTACTACAGATAGACGTGTGGGCACATGCAAGAGTTTGTTGATTCCAGTTAGCTGCCTACAGAACTAGATGTAACTGAAAATTCCACCAGCAGATTGTTTTATCAGTGAAAGTACATTAGAAACACTCGTAATGAACCCTGAAGTGTTGATCAGTCGTTGTTTTTGACCAAAAGAGCTTACTTGAAAGTGTGAATAATATTTACCAGAATTTAGAGTGTAGTAACGTTAAGGCAAGGTTAACACAAACATTGCAGTTTGTAATCGCTCATTTTCACCATAAACTCATTTGCATGAGTGCCCGTAATACGGGACTGTGTTGACATTCACAATATCCATGACTTCGGCACAAAGAACTTGTTTTTAACACCATAACTGTCGTCAACTGGAAAACACATTATTTCCTGGCAGAAGACATCATGTTATCTTCATAAGGGACCCAGTATCTCTATTTTAGCCCTAACCCAAACACACGGGACTAATACCATACTTTAACGAAGGTCGGGCCCACTATCTTTTCACATTCATGCTCCCAAGGTTGTAATTTGTGGCATTTCATCACATTTTTCTCAGCTGGGTTCCTGACATATCTGAGCTATTTAGTCTGGTTTGAATGTTTGTCATGTTGTTGCCGTAGAATCTGGACAGAAATAAGTTGCAAACTGAGGGAAACTCATCAGAATTGGCTGGACTAAGCAGCATAACTCAATTGAACGTGCATTTAAACCATTGTTCAGTTACTTTTGTGCTTATGTGGTTTTCATATGCTGGCAGTGTGGTTGGACGACCCATTTCCTTGTTTGAGTTGGCTGCCGGCCTGTCTGCTACTTTGTGCCCCCATTTGACCTTGATCCATAGGTGTCCTGCTACTTAACAATACATTTACGTCTATATATGTTTGCGCTCTTGCCTGCAATTCCCTAAACGCTATATGGATCCTGTTATTCGAGCCTTTGGTATCTTTATCAGAAAGCCTCAGGGTATTGTTATCTGGACTAAAACACGGAACTTGAATTCCACACATCTCTCAGCGTGAATGTCATGCAAAATAAGCAGGGAGACTCGTATTTATGAACTTGTAGCTCATTCCTGTGGTGAGGGAAGGACCTTGCCTGGTAATGTCTCAATAACACTGGATTGGACACACTGCTGCGGCCTTACTTGGTTTATTCGATAAGAGCCCATCAGTTCGCAATAATAGCCTTTACCAGCAATACTGCAGGGAACCATCTTGGTCATCACTTAAGAGCACAATGTTCCCTTCTAAACACCTAGTGGTTTGTCTCTGTGTCTTGTCTGGTGGTGTTTTTTCCCTTCGTCAGCACTTCCTCAACATAAACCGTTACAGTCTTGTTTTTATGGTTTTAATGTCTGGTTCACGGAACCTGGTGAAACTGCCCTAGGCGTTCCTTTGGTCATTTAGGAGGCCTCAGATTTGCATGTAACTCATTACAACCATAAAGTAACAGTTAACTGGCTTCCCAGGAATAAACACACCCTCTAAACGTTTGAGATTATCTACTGAGATGATGATGTTGTGGAAGGATAAACGGGAAATTTGCATGCAACTAGACTTTTGACTTGTTTGATCCACATTGCTAATTGTGGATTAGAACTGCCCACTGACTCAAGAAAAGTCTGTCTGATTGGCTTATGAAGTGACGAACAACAAATGATGAAATAACTATATCGCAGTTTCACAATAACGTCTACCATAGTTTGCTTGTTGCAGACAAAATGCTTCGAATGATTTGATAGAAACCTGGAAAACTTTGGCAAATAATTTTTTTTCCCCCTCTGAATCTTGTTGGGCTGCTTCACAGTGGACTGCATTAAAATTTTGGTTGCAAAAAATACATGGATTTTGACAATATACGCTACTGTTCAAAAGTTTTAGGTCAGTAATATTTTTTAATGTTTTTATAACAAAGCACTTATGGTTATCAAGGCTCCATTTGATCAAAAATACAGTCAAAACTGTTATTGTGAATTATTATAAAAATGTAAAAACTTTTTAATTTAATATATTTTAAAGTAATTTATTCCTCTGGCAACTGAATTTTCAGAAGCCATTACTCCAGTCTTCATGTCACATGATCCTTCAAATATCATTCTACTATGCTGATTTGCTGCTCAATTGACAATTATTAACGGTGCTCAGTTATTTATATTGGTTCTCATCAATGTTGTAAACCATTTTTGTGGCTTAATATTTTGTTCACACACATGTGTACGTGGCATAGAAATGTTTGAAATCCCCTGGACTAGATTACACACAGCTGTGACTAAGGGATGATGAACAGTAGCTTTGTTTGAATATGTGTCTTTTTTGTGAGTCGAATAACAAGTTGCTTTATGTGACTGCATTCTTTTAAAATCACACTTCTTTTTTTTTTCTGGCCACTGTTTATGTCGTTTTTGTCAGCTCATGTTGTTGAGGAAGCCGGTCTAATGCAGGATATCTCTGGACTTGTGTTTGTTGTCAGAAGTCCTCTCAGGCTTACGGGAATCAGCCACCTGTTAAACAAGCGTCTGACTCACTCTGGTTTTGTTTGACCTGATACACCACTTGCATATGTTCTCGTTCCTACTTACCGCCAGCTGGCTGGGCATTAGGGATTCTCAACTCTGACACATGTGAAGATGCAGCACTTGTATGTTCTTTTTAATCTCTTTTTTCCCCATATCGCCCTCTTACTCCCTCTTTTACTGAAACAAAACCTCGTTTAACGTCTTGGCTCTCTTTTCTTTACAAGACTGACTCCAGGTCTCCACTTCTGTTCTTTCCAAGCTCCCACTTGCACCGTCTCTCTTTCTCACAATAAAAGAAAAAACACTCCTCCATCACAGATTTTTATATCAGCCCATAAGCAAGTTACATTCTCACATAACTCTGCCTTACGTCAGCATGCTTCACATTCCCTGTTGTTTACGCTGTTAATTATGCAAGAGATTTCTTATTCTGTCAGAATAAGCATTAGCATTATTCAAATTTCACTGTTTAACCCTCACACTCTGATGCATCTTTTTGATGCAAGTCTCTTACACTCACCAAGGCTGCATTTATTTGTTAAAAATAGAGTAAATAAGTAATATTGTGAAATATTATTACAATTTAAAATAACTGCATTCTAATTTGAATATATTTTTAGGGTCACATGATCCTTCAGAAATAATTATAATATGCTTATTTGGGGCTCAAGAAACATAATTATTATAAATGTCCAAAACAGTTTGACATTCATAATTATATTTGACATATTCAAAATTATTTGAATAAATAGAAAGTTCAAAAGAGCAGCATTTATTTGAAATAAAAATCTTGCAACATTATAAATATGAATATAAACATTAACTTTCTAAATAAAAGTATTCAATTCTTTAAAAAAAAGGGACCCCAAAGGTTTGAACGTTAGTGTATTTATAAAAATGTATATAAATATTTTTTTCTACACAACTACTTCAAAGAATATCTTAACTCTATCATGGTATTTATTACATTTATTTTATATAATTATTCAATAATTATGTAATTATTGATGGGAAGAGCATGGAATAATTTTTAGCTGTCATTATACAACCTAGTCAGAATCAAGCATTCCAGAGAGATTTCTGCAGCTCTTTTTAAAACTTTGGAGCATGTTGTTGCAATTTTGATAATTTGGTGGTGTAATGGCTTTTAGTAGCTCCGAGGTGTGCAAAGACTTGCTTTTGATACGTCATGTGTGAATATGTAAGTGTCTTCTGGAGGTGTCAGAGCATTCCGCTATCTGATTGGATGATGGCAGATGTGTGTTGGCAATGTAAAGTGGAATACTTCATTCTCCGGCTAGGTCAGAGAGGACACATGCCGCTGATCTGATGTGAGAGGCCTGCAGGGAGACATCTGAGCTTCTGCTTTGTGTGTGTGTCTGTCCTTGTGTGAATACTGCTATTAGGAGGAAACTAAGGGCAAAAAAGTGCATTAAGTTCAGATGCATTTACCGAGTGTATGCGTTTCTCAGTGAGCTTAATTACCTCGTGTTTGCACACTTAAAAAATGTCTCCGTGGGGAACAGTATGATCCCTAACAGTTTTTGGCTAGCCAATTTGCATATTAATGTCGCGTAAGAGCTTGTATGTGCATCCAGATGCTGGTTTTCATGTGACTTTGGCATGGACTGTTACAGCTCTGCAGATTTCCTGCCGTGTTATGTAATCCGAGGGCAGTGGGTTTTTTCCAGCATTTTTTTCTCCCCCTTCCTTGAGCAGCTCAACTCTTCTCTTCCAGTACTTCCTGTTTTCTCAGTGGCCCACTGAACCTTTTCCCAGACACAGGATGAGAGGCGCTCAGCTGTAAGACACTCCCACCATGACTCACAGAGAGCTGGTTTTCCCCCAATACCCTGGTGTATTACTCATCCTTTCTGCATGTATTAAAAATTATTTGATCATAAGCTCTTAGCATATATCCCAGATATGCCCTGTGCTTTATATTGTGCTGTTATCTTTTTCCTTTTTATATATATATATTTTTTTGGTCATGTATTGCTGAGGTGAGCTTCACTATTGTTATTCCTCATATTTAGGGTTACACTGTGTTGCCCTATCCAGGCTTTTAAGTTAACCATGCACATTTTAATATCGGTACAAGATGTGTAATCATGCATAAGTGATATCACTTTTAAAAATAAAGGTTCTTTATTGGCGTCTATGAAGAACCTTTAACATCCACGGAACCTTATCATCACACAAAATGTTATTTTAAGTTCTTTTAAATGTTCTCAAAAGAAAAATATGGTTCTTTTAAGAACTGTTCACTGAAAGACTCTTTGGGAAAACAGAAATTTGTTCTTCTATGGCATTGCTGCATAATCCCCCTTTTGGATCCTGTATTTTTAAGAGTTGTAAGAAAGTGTTTTAATGTGTTTGTGTTGAATGTGTGCTGGATGAGGTAAGGCATGTGTGGTGGTTCGTCTGGTTGTGATTGTTGGCCCTGCGGGTAGAAAGTGTGGGAAAGCGAGCTGAAGGAATGACAGCACTCCTCTATGCCCAGTCACATTCACTTCATACCAAAATACTGTTAAGTCATTCCTACAATGCAGTACATTTGCAGGTCACAATCCCAGTCTTAATATACTGGATGAAAGTCAAATTAGTTTTCTTTCATCACAGCTAACTGTACTCAATGGTTTTATTGTAGTGTTTTAGTTTGAACTGACGTTGCCATGTCCCACAGGCGCTGTGCAGCTTATAAAAGATCTGCCAAGTGATTAACTTTGATTAGAATTCAACCTCAAGTTGTGAAAATGTTACATTTACTCTCCCTCATGTTGTTCCAAACTAGTTTGACTGTTTGTTTGTTTTTTCTGTGGAACTCAAAAAGAGAAATTTATAGCAGAATGTCCAAGCTCTTAGTTTCCATAGAATTAAAGTTATCAAAGATTTTCTGTCTACAATGGTTGTCTGTTCCGTATGTCGTGTCACCATGAGACTCGGAATTTCATGCTTTAGTTTTATTGGGTGACTTTTATATTACAATTAAAGTGGTTTTTAGTCCTGTTGTTGACACAAAATCCTTCTTGATGGCCACCATCTACTTTTATTGTTCACACTTCTCATTTACATGCATTCTTCAAAGCAGCACATGAGTAAATAATGACAGAATTTGAATTTTTTGTGTGAACTATCCTTTTAATAAATATCCCAGGTATTTTTTCCCCTTAATATGACTTTACAGTGTTTGTTTTTTGTACAATCCTGTTAACCAAAGCCAAGTTCTACATCATCCAAGAAGTGACATCACAGCATAAACGCAAGTATAGAGTGCCAAAGTCAGGTTCCAGATATAAAAATAGGAGCTGATGCCATCTTGCACCTCAGTTATTGATTGTATTTCCTGTAAAATGAAACTGGAGGACTTCCGTATCAATAGTACAGTTCAAGATTGTCTTGTTGCTAGACTGATGGTTTTGCACACTGTGATGGATTATAATCAATAAAAAATCAGGTAATATTTTAAAACTGTCTTTTCAAACCAATATTTCATGTCCCCATCATTATTTATGTGGTGGAAAGCTGTGTTATAAGCTGAGGTGCAAAGTATTTGAGCAAATGTAATTAGTTACTGTTACTTAAGTATCTTTTTGGCAACTTTGTAGTTTTACTGAGTATCAAAGATATTAGCAACTTTTACTCTCTACTTGACTGCATTTTTGAATAAGTATATGTACTGTTTAATATATTTGTGAGGAGTAATGCAATTACTTGTTACATTTTGCATGACACCTAACTTTTTCTGCAGTTGTTTGTTTCTGCTACAAAAGTGATCTCTCCATCAACAGGACATTCAAGGTAGCCTACTATATCTTGTGTTTTTTCCCTTACTCACCCAAACTTGTCAACAAGGCTACTTTACCTGAATGTGAGTGCATAAGCAGCTAGTTGTGACTTGTAGATGTTTCATATATGAGATGAGGATGTGGCTGCAGCCGGTGATGAGGCCGAAATAGCACGTTCAATGCAAGTAGGTGTTGACTAGTTCATTTTACTTAACATTTCATTTATCAGTTATAGTGAAGAGATCTTTTTTTAAAAAGATATTGTTTTACTTATGCCGTTTTCGAACATTTGAGCTTAACTGAGACTTGAGTGTTTGTAGCTGTTCATCGGCCTTGATTTATTGCAATATTGAGGTGTACAGTTTTATTTTGATTTTTTTTGAAAAATATTTTCTAAATGTTTCTTGTTTTTCACTGGCATGTCTCTTAGGTGTTGAGTACTAGTGCATCTTTGAGCCTTACATTCAGTACCAGTAAAATGCTTAAGTACTGTTAAAATCAGATATTCTAAGACTTTTACTCAAGTGGTATTGGAAATGGTGACTTGTAACTTAATGGAGTCATTTTCACTGTACTATTACTCAAGTGTGGTTTTCATGTACTCCTCACACCTCTGGTAATAAGTGATATGAACATTATCCCTTAAATGTCTGTCTTGTTTGAACTTGTTCATTCTTAAGGCTCAAAGCTGCTTAATATGAACTTTGCGATTATTGAGCTAATAAAATACTTCAGCTCAAATCAATATTTTGCGTCTAATAATAGCCGTGTAATAAGCTGGATAACGTGCATCCAGTCAGTTATACCCTGACGCAAAGCAGAGGGGTCTTGTATTACCCTGAAGGGTTTTATTGTGCAATAATAACCAGCTGGATGTGCATCATTCCTTACTTAATTTATAAACAATTGTTGAAAAGTGGAATTCCTGGTAAAAAAAACTACATTACTCATCCAAAAAGATGCCCACTGTGAATGATGTAATGCATTCAGACTCCCTACACTCTCAAACTACTTATATATTTGTGTATATATTAATATTTTGCAGTAAATGTATAATATTTTGATTTCTATATTCATAGTCAACATCTTTTAATCGATAGTTGTTGTTTTTTTCCATTGCTTTTAATCTAATTGTTTTGCGTAATGCTTCATGGAATTGTAGTTCTTTCCCTCATTAAAATACAGAACCTTATAACTTTCTTTTTTTGTCAGAAGAAAAGATTTTTAAAAAATTGCTTAAAATCAAAGTTTCTAATGTTGTGTTTCACCTCATAGCTGGTTGGTTTGCGTTATAACTTTAACTCTTAAATGAAGACTTTAAAGGGATAGTTCACCCAAAAAGCACCTGTTCCAGATGATAGAATTTTGATTTTTGGGTGAACTATCCCTTTAAGAACCCCAATTGGAATAATTCATTTAAAAAATACGAGACAGGCAGCTGAAAGTGGATAAAGTGTGGGTGTTAATATTAAAATAAGCTTCAAGTTGACAGTCTGATGTAAGATAACTGTCAATGCTGTAAACAATAGTTAAATTTAACACTTGGATCCATCCTGTTCCATTTTCCAGCCTGTTAATTTCCATGCCATTGTAGGATAATCTGAGTTTGAGAACCAGATCATATTTCTGAAAGTACCCTTTTTTGCAAACACTTAGTTAAATCACAACACATCTATTTTTAATGGTACACAGCTGAAACAGCATTGCATTACTAGAACGACTCGTTTCATACTCGTTTATGAAAGACTCTATGTGCGCGCACACACACACAGGCTCAAGCCGGCAAAAATCCCGCCAAAAGTCCCTCAGCTGCACTGATAGATACACTGTGCTTTGAAGAAATAAATGAGGGAAAAACTGTTTTACAAGCCTTGAGGCTAAAAGACATCACAGTGTTATTTTGTTCTCTGTTATTTTTGTTCTTTGTTTACCTGAACAGTTTTTCCCTCGCCGTCTATGTTTAGTTTTGTCAATATATGGGTCAATATGCAGTAAAAAGCACTTGGTTCGTGTGTGTGTGTGTGTGTGTGTGTGTGTGTGTGTGTGTGTGTGTGTGTGTGTGTGTGTGTGTGTGTGTGTGTGTGTGTGTGTGTGTGTGTGTGTGTGTGTGTGTGTGTGTGTGTGTGTGTGTGTGTGTGTGTGTGTGTGTGTGTGTGTGTGTGTGTGTGTGTGTGTGTGTGTGTGTGTGTGTGTGTGTGTGTGTGTCATCGTCTTAAATAACAGCTCTGCAGTCTCTTTTGTGTCATGTCTTGTTCTCCTCCTGTCATTTAAAATAACCTTTTATTTTTCAGGGTATTTCGCGCCAAAACCAGACAGAGAACAATGTGGGCGTTAAACATTTCCTTTTAACCCCTGCAGCGCTCTGGGTGTGTGTGTGTCTCTGATATGTGTGCTATTGCTGTCTACTGTATGAGTCTTTATATGGGTGTGTTTGTTCAACACTATCTCTTTCCTCAAGCCATGTATGTTTGTGCCAGGGTGTTTCAAGATCAAGGCTGAATGTTTTCACTGGTTGCCTGGGTACGCCTGGCCGTTGGCCACCGGTTGCCGCGGGAGACGGGGATGGGAGTGGCCAGAGCCGGTCTGCTGCAGTTTAGCGCGCTCGCTTTCCCGCCATCAGATCTGCCATGAGGGAGGGGCTTTGGCACAAAGACAAAGCAGAGAGGGGAGGTTTTCCCGCTAAATGTCTCATATGCAAATAAGCCCTGGTGGGAGGGGCATTCAAGACGTTTGCAGAACAGTTAACTCTTTCAGTGCTGAATCTTACAGTAGCACACTACACAACCCTCTTAACCCATAAAGTTGACTTGCATAAGCACACCGTCTCACCTTGTGTTTCATGTTATGTAACTCAAAAGAATCTCTAGCTTGCATATATGTGTGTGCACTTCTAATATAAGTAACAGAGAATGTATACTGTGGGTGTGAGGTTAATGACTTTACCATTCCTGGAAATATATTCTTATGTCTGGACTTAAATGTAAGGGTATTATGGTCTTTATTACACATTGGTTTGGGAAATTTGCATGCGGAACGGCTAAAGATTTTAAGAAGTTGTGATAAGTTTGTAAGTAATGTAAGTTACACTGCTGACTATTTATTTATTTATTTTAATATGGAAACTTTTAGGCCTATATAGTTTTAAATATTTAAAAAATCAATATTAAAAAAAGGTCAGTAAAATATTTCATTAATTTTTGGATGGGGCATTGTTTCGCTAGATGTACATATGCCAGGTTTCCTTAGGCCGGGGACACGCGTAACGACTAGCTGAAACATTCTAAGACTGAACTGAACACACTCACAGACCGTTTCCAATGACTGAAACCGATTTTAAACTCCAACTGAACTCAACTGTCTCTGACTCTGATCAGTCATAAGTATCAAATTACATTCATAATCGGCCTTACAGTCATTAAGCGTGTCCCCGGGATTAGACACAAGTAAGTGTCCATGTTAATGTTTTGAATATGATTTGCTGTGTAACCGCTCTTTGTTACAGTTGGTGTGAGTGTGAACAGGGCAGGTGGAGGTGATGACGGTTGGGGAATATAACCACAGTTCATTTGTGCCAAGCTTTATCTTGAATACGCACAACAACTGCATTGTTAGTTACCTAGACTCAGGGTTATGAGAGTATACTGATAAAGTGGGTTAACACTAATCTTAATGCAGTAAAATGACATGCACACTTTCATCAACCCTTAGGGGCCCCTGTCATAAAACAGACAGTAACTGTCACAGTCCGTGCCCTCCGGATAGAAAATCCACACTTTACTTCCCTCTCTTTCTTTTGTTTTCCTGTTGATGTCGGGAGTGGCACGGCTGAGTGCACGTTGAGCCGGTTTGTACACCTGCCAACGGACTCGCCCGTCCTCAAATTACCTGGAAATCTTTGGAAAATACTGCCAAAGGCAGGTCCTCCAACATAAGTCTTTGGCAGGAAGGGTGATTTAGCATTCTCATGGTCTCAATGGACAGATCTGAGATGATGGACTGTCTGTATCTTTACTGGGTCAGCACTGGACATGACATGGCAGCTCACTTCATGACAAGATAATCAATCACTGCATAAAATATTTATTTTCAGATGGATGCAAGTCTTGAATGTACAAAGTTACAGAGTTTACTGAAGTAAACATTCAATCTACCTATGAATAAATGCAGTGCAGATGACTAGTGAGCTTTAATTAGTTAAATTGTAATTACAGTAAGGCTACATTCCAGAACAAAGTGGTTGAACCATTAGACGTGTCATAATTAGGTTGCAGTGTCAACGCAACACAAATATGAATGCAACGTTACTTGAAGATGGTGCATTTAAAGTATGAAAAACATGGGATTGTAACTTTTTCTATATATTTTCACAGAAAGGTCTGTGCGCATGAATCATATGTCTGTTCAATGTATGTCTTAGTTCTTCACAGTGTTCCAATAATAACCACACACACTTCATCTCATCTCCTGTGTGTTGTTCTGCCCCAGATTATTAAAGCTCTCTCTGCACTAATATTCACCAGACCCTCCTCAAACTCTCTGGGCTTCTGTAAAGATGTGATAACATTTATGTACACATGATATATGGGGGTTTAAATGTTTTAATAAGAGCTGATATGAAGCTATAAAAATTTTAGGGCCCCCTGATACTTATGAGCTGTGAACATAAACAAGAAGTCTCAAATGTAAGCCTTTGCTGCTCCCTGGTGGTTGGATGTTAAGCTAATATACAACGATTGTGAACATATTTCTAACATATGCCTGTAGAGAAAACACTTTTTATATGCATTTATATTCAGTGTGCCTGTCCAGATACCCACATTGGCGTCTCTGCACTTGACCCCTTGTCTGCTTACATGATGTATTTCCTGTATTTGACCCAAGTGTGTGTAGAACTTGAGTACCTGATGGGACACACAGTGTGTAAAAATGCAAGGGTTTACAGAGCTTTATTTATTTTTCAATACTTCGTATTTAAAAATTAAACTGGTCAGTGGTCGCTATTTAACCATTTCTTAATAATTGTGCTTCTAAATTAGTGATAAAAAGCAGTTGCAATTGTTGTACATTACACCAATAAAATGTGCAACACTTTGTTTTACTACCACATTATATGTAATATATAGTTATTTTAACTTACAATGGAATGTTTTCTCAACGTCTCATGACATCGGGGCACAGATGTTCCTGAATTTGATGCATGATGGGATACCCTTAGGCATGAATGCACCTCTGAAGCGCTATTCGAGATAGTGTAGGCTTAGTGTGCACTGTGCATTAATGGCATGTTTTTAAGAATTGGGATAATCTTGCGCACTTTTTATTGCGTGCACAAGCTCTCTGGAATAGCCAAGACTGCAAGTGTGGGTATTTGGGAAGGATCTGTGTTGTCACCTACATGATCACGACTGTTTTAATGATTTTGTTTGTCCTCAGCAGTTAAACCACCCACTTTTTATCAGAAAAAGCTTCCGTGTCTTGCACATCTTCTGCATATTTGATCGCTTTTCCAAAAGTGACTATGATTTTGAGATCCATCTTTACACACTTAGGATAATTGAGTTATTCATAAAAAAGCTAATACAAAATGTGAAAACATTCACTGATGCTCAAGAAGGAAACATTATGCATTAAGAGCCGATGGCTCTCAAAATCAGTCACTTTTGGGAAAGGGTTCAAATATGCAGAAGATGCTGGAAAACCAACACAATGTGCAGGACGGGGAGGATGTTTCTGAAGAACAGTGGGCAGTTTCGCTGCTCAGGACAAACAAGGGGTTCATGAACGGCTATCACAAAAAACAACAACACCAAAAAGTCATTGATCATCCAGGTAACAATTAAAAATAAAGGGTATGTAAACTTTTGAACAGGGTCATTTTTATAAATTAATTCTAATCTTGTGGACTAAATTCATATTGTCTGATTTGTTAGATTTGAATTTCACAAGTCTGTGTGCAACTTGTTCATGCTAGCCAGCATCCCGATCCTAAAATATTTAATAATAGATTTTGTTTGTTGAATCTCAGATTTTCTGAGAAATATTTTCAATGCATTTTGAAAGTTCAGTATACACTACTGTTAAGTTTAGGATTGTTTTAAAAAGTGTTTTTCTACTCCAGCATTCACAGTTTTCTATGCTAATTTGATCCTCAAGATTTATTTTCTTCTTATTATTATCAATGTTGAAAACAGTTGGATTGCTTAATATTTTTTTCTGGAAACTGTGATACATTTCTTCAGGATTCTTTGATGAAAAGAAAGAACAGAATTTTTAAAATCGAATTTTTTAATAACGTTATAAATGTATTTACTGTATCTGACCATTGTACGATACTGCAGATAATCCAACTTCCTGATACACCTGCGTTTAGTTGTAAATACTTGACACCCATTGTATTAATATTTTTGGCCCATATTAATTATCTGAACTGTAAATAATGAATAAATAGACTGTCCTTCGCAGTGATTGGCTTTAATGGAGATCAGAAAACAGTACCATGGACAGCAACACAGCACTTATTTACTTGAGTCAGTGTGATTCAAAGCATCATTATATATCTGACATCATTCAACCTCAGAAATACACTTCTGTGCTTCATTCAATACTGAAGATGGAATAACTTTTTATGAGGAAAAAAGTCAGAGAACAAAGGTCAATGACAAAATGCTATGTTGAATGTAGCAAATGACAAGTTTATTTCTTGCACAAAATGTACAAAATAACAAGCAAATGGACAGCCCGTCCCCCCCCACCCTCCTCCCTGCCCTGTTTGAATTTCCCCGCTGATATGAAGTTGAAGATCTGGAACATGTCTGCGGCAAGTCCGATGGCCCAAGCCAAAACGCATGGTTTTCTTAGAGACAACACATACCCAATTCAGATTCACCGAACAATTAAAAATGAATAAAAACACCATATTTACAGTCTTGTCTGAACTTTTACAGCATGCCATCTATATATTCATACAGAGCTTTTGTTTTTCAACAGAACCCCATATAGAAAACGTATTAGAAGATCAAATCAAGTTCGACTAATGGCGAGAGACACTCAAAGTACAGCACTGCGTTTGTCGCGGTATAATCTTTTTGATTCATTTTTGTTTTTCAACCCACGTCTTTTTTTTATTCTGTAATTCTAACAAAGAATCTCGATGGAACATTTGTTTAGTCCTCAACAAGAAAAATCCTCTTATTTACATCAAGTCAAGTGTTTTGCACCTTCAAGCCTGTTTTCTTTTTTTTTTTTTCTTTTTTTTTTTTAGTTTTCTTATTTCAGGAGATTGTGTTCATGACAAAACGAATCACTCGAACATCACACAGCGCATCACTTCTATTTATCTAAAAGGCAAAGTTGCAGTCTCATTTGGCAATGATTTGCTTTTGGATACAGAGGAAAGCATATCCACATCGCTGTTGTTCACAATGGTGTGTTTTGGTTTTTGTTTGTTAACTTTCTACTAATCATGTTTGTTATATGTCACTCCGTCTGGATTGAATGTGACGCAGTGGTACAGGAAGCAGCTATGGCACAGGGCAGAATGTGTGTTTGCGTCTGAATTACAGTTTCATGGCTTACTCGCTCCGTTTTAACGTCAACTTTACAAGAGCAAAGACAAAAGAAATCAAGCTTTTTAAAGGATTGTTCGTCTAATGATATGTACAACTGGCCTTTAAACTCCACAGATGAGCTGCTAGCATTATCCGGCGTCTCATACATTGGTATGAAGGCATTTCAAATGAACGTGTTTGCAGTTGTCACCTTGGTGGTAGAGTATTGCTTTACAGCACTAGTGAAGAAGTCTAACAAAACGCTTCATTTCTTTACAAAACTATCCTGTGCTTTCCGAGTATATACAGCTAGAGGATTATAGTTTGATTTCTGGCGATGTCAGCAGAGATGTGTCTCAAGTATGTGATCTTTACATTTATCCTTTAACAGACTTTGTGCCGAAGATGAAATGCCAAGGACTGCAGTTTTAATCGGGAACCCCACAATTCCCAGAATGCATTGGATGAAGCATAACGAGGCAAAGGCATTGCAAATCAAATCCAGTTTGAACGCATGAAAAAGGATCTGAACTATACAGTTTCAAGCCATGTTAAAGTATTTCCTGTGAGGTGGGATTCCTTTTCAAGTGTGCAAAAATACTCTCAGACGTAATTTGGAATATGAACCAGTTTTGTTGGTGGTTTTAACTACCGCTTTTTAATTCAATTCTTGAATATTTAATATGTTTTTGAAAGACCTTTATATCCACACCGGGTAGTTTTGTTTAAGTAATGAATTTTAATATACATATATATCTCTATTTTTCCTGCTTTTATAAAATGACACACGGTGATGAACCATCAACAATCTCTCTCTCTCTCTCTCTCTATATATATATATATATATATATATATATATTTATTTATTTTCGTATTCCTTTTTCTTTTCTAGAATATCTTATTTAATTTGAGATCAAGTTGCTCTTGTAAACAAACAGGTTTCAGAGGATTGCCAGCCACCATCGCTTGTTCTCTGACAGTCTCTTTCTCTGTGGTTCCTTCCTCTCCTCCTGCTCTCATTGAAGCAGAGCCCTGATTTGTTTAGAGGTGCTGTCATCATTTAAATGTCTTGTTGTATACCTGGATGAAAGAAAGTACATTTTCAGGTCATGCATGTGCTGCACATTCTTTGTGTCAAGTGATTTACTCCACACTCACCTCAGTGCATTCAACAGTCCCTCCACGCTGTTTGAAGGCTGCTCTTTCAACACCTTGATGCAGCCCTTCATCTGCAAAACACACACACACACGCATGCATGCGAAAATACAGCTTTAAAAGAAAGGTCACCCCTTTTTGTCCCTCACCGCTGACTGTGATCCCCCCCCCCCCCCCCCCCCCCCTGGTAGTGCTGGTCCAAATAGATTAAGGTGGTCCACAATATGTGGAGATATTACAATCATCCAGCTTGCTCATTTCCATAAACTGAAAGCCGGGACTGATGATGTCAAGCTCCAAAAATGCCAAATAAGCACCTTAAATGTAGTCCACTTGAGCACTATATTGCAAGTCTTCTAAAGTCATACAATAGCATTTATGTGAGGATCTGAGATAAATTGAAGTCGTTATTTACTGAAAATGCCTGCATCTCTCAAATTCCACCTGCATTCAAAAACACTACCAGTAAAAAGGTTGAAATAAATATATTTTTGAATGTTTTTTAAAGAAGTCTTTCTTTCTCGCCAGCTGTAATAATTTGATCAAACATACAAAACAGTAATATTGTGAAACACGGTTAGAATTGTAAAGATTTTTTTTCTAATATAATTCAGCATTGCCATCATAAGTTAAATTACATAAATTAAATTACATTTCAAAATATATTAAAATGGAAAACTATTATTTTTACTTGTGTTTTTGGTCAAATAAATGCAGCCTTGGTTGTTGGTGAGCATAAGAGACTCCTTTTAAAAACTTTTTGAAAATCGTAATTTGTCCAAATCTTTGAACGGTAGTGTATTTTTAAATATGACGTGCAAAGATGTGTAGTTGATGCACATGATATTTCAGACCTACAGCAGAGGGTTAAGATTTTCAGTAAATAATGTAATTTGTACTATATCACACAAAGCTAAAACACAGCTATGGCACTGCTTCAACAAAATTGTGCACAATTTGAACAGGTTTTACGCAGTCCCTGTTCACTTTCATTCTATGAAAAAGAGTGAATATTCTGCCTAACATAATATTTCATGTTCTGCAGAAGAAGAAAAGAAATGCAGGTTTGAAATGACATGAGAGTGAGTACTGGGTACATGGGTGGACTACTGTACGAGAGCAGTTCAATTATATAATATTCTTAAAATATGCAGAAGTTCAATCTGCCTGTAGACACTTTATCCACACTTAAATGTATGAGTTTCCTTGCACTGCTAGACAAACAAAATACAATCTGCAAACCAATTATGCTTTTCCATAGCCTTTAGCTATAAACTAACTATTGATTTTGACATCAGTTCTCCTCAAGATATAGTTCACGTTAACTGTGAAAGTGATCGACTAAAATTTGACATCCAGAAAGTATCCGTACTTTTTTTAACAGTAATGTTTTTTTTTTGCAAAGTGTCTTTTTACTTTGATATTTTAATATACTGTATAATTACAATGACATTCATATATTTTTAAGGTGCACTGTCTGAAATCAATAAGTTGGTCTTACATCAATCTTGGAGGTCTTGGCAAAGGCACCCACTGGATGAACGTGGTCATAAAGGATGATGACGCCCACCATCACACGCATGCAGAACAGCATGGTGTCTGTGTTGGTGAAACGGCACCGGTACTCCCTTGGGACAAGACATAGCGATCATTTTAAACAAAAATTAACCCATTCTGGATAACTGACATGAATAAAAACTCATATAATTGAAATCTTTTATTGAGAAGATGTTTAATCAGATGAACTTACGGAGTCTCCAGCATGACACGGCACACACAGGCCATAGTGCTCAGGCAATCTGTGGTGTCCTCGATTGGCAAAGTCTTATTCTGCAACATGCATGTGAATCAAGACCAGTAAGAGCCTCTAGAGGGTGACAACATTTCTG
This sequence comes from Siphateles boraxobius, assembly GCF_051911475.1. Lineage (NCBI taxonomy): Eukaryota > Metazoa > Chordata > Actinopteri > Cypriniformes > Leuciscidae > Siphateles > Siphateles boraxobius. The sequence goes on from NW_027508975.1 coordinate 10,198,064, forward strand.
TTTTCTACATTTACAGAAGATTTAGACTGTGTTCGAAATCTTCCCCTATACCAGGGGTAGGCAAGGTCGGTCCTAGAGAGCCGCTGTCCTGCAGAGTTTAGCTCCAACCCTAATCAAACACACCTGAACAAGCTAATCAATGTTTTCATGATTACTAAGGATACAGGCAGGTAAGGGTTTTTTTCAGGGTTGGAGCTAAACTCTGCAGGACAGCGGCTCTCTAGGACCGAACTTGTCTACCCCTGCCCTATACCCTCATTCACTATTCCCTACATTACTCCACTAATATAGTCCACTAGTAGGAGTGAATAAAAACGAGTGAGTGAGTTTGGACACTGAGTGAGCCGGAAGGGCTGCCACTTTTGCATAGTTGTGCTTAGAAAACTGGCAGCTCCAGTAGTAATGCAAAGATTTATCTTGAACTCTGTCATGGAAACTAGCATGTATATATCTTAATTAAACAAAAATCAATTAAAAAGAAATGTATACCTGTATGATATTACACTGCAGCCACATTGGACTAGCGGTTTGGAAAATGGATGGATGGATGATTCAGCTGCGGGTGCCATTTTCTGGCGTCTCCCAGTGTATTATGGGTATACTCTAACTGTTGAGCGTGCAGCGGTTATATACTCGTTATTGCGATGCAATGTGGGAGTGAATGAGGGCTCTTGATAATGTCCACCGTGGTTTCGGACACCACTGCAAATGGCTGTTCCCTCAAATAGTGCCCTATTTAAGGGTAAAGGGGATGATTTCAGACTCAGCCTCTGTGAAAACTTTACTTACCTCCGACACAAACTTAGTCGTGGCATTGCTCAGGGTTTTGAGCATGGGTGTGGCTTCAGCGTAGAAGAGCGACATCCGATTGGCCATTTCATTATTTACTTCATTCTCAGCTTCTAACTGTATTGCAAATGGAAAATGTTACTTCATATGTTTCAGTTGCATATAAAGATTTATTTTTTAAGTAACACATTCACTAACCTCCACATGCAAATGTAATCTCTTCTCAGACATTTATAAAATTCTCAAATGGTTATTTTTGGGGTTGTTCAACTGTAGGTTGCTAGTTGGTGTTCTGCGCTATTTTTCTTTTAGATTTGTCATTTTCATTAAAAACGGATGTGCTCCTTTGTAGAACCTGATTTCACCAAGTGCAACATGTTCCTGGATCAACATCTTTGTTGATCGCAGAACAACATTCCTTTCAACAAATCAGATTTGAGGGACAAGTTTACAGTTTATATCAAGTTTAGGCTCACAACCAAGGTTACAGTAGGTGCTTCTACATCAGTGTTATTCACCCATCATTTCCCTCTCATTTTAGGGATAACTTATTGGTAGGCTCAGGGGTAGTTATGATTAGGACTACATTTTGGACAGGAATGTTGTTCCAGGATCAACAAAATATGTTGACCCAGGAACGTCTCTAACTCAGTGGTAGAGTGAACACTTCTATAGTAATGTCGATTTCGGCAGATCGTTGATCTTACCTGCTGGTTGTTAAGACGATTCCTGCTGATGGTCCTCCTATAGTAGCTGAAGTCATTCTGTATGGCTGGATTTGTCATCTAGTAGTAAAGACAGGATTTAGATCAAAGCAGTCTTCAGTGCATATTATTTCTCAGACAAAGAGAAGGGCTTTTCACACTTGAAATAGTTAACCCTGGGTCATTCTAAACCCTGGGTAAACGGAGTCCTGAGTTATCTTGCTTCACGTTTCACACTGCTCATACTTTATGGGTTAACAATTAATCCTGGTTATTTAGCTATTATTATAACATTATATTCCTAAACCCTTGGGTTAACGTTCTTATCTGCATACTTGCGGTGTCAGTGTCATTGATTCTACAAACGCAGCACGCGTCCTGCTGTAGAGTCGAAGCTGTGTTCGAAATCACCCCCTATACCCTCATTCACTATTCCCTACATTACTCCACTAATATAGTTCACTTGAAGGAGTGAATGAACACGAGTGAGCGAATTTGGACACTGAAAGCTGTTTAATAATCATTTGAAACTTAGCATACTGGCTGCTTCAGTAGTAATGAAAAGATTTATCATGGAAACTAGCATGTATAATTAATTAATTAAACAATAATCAATTAAAAAGGAATTTATACCTGTTAATATATTACAGTGTACCCCCATTGGACCAGTTTGGAAAACGGATGGATGGATGATTCAGCTGCGGCGTCATCTGGCGAGATGCGGGAATTAATTTGCCGCGACTGTCACAGTGGGTATTATCTAGCCGTTGAGTGTACATTGGTTGTACACTCATTATTGCAGTGCATTGTGGGATTGAATAAGTGCACTCGATGATGTCTACTATGGTTTCGGACACCACTACTAATGACTTTCCCCTCAAATAGTGCCCGATTTAAGGGTATAGGAGGGCCATTTCGGACACAGCCGGAGTGGTGCAGGGATGACATTAAAACTCAGAAGACTAATTCACCAGTGGTTCCCTCAGGATTTTTCTATGGGTTTTGACGTAAGTATAAGGCATGCAATTAGTTTTCGGTTGCTAAGCATCTGACATTCTAACACCATATTCGTTTGTTCCACACTGTACACGTTTGGCGCCACAATGCGGGTTTGCCAACTCCAGAGCAGGGTTTTATAACCCCAGGTTATAGAATGTACTTTCCAGCCAATTCACTGATGTACTGAGCCTTGGTTCTATAAGTGGATACTTCCAACTTCAAGAGGTTAAATAAAACAATGCATCCCGTTGTGGAAAAATAATTTCTTAAATGTCCATTCTCAAGGGTGCATTTTAGAGACAGACCAGCTAATAGTGTTGTGATTTAGACATTTTGCTTGACGTGACTCTTAGTGAACATCAGTGTGAAGAGGCTTGAATGAGTGCAGGGCTAAATATTTTAGCAGAACTCATGCCACATGAAATCAAAGTGAGTAATGCGTGAGAAACACTCACTTTAAGCTCATCAAAGCTGAGAGTGAAGTGCAGGATTTCTGCGAACTGTTTGGCGAGGGCCTGCTCTCTCTCCAGATGCTGCATGGGAGCGTAGGGTGGGCTAGTTAGGGCCTCCAATAGACTGCGCAGGGCGTTCTCTGCAAAGAGATATTGATTACAGATTTTTTCAGTAATTTTTTTTTTTTGCAATTAGTTTTTTCAAATTCATTCACATTGAATTCTGTTGAAGCTTTTTATCATCTGTTCACTGTCTCCCACACCTCTAACCTTTAATCGAATTTGTAATCCAAGCAGCATATTGTACCAATAGCGCAGCACTGCAATGTATTTCATCTCCATGGTTACCAGCACAACAGTTATCATTGTTACCTCTAACGCCTCTCTTTTGTATTTTTGTAATTGCTGCAGTTTATCACAAGAACCTGTAATCCCATTAGTGTTGCCTAGATACTGAAGACCATTGGAATCTGCAGTTGATGCAAGCATTAATGACTCCAAACTGCAGTATATGACCATGATCACAAATGCTGGTTGCTTTTAAAACTCCAGTTAAACCTCTAATGTATTAATAAATGATAAAATGAGTGACTGACTGAACATTATTCCATCATTATTCCAACATTATCATGGATGAGAAATATTGATGAATTTAAATTTAAATTAGTGCTGTCAAGTTGATTAATCGTGATTAATCGCATCTAATATAAAAGTTTGTAAATTTGTGTGTGTGTATATATATATATATATATATATATATATATATATATATATACAGTACTGTGCAAAATTCTTAGGCACATTAGTTTTTTCCCTAAAAAATGGTTTTAAGCCAGTAATTTTAAATTTTGCTTTAGTGTGTCAGTAGGAAATATCAGTTTACATTTCCAAACATTCCTTTTGCCATTATTGCAATAACCCACTGAGATTTTTTTATGCACAAGGAGTCTGACAACAGCTGGTATGATTACATGAAGAAACAGAAAAAAACTGACACAGACTAAATCCAGAAGAAAAGCTTCCTGAAAAACAATGTGCAAGTGTACAGAGGACAAAAGCTGTTTCAAACGCAAAGGGTGGTCACACCAAACATTGATTTGATATAATTAATAGAAGTTAATTGATAAATAAAATCTATTTATGACATTATTTTTGAAAGCATAGACACATTACAGCATTTTTACACACGTGCCTAAAACTTTTCACAGTACTGTAGCTTTGCAAGTAGTTTTTTTCAAGCATCTTGGGGATGTTGCCACAGTTCTTCTGGATTTAGTTTCCTTCTGTTTCTTTTTCGTAATCCCAGATGGACCCAATGATGGTGAGATCAGATCTTCATGTGGATCATACTAGCTGTTGTCAGACTCCTTGTGCATACAAAAATCTCACTGAATTATGGCAAAAGGAATGTTTGGACTTTTGACCTTTGTGGAAAATTGTAAGTGATCTTCTTTTGACTTCTTTTAAAAACATTTAAAAAAAATATTACTGGCCCTAAACTTTTGAATGGTAATATATATGACCACTCTGTGGCATTATTGATATATCAAAATCAAATAATACAGAGAGTCAAGTCATAAGCAGTGTTATTGCAGTATCATCAGTATTATCACTGCATTCATTTTATCTAATGAGAGTGAATTTATACTGTATGTCTGTGATCTACATCTTACCGGTGTAAAGTTCTTAGCGTATGTTTCCTGTTTGGTGACTAAAAGACGTACAGCTACATCATCAGAGCTAAGCCATCTCTGAATTGTCATTAGTATGCCTAAGCATGTCTCCAGAGGAGCTATCCTTTCCTCTCATGAAATATGCAGCGAACCTACTATAAATAAGGAGCTGATATGTTTTATCTGGAGACCTACCGGGAAACCTGACTCTATCAGCCGGGGACCAGATATTGCGGATGGCAGGATGTGTTGAATAGGGTGGAGCCTCTTATTCTCATGAGTCACTGCGATGCCATAGTTCGGCAGGGAAAGCTTATCTGCATGCTATCTGTCTGGCCAAAGATCTGTGTTTCTCACTAGTCAGCACTGCTGTGAAAAAAGAGGCAGGCGATCGACTATTGCAAACTGAGTTTACTGAATTGTCAGCCTCCTTTAGGTTCTGCTGCCACGGTTGCCATGCCAACTCTTTACGAGGTCAGCTGCAGAGGAGGACAGAAATGGATGCTTGCACCACTCGTTGTACGCACGGTCAGCGCGTTGGTTGACTCGTGCATGCATGGCCCATTATATGACTATAAAAAAGACAACTGGAAAAAAATTGGCCACCCACTTACCTAGCCTGAGAGAAAATTCATAGAATCTCTTGAGCTTGGCCACAAGAGGGCAGACTGCATTCCAGGCTTTCTCCTGCAACTGGAGGTCATTGGGGTTCTGAATCGCCTGGAGAGAAGGACAAGCAGGAACACTTGAGACCGACAGTCAAACAGAATTATTCATTTACATTGACTAAACTCAAGGTCATTTGTACACTTTTAAATGAATTTACACTGTATGCTGTAGGGCTTCTTCAGCAATGTGAAACATTCACAGCTGAAGAACTCCTGCACATCTGCTGTTTATGAACCAGAATGATTCAAACCAACAACCTGCTTAAACTAATGCTTTAGAAATCCTATGTGCTTTATAATAGGCTCGGGCTTAGCAGTTTTTTTTCTAATAAAGCAACACCACTAAAAAAAAAAAAAAAAAAAAATAGGTTACACTTTATTTTAAGGTAACGTTGTTACATTGTACTTATTCGGATAAGTACTGAGTAATATTAATTAACTACATGTACTTACTATAGAGTTAGGGTTTGGTTTAGGGTTACTTGTAATTATGCATAATTTACTGTTGTTATTATTATGGTAAATACATGTTGTAATGTGTAACTACATCACCTTAAATTAAAGTGTTGCCGAAATGTATACTTTTATTCAGCAAAGATGCATTCAATTATCAAAAGTGACAGTAAAAACAATTTGTTAAAAACTAATAATAGCTAATCAATCAAATAAAAGCTATTCTTGAATCCTGAAAAAAGATGTATCATGGTTTCCACAAAAATATTAAGCAACATTGATAATAATAAGAAATTATTCTTGAGCAGCAAATCATGATTTCTGAAGGATCATGCTACACTGATAACTGGAGTAATGGCTGCTGAAAATTCAGTTTTGCCACCATAGGAGTAAATTACATTTAAAAATATATTAAAATGGAAGACAGTTATTTGAAATTGTTATAATATTTAAAAAATATTTTTTGATAATAATAAATATAGCCTTGACTAGCATAATAGACTTCTTTCAAAAACAACAAAAATTTTACCGCCCCCAAACTTTCCAATGGTAGTGTATAGATTATGTAATAAATAAAATAGATACATTTATCAAATTTTCCATAAGTGATTTACAAAAGATTTTACAGTTTAAAACAATTCAAACAATTGTACTGGACACGCATTATAATAATTCAAATCATGCAGATTGTTGAGAAGATGTATGCTTACATTAATAACCTGGAGGGTGATGAAATAAAATTCATACTTGATTTTCAGAATAAGATGGGCTTTTTTAACTTGAATGAGTAAGCAACCAGTCAGAACACCCTAGCACCCTAGTTTTGCACAGGTAAACACCACAATTTTTCTTCAGAAAATGTAAAACTTTAGAGTCATAACCCTACCTCTCTTATTTCTTGTCCTGCTCCATTGTAAGACTGTAATTCTGCCAGTATCCCATGGGCCTCTTCCAGCACAGCACTAACCTGGTTATACACGGCTGTCTCGGCCTCAGTGGGCTGAGCATCTGTGGGCAGAAATCAGATTGAGTCATTCAAACTGTGATAGTCGAATGCCCAAACGATACACCTTTTTCAATTCTTTAACTTAATTCATAAGTTATATCACCTCTGTCACACTGTCATGCTATTTTCCTAATGGGTAAAAGTTATGTTTTGGATCAACGGTAGACTGTGTTCAACCAGTCAAGTCAGAGTTACATCTAAAAACTGGCAAATTCATTGAAATAAAGCTTCATGGTGTGAGTTAATATGACGCTAACATTGAATTATCATCTTTCTTTGGCACCCGGAGGAGGAAGCTCTTTCCAACGGGCTTTGATAGATAGGATCCATAAATCCATGTGGATTAATCTGGTAATGATGATGGTGTAATTGTGAGTCAGGAGTACATGAGGAGGATTTAGGTTGTGTCGGTGTATGTTAGGATTTGCTGGGCTTGATATCAACAGCTCTAGTGGGAAGTGTCAACGAAAGGCCACGGCCAGTGATGCGGCTCCATGTGGAGTTGCTGGCGAGGCTAGGATGGGTTTAAAGAGTACATTTTAATAATCTAAATAACTATTTTACACTTTAACAAACCTTAAGTGCATGGGAAAGGTTCTATGGATATTGAAGGGTACTTTATATAACCATAGATGCCAATAAAGAACTTTATTTTTTAAGAGTGTAAAAACTGCAGCAATGGGCATCTTGGGTAGTGCTGTCATTAAAAGTCTTTCCTAGACCAGATGTCTTAGTCTTCCCAAGCCTCTGTACGATAAGTGATGCTTGTGAAGCAGGGGTCTCTCTGTCCAATTTACAAGTGCATTCCCTTATACCGCTTCCAAACGGAGGGGCTGTAATGGATATAGATGTTTGTGCAATCAGCTGAGCAAACACACATACACTACATTTCAGTGTAATTGCCAGTGGCTCCTCCCAATCATGTCACCTCCGGGTCTGTTTGCTCAGCCTGCCTGTGATCTTCAAAGAACAGAGTGTGTGAAGACTAACATGCTACAGTGGTACTGTAATGATTGCTTTTCCTTTTGCGCACGTTTATTGTGCGGTGCACCATTTAGACCTTTTGGTTCATCACTTGTATCAGCAATTCAGTAAAACTGATCTGATCTTGAGCTCAAAGCCTATTTCCACAAAAGCCTTGTTTCTGTGTCTTGAATTTGAGATATAATAATTTTATGAATGCCATTAGTGGCACAGTAACCCCATTTTAGAGCTAAGGAAATGTAAGTCAGTGCTGTGTAACAGAGGTGATCATTGTTTTACTGTCACAAATTCAAAAAGTCAAGATCAGGAGAGCGGCTGTTGTCCAAATGTTTTGCTTGAGTAACGTTTTGATGTTACTTCTTTATATTTCATGGATTCTGCTATAGGGTCAATGACAAGTAAGAATTGTCAAGATTTAGTTTAAAACACATGTGCCATGAAGTGTAATATTTGCGTTTTTGTTGATTACATGTTTTCAGTTTGACTTTTGGCGATCGAAATGTTCGCATGTGCAGCACACTTGACCTGAACCAACCTATATCTTTAAAACGTCAAATCATCTGATATTTTTAAGAAACATGCTCCAAAGTTGATGTGATTATAATTGTTTTTTTTCTTGTTTCATGAAAACAATATGGCTTTCGCATGTTGTTTACACCAATTATAACACTGAATCATGTTTAATTATGTTAATGATATTTTATTAATAACAAAAAATATTTTTAATTGAAATAGCTTCACTGCTTTTTAAGAAATGATTAAAGATTATGCCAAATTATTGTTATTTGGAAATGTTTCTTATTATGATCTAAGGTGATTTACACCAGAGACATTTTTTACTTAATGCCCCACAAATAGATATCAAAATGAATTTTAATGTAGAAATTGAACAAATGGCCATCATATAAGAGGTGTATTTAAGTCAATTAATCAATACATTGAGAAGAAAATGAACATGTGTCATTGACCCTATAATGAATTACAAGCAAAGGCATTAAACTGTATGGCTTGTCACTTTAAGAACATCTCCTGCCAATTTAAATATTCTTTAGAGGAAGGACAGCCATTTCATGGTATAGACTAGACAATAACCGCTCTAAGTCTTACGGGTTCTCACACTTGAAGGACAGGTGTTTTATTTCCTCCATAAAAATAGGAGATGTTAGGCATTTAGCTGTTAGAGGTGTCATAAAAGGAAGGATTACTCAGGAGAGAGAGGTAAGGGTTAAAAGGGAACACGACATCAGAGAACAAGGAAATTGAAGCTCCCCTTTCAAAAGGCAGCTTCTATTCCCACTTCCTTAAATCCTCAAACTTGTTAATAATGCATTCACACACACACATCCAGATGTACAAGGACATACTGGAACAGATTATGGCGCCAACACACTTTACAAGTCTGCAAAGTTTTGGGTGAAAAAGAGGAGATAAGTTAAGTGTTATGTGATTATTTCCATCCCACTCTAACTGCTAAAAAAAAGCGTGGCATTCGTACGACGACCTTTAGTTCAGCGGATCGGAGCTGACCTGGAGATGAGCGCAAAAAAAAAGGCACGTCACAAATTGAGGTCACCGAAAAACCATTGAATGCCAAGCATTGATGCACAAACAGAGGGATGGCGGAGAAAAGGAAGTGAAAATGTAGAGGACAGCGAATGAGAAGGAACCGTGATGATAAGGGAAAGAAAAGCAAACTCAAAACATAAAAACCAGATGGTCTCACGTTCAAAGTCAAGGAAAACTATTGGGCCATGCTCAAGTTCGGTGCAAGCCAGCAGTTTCAGGAGATTTCCCATGATCCCCCTGGAACAGAGAGAAGGGAGAAGCGTGTGGGTCATGGGAGGTGTGGCAGACGTGTCTCTGGTGTTGGGTGTGTGTTCGTGTGAATGTGCGTGGTGTCTGGGGAGGAGGGGGTCGGGCGTATAGGCTTCGGGATGCACTTTCGATGTCGCTCCGGACACAAGAGATTCTCGGGTGATGTTAATATGGTCACTTGGATCACACTGAAACTCTTTCTTTCTGCTCCCTTACTATACATGAAGGGAAATGAATGAACTTTTGGTTTGCTTCTACATTAAGAGAGAAAAAAGAAATAGTTTCCAAATACAAAAGTCTGTCTTAATCTACCTAGAGGATGCATTTAGATCTGCTCCAACCCTGATACCTCCATCTCCAATCACACACATATACATCTGAGCACACGTACACACACTGTACACCAGCGAAACACTTACTTTCAAAATCCAGGAAAAAATGAGGACAGTTTTCTAAATCCTTGCCAAGGACTTTAATGAGGTTCCCCATGGCCGGCAAACCTGGGCAAGGAAGACAAATACATACAGTACAAAGAAATACAACCTATAATATAATCATTAGCAAGAATTCTAGACTTTCAGTGTGTGTTTTCACTGTAAAAGCTCTGGATGATACACTGTAGTAAGAGGCCAGAATGTGTATTGTGAAATGCTGGAAAAGAAAAAATGATGCTAGTTTTCTCGTGCGGTATGTAACGAAAAGACTATTTGTGTCAGCATCAGCAAAATAAACTTTTTGACAAAACATTGAGTGATATAACTTTGTTTTAATATTTTCATTTTCATCTATATTCATAGATTTAACCATTTTAATCCTATAATGTGTGGAGTGCCGCGATGTGACGAAGACAGCACACCAGATACTAACAGATCCCATTCACAAACAGCCAGATTCCCAACTGAGCACAGGAAATCTCGCAAAATCTCTTGTGGTCAAACGTGACTTTAATGCAAACAAACATAGAAGAAGAAAAAAATGTCTGTGATAATAGTGTTTGGACTGCTTTTTACAGAAAATTCATGGGGGGGGGGGAGAAAAAGGTTTGGATGTAATCGTTATGCTTCCATCTGCTTGCTTTCTGATTTGGTATAGCTTTGTTCCATGTGACAATCTACAGAGTGCATGAGCGTTTGTTCTCTGGGTTCCCCCCACACAACAGGATTTCTGATCATAAATATCCAACATGTTACGAATTCGTACAATTTGTCTAAACCCACGTGATGGGTAGGTTTAGGGGCGGGGTCAGGTGTAGGTCATTCGTACGAATTCAAACAAATTGGCCAACTCATAAAATATGTACGATTTAGCAAAAAACATACGAGTGAGTTCGTACGAATTCATACGAATTAGCCACCTCGTAAAATACTAATTGCCGCGAGATTGGGTTGGCTCCGACGTTTTTCCAAGCAGATTCCTCACTCTTAACACACCTCACACCACAAGAAAATCTGATAAGATACCTGTAGTCATTTAACCAGCTAGACTTTCGAACATCACATTTAGGTCTAGTGGTATGAGTCTGTGTATGAGCAGTGTTTTCAGCTGGAGTTGTTGGTGTGTATGGAAATCCAGTGAGATGGGAAGCATTCCATGTCTTTTCATCACTAAGTGTTTTGGCAACCGTGAAAGGATCAGTAAACTTTCTGTGTCCCTTAAGAAGATGGAAGGGGTTCCATACCCTCACTTTATCCCCATAACAATGGAAACAATGAGGACGAGCACCGCACTTAGCATCAGTGTACTTTTTCATTTTGTGTTACAGCCGCGTAACTCTTCGGCGAAACAGTCATGTCAGTTGGTGAGTTACTGAAATGGTATTTAAGTGCTGTATAGGGCAGGATAGATACGGAAGATCCACTGTCAACCACCAAATCAACCAAGGATTTAGCCTGATCGGCAGCAAATTCAAACTTGCTTTCTATAACAGCTCTGTCCAGTGTAAGATCAGTTTCTAGGAAAAGTCTCTCAGGTATTCGTGAGCTAAGCACATTCTCTACTAACTGATCGCGTATCATTCCTTCAATACTGGCACCGAACTCACATGAAACAACAAGCTCTCGCAAAGCAACACTGTAATGTCTCATGAAGCACCTAACAGCGTTTACGGAAGTAACAAAGTCACGAAATAGGCTTTCAGTGCATCCATACATCGTACACGTGTTAGGCAAAGAGAAGAAAATCCATTGTCCCTCTGTACCGAGGCATTGAAGCAGTACAGCTCTTCGTCTTTTGTCTGGCCAGGCATACCCTGCTGTTTCATCAATAACCCATAGTTCATTTTCAAAAATCCGAAGCCATGTGCTGCACGGCATAGCAGGCTCACTGGGGAAAGGCAGGAATAAACTCGGGAAAGGCACAATAGCAACAACCATCTTCGTGACCAACAATAGATATTAATGAATCACACGATACAGGAGTAGCGAACTTCATCCATCTTTACACTCCACTTGCGTTCTCCACACATTGTCATTGCACAACAGTTCAACAGATGTCCTTTTCAAAATAGCACTCACAAAACAATTAAATGACCAACAAAACAATGTTAATATAATGTTAGTCTTTTTTCTGTCGTCATTTTGTTTGTTGCAATGCAGCATTTGCATGCTGCAGGAAAATTAGCAGAAATAACTAATCATGACATATCACACAGGCAGATACAAACACCTTTTGGTGGTGATTTACTATTGTGTGACTTGTGATATAACTATATGTTGAATGAACAGAACTCAAACTAACGCAGTGTAACCAGGAGTGACTAATAGTTTCTTGTGAATTTGATCCATACTGAAAGAAAAACTGCTATGTGACATGATGCAATAATAGAAAATCAAGTTATGTTGAGCAGGATTTTGGCCCAATGAGATTTCAATGTGGGTGGGGCTACCCAGCGTGACATAAATAGAAATTGACAAAATGTCTTGTTGCATGTCACATTTACTGCTGGTTTGGACAAAAACATGTTTTTGGTGCTTATTGCTTTATTACATTGCATTTGATTAGAACATTATGTTGTAGTATCAATATAACTGTTCTGTTTGTTCGGTTTGTTCAATTTGCAGAAGCTAAATATCAATTGCAGTTGGTAATGGACACCAAATGTGCAGCTTCTCTTGATAATAGCTTGCATGAGCAGAATATTTCTGGACACAATGCTATTTAGAAACATTCAAGTAATAAAATAGCTGGATTATCATGGCATTGATAATAGCACAAACCTATCATTTCCCAAGAGACACAAATGTGCCAATGGACAGTGTTTGAAATAAGAATAGAAATAAGAATCTGACTGTTTCATATTTCGCCTTCTAAATCTTCCATATCAAGCCCTATCCTTTGCGTATGGCACACAAGGCAAAGATGGCTCCTCTCAGCCTGTTTATCACTTAAGAGGCAGTATCCCCCCCTTCTGCCTGTCTCCTGGCAACCACCAGTATAGAGCCCTGTTTCCATGGCTGGACCACATTGCCTCTCCCGTCTATCTGAGGCTTTCATAAGCTACCAGCCAAATCCAAGTCTAAAGTATACAACAGTCTATTAGAAGACCGCAAACATATCTATCTATCTATCTATCTATCTATCTATCTATCTATCTATCTATCTATCTATCTATCTATCTATCTATCCATCTATCCATCTATCCATCTATCCATCTATCCATCTATCTATCTATCTGCCTGTCTGTCTGTTATACCTATCTATCTATCTATCTATCTATCTATCTATCTATCTATCTATCTATCTGTCTGTCTGTCTGTCTGTCTGTCTATCTGTCTGTCTCATCTATCTGTCTGTCTGTCTATCTATCTGTCTGTCTGTCTGTCTGTCATCTATCAGACATCAATCGTGTCTAACCAAAGCTCTCGCTCAGAAAAGTGTCAACCTGCAATTAATCTTCTGCAGCTGTCATCTCAACAAAAAAATCATACAGCTGTCCATTACTTACCAGCCAACAAATGTTTGCCTTCCCTCTTCCAACTTCCCTTAAAAGCCTCACTGTGCTAGTCTTCTCCGTTTCCCAGTCCTATCTCAGTCTATTCCTCCCAGTACTCCTCCTCCAGAGCTGTGCCTGAGCCCAGCTGTGAAGAGTCTGTCTTAATGCGGTCGGTGCCGTACAGCCCCACAGGAACCCTCTCAGCCTTACCAACGGTCCCCTCTGCAGCTCTGCGTTCAACATCCCTCTGCTCTTTTCACACTTCTCTTTTTCTGACTGCTATTTAAAGGCAGGGCTTAATTTAAAATAGCCTGGTTAAACCGTTTCTCTGTGGTGCCACCTAATGTGTACGCTTGGTTTTGATAGAGTGAGAGGTTAGAGAAAAGGTGGCTTGTACTAGTGCATGGGTTTAACAATGCCTTGAAATCTCTAGCTGCAGTTTCCTGTGTACGAAACATCTCCTCTACTGAGTTTAAAAAAGCACCGTTGTTTTGTGATCTGCAATAAGAGAAAGTACCTAGTCTTTTTGCTATTTTCTGGTTTGAAATGAACGGTATATTAAAATTTGTTTTTGGGCTTCAACTGAAAAAGAAAGGAAATTCATTAAAGCTGACTTTGTAGAACTAAATACAGAGAACAGAGCCCTGGTGTACTCAGTTATTAGGAAGTAACCCTGGTGGAAGCTTGTTGGGCTGACCAAAAACAAAACAAAAATAAACGATTACAACTGACTGAGGTAGAAACTAAACTGAAAATCTTGTGCTTACATAGCAATATCACACTGTCTCTTTCTGATGTTCAGAGTCCAGACCTGGCCAGGGAAATGCATATTTATTGTAATATCACATCCAGGATGTTGCATAACTTTAACAGTAAAGCTTTTGTCTCAAATATCTGTTCATGATTTTATTACTGCTTATAAAGAGATGAACGGACGAAACGAATGCCTATAAATGTTTCTGCATGGCATCTGTTCGTAGGCTATTTTTGATTGGAGTTTTACTCTGCTGTTTGTGCTGAAACCGATAAGAAAATCTGCACCATCACAAATTGGGCAGACAGAATACAGTTGCTTTCAGACACTTCTGAGGTTTTTTTGCCTTCTATCACACATGCTGCCATATGGCCTGGCGAATGTGGCCGCATTGTTTTTTGGTTCATACCTTTGCTTGCGATTTTCCTCACAGAGCACTTCACTGCATCAAATGAGAGCCTGTATGTTTCTCCTGCAGTATCACAGCATCAGCCTCCACTACCTGAGAGGAACAACAAAAAATAAAGACAGTTGAATTCAGAGAAAAGGCTCAGAACGTGAACAATATGGCAGGGTCATGTGTGGATCTGAGGTTATGGCTGTGCTTACATACAGAGGCTTGTTTTAAAGCAGTCACTCTAGCAGACAATAAAGTGTTAAACCTTTGGGAAGGGATATTTTATATGTATTTGACAGGTCACAATCTGATTAATTTCTTGAGTGGCACGGCCGGCCACCAATCTATCATTACACCCAGCAAACACACTCGCCCACCCCAGTATAACCCTTCAAATAAGGAGCCACGTAAATTGTTAGCTCAATGCATTATGCGGCAATGTCTCATAAATCTGAGGCAGTGTGCAGCACATTGTGCATCACGCAGCACACAAAGCTATCTACTCACTGCAGTGGCTTTATGACTGATCTGATACTTCTACCATTACATGTGGGGATCATTTACCACACCAACATGATGCAGGCTGACTCAGAATCCATTCTACTGTTTAAAGTGTGAAATTTAAAGTTGTTAAAATACTTTTAAATCTTAATGTGCTGAGACAATAATAAGTAGGCAGTTTGTAGATTAATTTTCCCAGAAAGTGGAAACATTGTGTCTCGTGTCATTGACTCAAGCAATGAAATTATGCTTTACCTTTAAAAAACAATAACACACTGATTATGAAAATATATTCAATACCGTTCAACTGTTCAAACTTTTAAATGGTAGCGTATAACCATTCGTTTAGCTAGTAATCTTTATAACCGTGTTGGATGCATGCTGTGGAATTTCAATACAGTCCAGCAGTATATGACCTGCAATTAAATTCACTTCACATTGGGGGACTTCAGACTTAATGACCGTGCTGAGGACAGGGTCATCCGGGGTCACCTGGGACCAAGAAATATCTTTGAGTGCATACCTAGTGCATAAAGCAAACCTGTCCACCCCAAGAAGAAAAAGCGTGTTTAAATGTAAGAGGATAAAGTTGTAATGATTTGTACTGTGTCGGTCTTGACTGATGTACATGTCACAGTGAACAATACACAAGGTCAAGAATTTCTTAATGAACTCTGACCTTTGCCAGCGACATCCTAACAATGCTGTGTCAGGTCAAAGTAACTTCAAAGGACTTCATCTAAAGGACTTGCATTACAATAAAGAGCTCTCTGAGGAAACTGGAACAGATGTTCTCTTCTGCATTCAGTCTTTACACAAGGCTCTTAAAGTTATTTTAGCCCATTTATAGTTCCATTTGCACTAATGTCACCTTTATTTTCAGTTTTTGAAGCAGAAGCTTTAGGCTTACCAACGGACTGGATATCTCATTGGTTGTTCAGATTTCAAACAGTCTGCTCTGCAGCATTTCTTTGGGGCAGTACCTTATATGCCCCTTAAATGCTCATATCAGAAACTAGGGGAAGTAATACTGTATGTACCCTAAAGGTACTACTATGAAACTTTTGGGGGTAAATAAGGTACAAAGTTGTCCCTTTGAGGGTACTGCCTCAGTGATAAGCTGTGTAAACCCTAAAGGTTCAATTTGCACATCTGTACATAAAAAACAGATTGGTCTGGCATTGTGTTCTGCAAATATTTTAAGCTCTTGTGGTAAATTGTTCCTCATTTGTAAGTCACTTTGGATAAAAGCGTCTACCAAATGAATACACGTAAATGTGTGAATAGGTAGAAACCAATTATTCTATTCAGTATATTGTCGCAACGAACATTCAGGCTTGATGTTAAATATGTGAAAATGCTGTTTGCAAATTAGAGTCAAACTAGAGTAAAAGCCTCCAAGCCTACACATGATCAACCTTGAATGAGCCATCTGTTTGATCGGAATGTGCTTTTAGAGGGTGGCATCATTTATTTATGATTTAAATTCATGAAGTTATTATACTATATGGGTATGGTAGAAACTATAGCTCACAGTATTCTACCTGCCAATATAAAAAAAAATGACTCATTAATATACTTAAAACACAGAAGCACTTTCAAAGAATAATGAAAGTGTGTGAGTAATGAAAAGAAATGAACAAATGGCAAAAAGCTCTTTGATTTTTGTTGTCAGGTTTCGTTAAATTCTGTAAAATTGTACTACTTTTTGACAGAAATGTGAAAACGGCGCAATTTAACTAAATTCACCCTATTCAGCAGTCAACTTTAACCATAATTCAAAGACAATAGAAGAATAATGAAATTACATGTAAAGATGTACTTAAGTCCTACAACAAGTGGGTCAAAAATGTTCCAGCTAATTACAATTAACATGCAGTTAAGTGTTCGAAAACATTGAATTCAGTTCACACTCAAGTACAGTGCTTAGCATAAGTGAACACACCCATGCTAAAGGTGACTAAAAAGAGGAATAAAAATCATCTTTTGGAAATTGATCTTAATGCCTTAATTTAAAAAATGAGGAAAAATCCAACCTTTAAGGACACCAATTTTCTCTCTGAATGATTAATGTATCGTAAATAAATAAATGCTCTTCCTTAAAATACAGGTTGCATAAGTCAGGACACCCCTATGTTAAATTCCCATAGGGGAAGACAGATTTTTATTTTTAAAGGCCAGTTATTTCATGGATCCAGGATACTATGCATCCTGATAAAGTTATCTTGGCCTTCACCATATCTAGAGATTGGTATGGGGTACTTTCCATAAGATCATCTCTCAATGCAAATCAAACCAGCAATTAGGCTAACTGAAATAAAACCATGCCAATCTCTAGATATGGTGAAGGGAATGTGATGATGTGGGGCTGTTTTAATTCCAAAGGCCAAGGGAACTTTATCAGGATGTATAGTATCCTGGATCCATGAAATAACGGACCTTTAAAAATAAAAATCTGCCTGCCCCTATGGGAATTTAACATAGGGGTGTCCTGACTTATGCAACCTGTATTTTAAGGAAGAGCATTTATTTATTTACGATACATTATTCATTCATAAAGAAAATTGGTGTCCTTATAGGTTGGATTTTTTCAATATCCAAAAGATGATTTTTTTATTCCTCTTTTTAGTCAACTTTAGCATGGGTGTGTTCACTTATGCTAAGCACTGTATATACTTAGAAAGTGTATTACTTCCGTAATAAGTATTTTTTTCAAAAGTATGCTAAAGTGTACTTCTATTTCACAAGGGAAGTCAGGGAATAATAGTAGTGATGATTTCTCCATTTTCACTCTACCTATCCCTCTCACTTCCTGTCTATGACATGTCCAACTTTTTAATGGGCTTCATTATAGCTCTTACAGTGTGTGGAGACAGCATTAGCCTAGCATGGCGGGTCCTCAAAGAGAAATCGGTATTGAAAGTGGGCTCGCCTCTGGGCTTGATGGGAGATGGCAGCGGCAGGGCCGAAAGAAGCGAATGAATGGAAATCCAGTGCAACAGCTGAAAGGGTTGAGGATGCACAGCCATCATCAGCCCCTTGTCACCTACGCCAATATTGGAGAACAGCAAAACATGCTAGTACAGGAACTGGAAAGAGGAGAGAGAAAGAAGGGACAAAAATTCTCCACCGCGACCCCTCCCCCACGCTCTCTCCATCCACGGCGCTAGAAGAAAAAAGGCTGAGACCGGAGAATAGCACGGAGGGCAATTGCAAATTAGCATTGTGTGCCTTTGCTCAAGGGCTTGACAGGAGACAAAAGTCTTGATCGTAGAGAATCTCTCATCTTTTTGCTCATTCCTTTTGATGACTGGAATTTAATTATAGAGCAAAATGAATCTTTAGATTTTGGAATTTTCCAATGAATTGCATTTTTAGAGCCTTATTGGCAAAAACACAATGCAAAACAATGAGCTAACATCAAACGAACAGTTAGCAGTGGATAAATAGATTTTTGATTTCACTGTTTTGCTTCATTGTCCTCTTAATAGAAATACAGTGGCAATATCCAGATCTGTAATAACCAAATTCTATCCTCAAGCTCATTTTTATCTCTTGTTTTTGAAAGATATAGAAAATCCCCTGAGAGAATAGCTATTATGTTTTTAGTAGCAAGTTTGTCAGCAAAACACTGGAAAGTATCATTAAGAGAATGACCCACACATTTTAACACTGGCACGTGCCCCGTGTATTGTGATATCACTGTTTTCACCCTTTGTGACGTTTAAACAAAAGACCCTTACACTTCTTCACTGCTGTTGGTGTGACTGAGCCCTTCTGGCAGCACATCAAGCAAACAACGTCTACCTGCCAGTTTGTGTCTGTTTTACCCATTTCTCATGCCGCCTCACTCCCCTTGTGGAACACACCTGCTCAAGGTCAGGGAGCAAAACCAGGTGCTAAATATAGTAAGAACACTTGCAATCTCCTTGGAATAAAGCGCCCATCACGCCTGATGTCTTAGTTCAGAACCATTTGGAAAAGACCAACATGAATTTCCAATGGTCCAAGCTGGTTTATGCTGGTCGTTCTAGTTGGTGGACCGAAGTAGTCTTGCTGGGATATCAGCACACTAGCAACCCGAAGATCAGCATCCATAACAAACATCTTGTAGCCACAATTAACCTGATCAAAATGTCTTTGCAATATTCAAAATAAGAATCATAAAGCAGTGATTATCAGATGACTTTGCTTTAAGATGCAAATTTATACTGGTGAACAAGTTGCGATCATTACAGTTTTTTGTAGAAACGTAAAAAAAAAAGTTCTTAAAATCAAACCTTTTGCAATTGTTATTTATATTTTTATGACTATTTTTTGTTACTTTGTATTCATTTTAAATCAGTTTAAATAAAATATTTTTCCTTATACTTAAACAATTTGTTACAGTACTTTATTAATGTTAATGTTTTAACGTCAGCATAAAAAAATACAACTTTTCATTGTTAGTTCATGTTAGGTCAGGTCCATTAAATAATACCATTACAATATTTGTATGCACAGCGTGACAACAATGAGGCTTTTGATGCACATAACTAATGGAAATTTCAATATGACCCAGTTTAAAAACTTGGAGCAAGGATATTTGAGTTTGTTTTAGCCTGCTCCTCAAGCTTATGATTGCTCATTAAAGCTTTTGGTGGGATGTCTGACAGCAACTTTAATTTTCTCGCTGCTCGAATTTTGCAGGGCAGATAGACAGATAAGAGGAGATGAGAGAAACTGGGTATCAGCTCTACCATCACTCTCTTTGCCTCTGACCCTCAGAGCCTGTCTACAAAAAAACTAAAGTCTCCGTCTTGTAACAGCAGTCTAGTTCTCACTGCCCCAATAATTTGAACCAGCCTTTAAGGGAAGTCATTTTTTGCTATTCTGTTTGGTAAGTGAAGCTAGATATTTTAATCACTTAATCATTTAAGTATTAAAATTTATGCAAGGGTTAGGGTTTTGTTTCCTAATGTTTCCATAACAGCTTTCTGCAACCCGGTCACACTAAATGCGTCTCTATACCACGCATTGTGTTTATCGTGCAATTTTCTATGTGTAAATGAGTTTTGGCCCCCTACGCATGGGTAGGTTTAGGGTAGGTTTAGTAGTATGTATTAATACATAATACGTATGTATTATATGTATGCACATAAAAACTCTTTTTTGCGTATAAATTGCACGATAAACACAATGAGTGCTGTAGAGACGCATTTTCATGAGATCAGGCTGATATGCTAGACATCAGGACAATGGACATTTTGTTTAGACATACCTCTGCAACTCTCATATTCCCGAAGGTGGTGATGCACTGATCAAAAAATGCATGCAAAAGCATAAAAAGGTCCTGATACTATCTTCTGTCATCTAGATACATTATTGTCCTTCTGAAAGAGATTTCTGAGCCTGCATCAGTGTAAAATGTCTGGCCTATATGCAATGGATGCAGATAGACATACCATCTCACATGGCGCTGTCTCAGCCTTTGCTCTCACCTCAGGCCTGTAGGAAATCAAAATGTGGACATAGGTCACCATGACCTAATATAGTATCTGTAACCATTTCCTCTGACAGCTGTTCTGAGTTATGTACATATTGTATATGTACGTAAGAAAATGGAGCTTAATTTATTTGAAGGATTAGCGCCAACATGCACTTGAAGCGAGACACTGATCTTGAAAATGGCTAAATCAATCACAATTACGTTCCTTCCAGTTGAACACATTGAGGGTAAATGAAGTTGCAAATTCTTTCAATTAATTATTAGCGTTAAAAGAAAGTTTGATAAAGAGCCTGACCTCGTTTAGCGAGACAAATTTTTAAGCTTCCTTTTGAAACTTCATTAATATGCCATAAGATCCATTGGCAAACTTTGTGATATTATTCCTGTAAGTCATTAAAGTCATTAAAGTGAAAGTATAGTGGGACTTTAAGAGGGGATCAGACAGGGATAAAAAAAAAAAACATTCAAAAATAGTATGTGTGCCTTTGCACTTCAGAATGGCTCTGTAATCCCTCATCTTTTTATTTGAAATGTCTTTTGAACTGAAGTTAGCGGTGTAGACATTAATCCAGCATTTTGATAGCACTAAGGATTTAGTTTGATTTGATTCGTATTATTATAAAATTAGCCTGGTGTTTTATTGCGGTTTCAAAGTTAATCCAGTAGGCCTCTCAAGAAAGATGTCAGCATCTTCATGGAGATAAATGGCTCTAAGCTAAAAATCGCATAGCAAGGTGTTCCTTTTAAATCATACACTACTTCACAAATACAGATGCACAACGTCTGTTTTTTTGTCCATACAATGGAAGTCAATGGAATCTGCTGTTGCTTGAACCCCAACATTTTTCAAAAAAATCTTGTGTTTTGAAGATTTGTCGAGGGTAAATGATATAAATGATATCAAGAACTTTCATTTTGGGCGAACTGTCCCTTAGGTAATACAAAAGGAAGTTCTTGGTGTGAAGGGAAAACCTGTTTGATAACAGTATTTTTTTCAATTTTGTTTGGTATGTGAAGCTAGATAGTTGAAGCTACACTTAATGATATCAGTATTAAAAAGTATGGAAAAGGTTTAAGTTTTGGTCTAATACTACAGAGTGTTAGAAAAAAGGAAGTTATTTGTATTCTGCACGATATTCAGCCTCCGGGCTTGATACATATGCATTATAATGAATGCATGGGTCAAGCTGCAGTGGAGATGATGGAACCTTGTGGCAAGGTTAGCAAAGACAATTCAGCCCCCTTCTCTTTTAATTCCCACACTCTATGACTGTCCAGCTTCAGGCCGCTTGTCATGCCACATATTCTACACTGACCCACTTACAGTACAGCACATATATAATGCTCATGTGAAGGCGGGGGTCAGAGTCTTTGCCACCAGTACAGTTGCAGAAATCACACATCAGCCGAGAGCAGAACGCTGAGAATGAACTGCTACTGTATTGGGCTTTAATGCTTTTCTTATTTACAGCCAGCAGATTTTTTTAATACAATTTTCTGAAATAAGAATACAACAAAGAGAAAAGGATCTGCACTGTACCATCCCTCTATCCATCTAGCCTGATTAAAACAAAGAAGGGATAGAGAGGTGCAAGATGGACACAAGGTTCAGACGATCTATGACATGGAGGTATAAAGAGAAGGAAAGTAAGAAATGCAGACAGGCATGTTTCCATGGGCGAAGGGGAAAGATTTGAGGTGAGAAACTTGCATCATTGGCTGCAGCCAATCAGAGGCCTCATATAAAATGTTCAAAGGGAGTGTCCTAGCAACAGACAAGTAAATACATTTTCAGCCTCAGATTGATTTCATATAAGGGTAAAGCACATATTTTTGCTAAACTGACATCTTGAT
The DNA here is from genome assembly GCF_051911475.1 of Siphateles boraxobius. Lineage (NCBI taxonomy): Eukaryota > Metazoa > Chordata > Actinopteri > Cypriniformes > Leuciscidae > Siphateles > Siphateles boraxobius. The sequence goes on from NW_027508975.1 coordinate 10,220,532, forward strand.
GTGTATGCGGTTCTGACACTGAACTAATGAGGCTCATGTGATTTAATGATACAATTCTGAACTTTTTTGGTTTAAAAAGCATTTCAAGTATTCATAAAATACAAACCTACGCAATATGCACTTATGAATTATATTTTGCTGTCAGCTCCATTTATGTGCATTTTAACAGTGATCAGGCTCATTTTGAGTAATTACACATCAAATTTTGTATAATTCAAGTTATTTAATTGACACTGAGTGTTTTTTTTGTTATGTTTTTGTAAATGTGCAAAAAACAATTATTTTGTATATTCAGTAAATTACAGATCTTGTATCCACCCAACCTGATTTTTTTTCCTGACATGCCAGGGGTCTTTTACAATCGAAAACATTCATTTCCGGACATGTATGACCAGACTCCATATTCTAGGGCTTCATTCATACATCTACCTCTTTCTCCCCCCCCCTCAGGTGTGAATTTCCTCTCCCATACCCCGCTCATGAGAACGAGAACTAATCGAAAAAAGGAGTGGTTCATCTCTCCATTCATGATTTCATTCATTTCTCTCAGCCGTTCACATGCTACATGTTTTTAGCTATAACAATGCACAAGCTGCACACATACAACCGCATGCAACCTAATTAGCCCTGTGTGGTTTATCGTTTACAACAAATGCTTCTATATTTGTCACCGGGGGATAAAATGCCATTTCTATGAAGATCACTCTGCCTGAAGGGAAAACGCTTCTATGTCCACAAAAGGGTTGATCAACGAGAACATCCATAACTATTTACCCATAACACCTCCTTATGCACCACTGGCTTTGGTTAATATCAGAGGTTGAGTATTGATTAGACTAATAGGTGCGTTAATTAGCCTTACTAAAGCAGACGGTTACAGGACACGTACGTGTAATACAACTGGAGTGTTGTGTGTTTGTGTGTTAGTGTGTGCATTCTGCCATGTGCTGCAGTGAAAGAGGACGAGCCCCAGTTGACCGATCGTGGGGCTAAAAAAGTAGAACACCCCCTTCCCTTCCCTCTCCTCCAATCCCTCCTTCTTCCGCACCCAGTCCCAGTATAAGCCGGCTGCGATGGATGCCGGTACAACATCCCCTAGGTATCATGCTAGCACATCAACAGCATCTCTCTCTCCCCAATCAATGAGGATGAATGAAGCAGAAAAAGATACTGACACACACAAAAAGCTGGAAACAGAAATAATTAGTGCGCCCTCTTACCGGCTCGGTGTGTTTCAGGGAGAAAACAGTGGTCCAGCGCTTTCCGTAGGCAAAAGGAAGAAGAGAAAGAATGGAGGGAGTAAAATAAAAGAATGAAAAGGGGAAAATGAGCAGGGCCAGAAACTCCTGTATCCCAGGGAGCTGAGACTGTGGGTTTCCCTAAACGCACGGCTAGTGTCTGCTTAAACCACAAGCTTACGCTGAGTGTGTGCGTCTCAATCTCCCCCTCCCTCGCTTGCGTTCAGGCACCAAATGGTCTCTCTCACTGTCTCTCTGCTTTCAAGACAGTCCTGCCTAGCAGCTGCTCATCTATGAGAAATAGAACGCTCTGTTCCCCTCTCTCTCTCTCTCTCTCTCTCTCTCTCTCTCTCTCTCTCTCTCTCTCTCTCACAAAGACCTCCACTAGCCTCTCCCCTTCACACCCCCTCCCCCTAACTAACAACTGACTGCTGGGGGGGGGGGTTGTGGTGGTAAGGGGGCGCGAGTATGCAAGCGGATGATTTGCACGAGTGTTGTTTGTTTGTGTATATAAGGGTGGGGGGATTTAACCCTTCTCCTTCAGGCTACAACAGCAGGTGTGTGTGTGTTTGTGTTGGTGGGTGACATCGACGTGTCCCCTCCGAAAAGGTGATGAGTCGCTGTGCTTATGGGGAAGGTAAAATGATGCACATCTAAGTGGCCTGAACAGCTATTGTTTGTGGTCGTCACACGATTCAAACCTACATAAAGACATTCAGCCATGTAGACTAGCACAGGACTGATGTTGGCGCATCAGGGAAGGTATAAAGATGTCCTCGGATGTAAAATGCATATTAAATTCATTCAAGCAAACCTGGGTACTGGATTTACAGTACTCTGTAAAAAAAAAAAAAAAGATTTTTGTTGTAGTTGTAGGTAAAAAAAAAGATTATTGGAGTATGTTGGGTTTTTTTTTGTTGATTCAGCTGCGGGCGCCATTTTCCGTTGAGATGTGGGAATTCATTTGACCCGCGATGCACGGGAATCCATTCGACTCGCACTATGGGTATTCTCTAGCCATTGAGCGTACATTATTTGAGCCCCTTTCACATATAGCGTTGATCCGAGAAAATTGCCATGGAATTGCTAGAGTACCTTACGTGTAAACGCAAACACGCCCAGGGATTGATCCCAGGATCGATCCCGGGATGGGGACCTGGTAACATTGTTGGGATCAATCCCGGAACTCGCACTGTGTGAACAAAAGGTAGGACCAATGCCATAAGGGGTCTGTCGTAGTGATGACGCTGAAGCTGAGATCGTTCACCAGCTTAGTGGAACAGTACACGATGCGCTAGTTTGTGACTGAATCAGAAAAAAATGCACAAATGTGGTTTCTCAAGAGATAAATCGGAGATCAAGCAAACCTAAGAGGCTGCGACATTACACGTCTCATATGCCCGTGCAGGTTCGCTGCCGCCAGGCTGAGAATGGCCGGGCCGCCTTACCCCTCAAACACCGTGGCCCTTGGGCTAACAGACTAAAAGCTCTAAAAACTCATGTGTTTTTATTTTTCTGATGAAAATGTTCCAGTTTAACAGAGTTAACTTTCATTTCATCAAAATATTCAGGTTCTGTCAGGAGACGGCATAGTGTTCCGATACGTCAGTGGGTGACTCATGCTTTGCGCAAAAGTACAACAAAATGTTTTGACGAAATTGAGAAGAACAAGAGTGTGTCGAGGATGGCATTGTGTGTGAGTGTGAAAATGCTTTTAGACATGCCTACCCCTAGTGTGAGCCTCCACCAGTAATAGTAGTGCATTAAAAAAGAGTCAGACAAATGTATATCTAATAATAGATACAAGCCTTCCTGTCAGGGTGCTCTTCTCAATAAGAGGATGTTGTGAGGTTTCAATTTCAGACTTGCTCACATATTCTTTCTGTGTTAATGTGCAATTCTCTTGTCACAGTCTGTTAAGCTATTTCTTCCTGGTTGTGAATGCATTCACAGCTAACTTAGATATCAATGCTTAATTTTGAAAATGTATTCATGATTTATTTTAGATGCATGTGCAAAAGACACATGAGTCTAGGCAAAGCCCCTTTAATAAGAAAAGTAATTTCACTCGACGGCCATCTTTGAAACGCCTCTCAGGCATGCAAGTGCAGCTCCTATCTTTTTGAATAGGGGAAACATCAAATTCTCCAAAACTGTTTGCCAAGCTTACGATTAAATTTCATATTTGAAATCACCAAGGAAATCTAACAAGTTTCTCATAAATTTTGTTTCTAAATGCTCGAATCATGACAGAAAACTAAATTTGTCAGCCGGGATCAAGCTAATGCGCATGCACAGTGGAAGTGCACGTCTGACTTACTGCTGAGCTTCTAACGGCAGCTGCAGTGACGCCGTGACTTTACCAATCGGTGATTGGCTCTTATTTAGAAGGCGGGACTTATACCACCATATTGAGCACTGCACTATTCATATAGAGCACTGCCTATTCAAAACAATACGAGTCACACGTCTTGTGTAATTTTATAGTCTTTGTTCTAGGTTATTCTGGGTGGTTGCTAGGGCGTTGCTATGGTATTGTACGTGGTTGTTGTGTGGTTGATAGAGCATTGCTATTTGGTGTGGGAGGGGTTGCTAGGCTGTTATTATGCCTATAGCCTCTGTGGCACGTCCTGATATTTGGTTGATCCTGGAACAACATTCCTGTTTGAAAATTTAGTCCTAACCCGATCCCTACCTGTAAACCTAACCCTACCCATAAATTATCATTAAGTCAAAGGGAAATAAATAACACTGATGTAGAAGCACCTGACGTTGGTTGTAACATCATTACTCCAGTCTCCAGTGTCACATGATCCTTCAGAAATCATTCTAATATGCTGATTTGGTGTTCATAACACATTTATTATTATTATCGATGTTGAAAACAGTTGTGCTGCTTAATATTTTTGTAAAATATTCCTTATTTCTTTAAAATAAAAAATCTTTTGAAACATTATAGATGTCTTTACCGTCACTATTGATTCAATTGAATGTGTCCTTGCTGAATAAAAGTATTAGTTTCTTTGTTTTAAAAAAAAAAATAGAAACTTACTTGCCCTAATATTTTGAGCAGTAGTGTATTTTCCATGTTTCATCATCTGAATTATTGACATCAATAGTCTATTATAACACAAACAACACAAAACCTGAAAATGTCATACAGTATAAATATGTTTACGAGAGGGGAAAAATACTCTTTTGAAGGTTTCAGAATAATACCTTATTTCAGAGGTCGACAGCTCATTACAATCCAACTATTTACTATTGCATCATGCTTTTATATCTGAAGTAACAACCGTCACTCCACCGAACCCCCTTCAACACCCCCTCATTCAGTAAACTCCACTTCCTCTTCTGTTTATTATGCGAATATTAGCCCAGTGACCTAAATCTTCCAATGGAGGGTGGAACTGCTCTAGTGAACACGGCTGTTTGCCAACCTGCCTGTTAGTGTTGGTTTGGTGAACATCTCCAGACATGTTGAATCCAAGGGAACAGCTGTATTCTTGAACTCCAACCACTCTGTTAAACAATGTACAGCATGTGATACCAACATCCATTGAGATGTATTCAGTGTGTATACTATGCGTGGGAGAGTATGCATGTCTATGTCACTATTAAAAGAGGGAACCAATTACAAGATGCATTTGACTGAGACAAATTAGTTTGGGATCCTTTTCTTATGCCTGACAGTTCAAGAATAATTCCGTGCTTGAAATTTGAGATTGTTGATGGTAATGAATGTGGAAGTGCGACCTGCAGCGATTACATATGTAGCATAATGCATTCAGGTCTACGAATGGATGTGATGACTCATGCTAATTAGCATTTAGTTGAGTTTGACCTTTGCAGGAAATCATAGCGCTCTGGCATTCACCACTCCAACACTGAATAGTACAAGCAGCCACCATCAGGCCAAAACTGATGCCATTATTAACTCTCAATGCTAATGATCCAGTTGCAAAATGCGATGACAAAAAATTGCTGAAATGTCCTGTTTAGGGCGCTACTTAATCATGCAAACTAATTTAGAAGTTTTGAAGCATTTAATATCATAAGTTCAGTGGGTTTTTAATGGGTGGAACTATATATTTGTGGGTGGACAGTAGAGCTAAGCAGCACGACACTGACATTTCTTGATAGTATTGTAATACAGATTTCACTTTATGCCATTAAATCCTAAAACAATAACACAACTTTGAAGGCTTTTTGGCAACACGTCAGTATGTGTTTTTTTGTATCTCTATAAGCCACAACAATTTTAAATCCTACTTTAAGTTCTTTGGAGTGCTATTTTTTATTGAATAACAGGATTAGTTCACCCAAAAATTCATCCAAATTCAAAAATCTCATCCTCGTGTTGTTCCAAACTTTGGTTCATCACAAATGAAGATTTCTATTGACGATATTTGTAGGGTTACTTCAGTGCCGTCGCAGGTGGGGAGTGAGGCCCTTTGCGAACTCGTGAGGCCCCCCCCCCACCTCCCACCTGTGCTTTTGTTTGTGTTTTGAAGATGAAAAAAATGAGGGTTTGTAACGACATAAGGGTGAGAAAATGATGACAGAATTATCATTTTGGGGGTTTTGGGGGGGGGGGGGGGGTCTTTTAAATAAATCTTTTAGGGGCCCTTCTGAAGACCAGAATAACCCAGCGTAGCCCAGCAGAAATGGTGCTGGTGGACCTGCACTGACAAGATGTTCACCAGCAAAATTTAGGTAAATCAAAATTAAAGGTAAATTTAGATATTTCAGGAAAAGTCTACCAGCACACCATGATTCCATGTCAGCCATCCCAGGTCTATTCATCGAGGGAGGATGGCTTTTAGATTAATTTGGGGAACACAAATTCAGCAGACAAGCCCAACCTCTATTTGCTGAAATATTTATAATTGAGCTACATTTTCATGCAGTTCAAAGCTGAGCCGTCCATAATTCATACCAGGTCTATTATTTTTTGGGTCGATTGTGTCATCCCATACAGTTGCCTTGAGCTGTGGACAAAAATAAAGTAGTCCATAAATGTCCAGCCAACCGAAAAAATCTCATGTAAGATGCTAGAGCTCAATTTAAGGCTTTAAATGCATGTGAAATCATTGCTAGCATTCTACCGGCATTATCAACAGATCTCTATACCTGAAAACTGACAGCATGTTTGATTGATGCAGGGTTTTGTGACCTTGGATTCTTCTGGTTTTAATCTTGCCAAGGGCTTTTGTGATACATTTAAGTCTGCACCTGTCTTCATGTGATGTATTTTATCTGTGACGCCTGCAATGACATTTGGTTTGTGCTTTTGTGGGGGTGGTGAGAAACACAAAGAAAAGTCTTCAAATGATCCCACTCAATGAATGATCCTCAGTACAGGACTGACGCCACAGTCATCTGAAAATAACCCTCACAAACATGCTGTAACATGCTATCATCCCACAGAGAAATCCATAGGCATATTAATCACATCCCTCTCTCTCCCTCCCTGCTCCTAAATCTATTTTTGTACTTTTATTCGGGGCCACTCAAAGAGGTGCCGTTTTTCACACTATCTCCATCACTTACCCCCTCCACCTCCCCTTACTCCTCTAAACACCCCCTTAAAACGTGAGCAGATAGTACGGCCCAGCTACACTCTTGCTCATGCCTCTCGCCACTCTCACTCTCTCCATATAAGGGCAAAATGCATTGAGAAAGAGCGGGAGAAGGGGCTGTACCAGCTCTCAGAGGCAGGCAGGGGGACATGCTCTGTGGAGAATGAGAGAGAGAATGAGCAGAGGTAGGGAGGGAATCAATGGTTCTGAAAGGACAGCGCCTTGATGTTCCCTATGAGAGCAGGATAACATCTAGTACAGATTCAGAGCTCTAGTCTAAAAAGGTGAAACAGGAAGGACACTAATAGTGTGGCTAAATGATTAGCCATGACTGTGAACTTTTGTCAGTTTCTATGATGTTTTCTCAGTTTCTATGTTCATTTTAGTAGTAAGCTTTGGTAAGGCAAGCATCATTTTAGCTATTGTTCAGACGTTAGTGAAAGCCTTATGGTTAGTGAATAGACACTAATCTATTAAGTTATCAGATTAGAGGGGAATAATCCCATAGACATACTTTGAAGAACAGACTCAAGCAATATCTGGAGACTTTGAGGTTGGCTCTCTTGACTAAGGCCACCCAGGACACCTGAGCAACAGCCTAGAATAACCTTAAAGGGTTAGTTCACCCAAAAATGAAAATTATCCCATTGTTTACTCACCCTCAAGCCATCCTAGGTGTATATGACTTTGTTCTTTCAGCCAAACACAATCAGAGTTATATTAATATTCTGACTCTTCCAAGCTTTAATATGGGAGTAACTTGAAACTAGCAGGAAGAGTGACCTCTGACCTATTTTTGTCCTATTTTTGTGTAACGTATGACGTATTGACGAAACGCTGGTCACGAATTCGAAGTCGAAAAAATAATTTTTAAACAGATACTGTATGTCAGAGGAGCATGAGTTGCCCAGCCCTATTAGTTTGAACTGTGAGAGGCGTCTAGTCTCACCTAAGCTTGCGGTACTCCTTCATCCATACGTCATACGTCAGGTCAGAGCTCACTCTTCTGTCAGAACTCAACTCGTGTATGGCCGTTACCGGAAGACAGTGATTACAGTAATTTTTGGGTGAACTAACCCTTTAAAAATGCCCTATGATGACCTAAAACCATAGCAACTGCTTAGCAACACCATAGCAACCACAGAGTACACCATAAAATTGCCTTAGCAACTGCCAAGAACACCCATAGCAACCATCTAACTCTGCTAAATCAAGACATCCTGCCAATTGCCCCCGAGGCAATCAGTATACTCATAATACATATTCTCACATAGGCACTTGTTTCAAATATGTAATTATTATTGGACTGCTCCAAGGCAAATGTTTAAAACATTATTTGCATATGTGTGCCTTTGTGTGTGCCACATGCTTTTACAGGTGGATGAATGCCTGTGTGCCAGCACATTTTGTTGTGACAGATTGACCATTTCAAATTAGACCACACTGTACTGGCTACGTCTTCCCACACAACACTGCTGAGATCAGACACACATTAGTGTGGATAATGAGGGCTGCCCTCATTGTAACACCTGAGTGCTGACAGAATCTTTTCTCAGATGCCACACGCTCACAGATCAAAAACGACCTCATCATTCATACATTTCAGCCTCACTCAGAGCACAAATATGGAGTTCAGGGTATGACACCGTATTTTGTTATATGCAAATACATTCTCAAACAATTCTTGAAGGGATTGTTCATCCAAAAATGAAAATTCTTTCATCACTCACTCACCCTCGTGTAATTTCAAACTGGTATGACTGTCTCTCTTCTGTTAAATACTCAATGAGTTATTTATAGCAGAATGTCAGAGATGAAAATAAAGCAAGATTTTCAGAGGACACAAAACTATCTTTTGAATTCACATGGCTTGGAAATTAGTGCAAATACACTCTTAAAAAAAAGGTTGTAAAAAGGTTTTTTGTAGCGAAGCCATAAGAGAACCTTTATTTTTATGACTGTAGGGTTCTATGAGCACGTTTATGATGATTTTATCATGTCTTTTGTCTTATTTTGCCCTTTTATTAATGTGACCGTTCTTGGTCTCTATATCCACTTTCATTGTCTGAAATAGAGCAGTGTGCTTATTCTTCGAATCTTTTATTGTGTTCTATTAAAAAAAAAAGTTGTTCGGTTTGAAGTTACATGAGGGTGAGTGGCAGTGAACTATCCCTTTAATCATTTAGAAAATTGATAAAAATATAAAAAAATGTAATTCTTCTTAGTAATAGTGTGACCAAATAAATAACCATTTTATTTCCACAGAATTATGTCATACATAATGGACATAAGTTTTGTGGATATTGTTCTCTCAATCAGGCTTGGACGCAATGACCAAAACTGAAGTAAAACTCAAACAGGTAGGTTTCACATTCGAAGACCAATTGCATCACAGCGGCGCACAAAGGCTCCTTCAAATGCGGCCTTGAAATGCATCCTTCGTTTCCTGGTTTATGAAGGATACAACAGATGGATCCTTCACAGCCTAACCTACCCCAGAATTCATTGTGCGCCAATGACGACAGGATTTGTTTAGAGATATTGCTGGAGTGTGTCCTCCTATACTGCTGGTGTTCAGTAGGATTATGTGTTTTGATTGATGGAATGTGTAAATCCTCTTCAGCGAAAACTTGATAAGAAACTGCTAAGACTATGTGAATGATGTCTGAATGATTTTATGATTTATAGATATTGACACCCAAATAATTTAAGCTTTTGTTGTCGTTTATTTCACAAAGTTAATTCTTGTAAGCACTTATTGTGACTGACCTTTGAATAGTGTATTCAATGATTCTCCTGTTGTAGATTCTGCTGTATGCAGTTTAGTGGTATTCAGTTTCCTCATGTATTGACTACTGGAGCTGGGATTAATGTTACTGCACCAATATCATCTCTAGTCACCCCACAGCATCTCAGACTGCTGCTGAGTCTTTGTGTGAGAGTCTGTCTACAGTTAAGGCTTGTAAGTGTTGTATAGTGTATTTATGTGTTTATCTCATGCTTACACATTCTTAATCCTCTCTGTCTGAGAATAGAGTTCAGTAATTGCTTACTCTATAAGAAGGCTGTGATAACTGACAAGCCAGAGTTAGGGGTTGTGGAACCCCCCTTTTTTCTTGATAAACAGCTCCTTTTGTATCATCTTTGACATATTCCTGAATCGACTGAACCCAGAGTTGCAGAGTTGCATCATCTTTATGCAAGTGCAAGTGCAAGTTGACCTCCTCACATATCTATTTGTGTTGTTTTCACATTCATCTTCTGTTGTTTTTATTGACACTTTCTATTTTCTTAGTGGACCCACCAATTAGTGCAGGCAGATGGTGCGCATGACGGAAGAACATTTGAGCTGCATTGTGTGACAGACATAGCGGCAGCAAATGGACAAATTAAGTATGTTGAACTTTCAAGCACTATTTGAATGTCTGAGACAGTATTAACTCTGTTGGAGAACAAGATTTTCACATTATTGTTTACCGTATGGGTAGGAGGAGAATATGAGGAACTTGGGTGAGGCCGAGCATGAATTGCCGCTGTGGGTGTGACAGTGTATGCTGTTTTTTTCCTGCTTGCCAAGTGTTTGATTGTGGGCAGTTGTAAAATGAAAACCTTGGAAGCTTGTTTGTCTAAGTTGGTTTGAGTGTAATTCTGAACTGAGCTGAGTGAGAATGTGTTGGGTGGTTTTATTGTGGTGAGGTAAGGGAACTAGAGCTTTGGGGGATCTCAGCTATAATGATGCACTACAGATGCAAATCTGTTTAGTCACAGGTTCCATGAGGGAGCCAGCCAGAGGAGGTCTGGGAGTTAAACCTCAACTAACTCTATTAATGTGTATTATCTCCTTGGTACATCTATGTGTGTGAGGGTGGTGGGAGTGTGGAGACCTGGGAGTTCCTTATCTTGGCAAAACATCTGCTCTACTAATCTCTATTAAACTGTGGGCTCTCCTAATTTACCCACTTCTTTCTGGGCTTGCTTCGAGCATCCAGTTAGAGTCCTGGATTGCAGCGAGACCCTCAAGGGAGACCAGTCTCTGGGAAGAAATATCAGGGGGCTGGAATAATGGAGTATTTGGAGATAAGCCTTGAGTAACCTTCAGGAATTGCCTGTAAGAGACATAGTCATATACTCTTATGAAGAAAGTGTTGATTACTGTCAGTACTTGAGAAGTGTGAGGAGAGTGTCATGGGAGTCTTTAGTGAGTGCTGCTTGTTGAGGCAAACATCACTATTATTACAGTATTTCTCATACTTGACATTCTTAATATTCTTCAAATCACTCTGACCTACCACCCTACCAAACACCTAATAACCATTGAGAATATAGCAGCAACCATACCAACAACCTACAGTAACACTGCACAACATCATGTTAATTGCCTAACAATGCCCTAGTAACCACCCAGAATACTCTAGCAACATTCTAGCTACCACCCAGAATACCAACCACCTAACAATGCAGTAACATCAAATTAGACCACATACTGTAGCAACTACCTGGCAACCACCTATCAATGCATAGGCATCTTCAGAAAATGTAAAACTGTAGTTGCTACCTGTAGTTGACACCTATAATACTACCTACCTAGATGGTACTGTGTGTGTGCTATTGATTAATAAGAGATCTTCCACCAACAGCGAGTCATTTAGTTACTTAGAATCAGCAATCATTCAAGGTGTTTATTGGACATATCTGTCATGGAAGAAATGTGACGGAAAGGCATGATGTTCACAGTAGGAGCTGGCACGTTTTCCTTCCCATTCGTGGAGAAAGAGGGGGAGATAGACATTTGTACAGTGACTCATAGTGTGCTTTCATACATCATACCAGCTATAGCTGCCACGGGGTTGGACACCCACGTACTGAACTGTTTCGAATGCAGAAAGCCTGAGTAAACCTCTGATCATCACTGGAGCTCCTGTTGTAAAATATGCACCTTGACACAACATAAATGAGAGGTGGGAAAATGAAGTTAAAGGGAGGAAAACGAAGACAAAGAATAATAAGGGACTTTTTTTCTGAACCGTGAGATGTTGCTCTGCGTACAACAATTTGTGTGTGTGCTCTCATTCTCTCTCTAGAGAGAGTAAAATACAGTCTAACAATGGAAATGTGCCGCCTACACATTTACACTGGGAAATAAATTGTGTGTGTGTGTGTGTGTGTGTGTGTGTGTGTGTGTGTGTGTGTGTGTGTGTGTGTGTGTGTGTGTGTGTGTGTGTGTGTGTGTGTGTGTGTGTGTGTGTTCAATTTTGTGTGTATGTGCTTCATTGGTCACATCTGCAAAACCCTGCTTGAAGAAGAAAGATGAGTAAGATGATTTTTGGTTCTTTAGTGTTTTAATGTTTATGTTTGCATGCATACACATCTGTATAAGTGAATATGTGCATGGATGAATGTAATTGTTGGAGTGTATTTGTGTGTGTGGAATGTATGTTAGTTAACTGACTGGAAAAGGCCTGTGGTGAGTTTAGGAAAAGCAGCTGCTCCCATATTGAAACAAACTCAGTTTTGTGCTCACCTTCATCACTGCTGTGATTAGAGACAGGCCTGACCTGAACACTAACTGGAGCACTGGGTCAACAATGATCTGCTCATCTAATAAAATATATTTTTGGTTGTTACTTTAATAATAATAAATTAATAATAATAATACATAATAACAATAGTCTGTTTTAATTTAGTTTTTAAATTGTTGTGCCAGTATGTGGCATTGAGAGACTATCCATGAGTAGCCATTGAATCATTCATTCAACCGAGTTGTTCAAAACGTTGATTTAATCAGGAACAAATCAAGTGTCTGAATGCATCCGAATATGCCTACTTCCCTGCTTTATAGTAGGCGAAAAAGTATGTCCGAATTCATTAAACAGTTGGATAACTTGGATGGATAATCTTCCTGGAGATTCCAAAGTGCATATCCAATGGACACTTTACTATCCCATGAGGCCATTGTAAATGACAGTAAAGTGACGCAACTGATATTGTAGGTTACATGACAGCATGACGAATTTAGTATGTATTACATTCATCCTACAAACCATATTCCATATGGAACAGTTTTTTATTACTTTTAACTACAGTTTTACAATTACTTATAGCCACTTTCTTTATGGGTGAATCATTGAATCATTCACTCAACAGATTTGTTCAAAAACACTGATTCAATTAAAAAACTAATCGAGTTTCTCTGAGTGAATAGTTGAATCATTCACTCAGTATATTTGTTAAAAAACACTGATTCATCCAGGAATTAAACTGTGTGTTGACTGAAGTCCTATGTTTTTGTCCTGTTTCATGTGAGTGTACATGGATTTAACATTAGGCCTACATTATAGGTGTATATGTTTTTGTCAACGCTATCTCACGACCTCACTCGTACGAATTTGTACGATTTGTCTAAACCCACGTGATGGGTAGGTTTAGGGGCGGGGTCAGGGGTAGCTCATTCTTATAAAAATTCATACGAATTGGGGAACTCGTAAAATATGTACGATTTAGCAAAAATCATACTAATTCGTACGAGTGAGGTCGTATGAATTTGTACGAATTAGCCACCTCGTAAAATTTGTACGAATTGCCGTGAGATCGGGCTGGTTTGTGTATGTTTGATGTCTAATTCATTTTTCTCTCTTTTAGGGGATCTACAATCCTGTCTACATGAATATGACATTATAAAAATAACTTGCCTGTTCGTGTGTGAGTGAAGCGCTGTGTGTTTTTCAGCACAGTACCCACAACCTCTTTTTTCACATTCACTTCCCTCTGGGGAAAAACAGTTCTCCCCTGCCGTGCTGGAATCGGCCCCGGCCTATGAAAATCTCAAGTCATGATGACTGTGGGAGGTCTTTTATACAGCTGCAAGCTATGAGAATCTTGTGTTTGATGTTGCTTTTGCCAAAACATACCCCTTTGAAGCGCATTAGATGCATCTCTCTATCAGATCTGAGGATGGAATGATGGGTACAGAGAGGTATTAAAGCACAGAGGATACAACTAGGGAACTGAGAAATACTATTAGGATGATTGCACACTCTCTGTCCTCTATGTCCCTCTCCATTAAGCGTGTTCAACCACAATGAGAAAACAGACAAACATGCTAAAACACACTCAAACTGAAGTTTAAAGCCATTGTGAAGTCCTCAGGGGAAAATTGTATTGCTCACAACTTCGGAGACTTAACTCAAATGAAACATACTTTAACTATAAATATGAGCCTTTCTCAGATGTTTCTTCTTACCATTCTAAGGGGAAATAAAAATGGAATTCTTCAATTAGAGGAACTTGTCCTCTGTTCCCCAGTTTTTAAATAATAATATAAAAAATGCTCCATTGTCTAGTTTTAAAGCATTTTCGCTCTTTTTTTGTCTCCCTATTTTGAATACTTTTTATCTTCCTTTTTATAGTGGATTTACAATAAATTGTTTGTATTTTTTTAAATCATATTAAAATTAATTTCATATTTGTAATTTTATTCCCACTTTATATTAAGTGGCTATAGGTACTATGTACTATACATTGAAATTAATAATTTGATACAATGGACTTACATACATGTTTTTACGTTGTACTTATATTTTGAAAATACCTGCATGTAATTACAGCTGTAATAAATGTATGTAATTACATTTGTAATTACACTGTTGACCCTTCCCTTACAGCTTAACCTACCCTTAAAACAACCCATACCACCACACCTGACCCAACCTTACCCGTTCACACCTCAATAGCAGCACACGTGTTTTACAACACAACATCAACACAATAAGTACTTTGTACTTATTTTTTGATGTAAGTACATAGTACTTAAAGCCACTTAATATAAAGTGGAACCGTAATTTCTTTAACAAAGAATCACTTCCCCCAATGCTGTTATCTCTAAGGACAGAATAGGGTCGCGAATGTCATTATTTTAATATTTTACATACTGATCTGAGAGAAATTCTATAACATGCTATGTTCTCTTCTGACACTCTAGATAGAACATGTGAGATTACTGGGGTCAATTTCTTCTGCAAAATGAGACACAATTGAGATATTAAAGGGATATCTTCTGTGTTTTTTCCTCTTTCCTCTTTCTCTCATCTGCACGGACAGCTTGACTGTAATTATCTCTACTAATATCACACACAGCACTAAATTCAGCTTCCAATAAATGGGTCCTAATAATATGATCATTAATATCCATCAAGTTAATTAAGCCCGACTGCATAAAACAGATGTAGAGTTGATATAGCCTACACATACACCTACCACTGGTCTGACCTGAAAGAGGGAGACACGATTCTTAAAGGTCAGTGCATAAAAGCCAAGTGTAATGTGCCCTTGTGACCCTGAAGCAGTCTGTCAATGAATAAAGGAGGATAAGATAGGAGGAATGGAAAGGCGCTCTTCATGGCTTGTTCAGATCAATACTGTTTTTTCTTTAACTCACTACTCTTGTTTGACCAGCTTATGTTCTCTTTTCACTTGTTTATCTTATCTGTTTCATCACTCTCTTTAGTCATCTCTGACTTTAATCTCTGGTTGTTGTTAGTGACTCCGTCCATTAAGAATCTCTCAGTCGCCGTCTTTCTTGTCTCAGGACAACTGTCATTGGCTTGCTGGAAGAAGGTGTGGGACAAGGAAGAGAGAGTGAGAAATCTGATCATCACATAAAGCGATCGAGTCTCTTTAGAAAATGTGGACTAAACTGCTCAAATCATATGGATTAGTTTTATGATCTCTTTATGAAATATTTAAAGCATCAAAGTGGTAGTAGCTGTCAAAGGAAGGACAGAAAGTTCTAGGATTTCATCAAAAAGATGAATGGAAGTCTTCTGGATTTAGAATGACATGAGGGTAATTAATGTCAGAAAGTCAGAGCGTAAGAGCAGTTTAACTGTGAATCATTTCCCACTTTTTTCTTCATATTTTTTTATTTAATTTAAAATAGCGTTTACTGTACAATATCTCCAAAAAGTGTGTATGCATGTCAAAAAGTAAAATTGTAATAAAAAAATAGTTGCACATTATATTTTTATTGAATATATAACAAATGCCATTCATTTACATTTCTCAAGCAAAGCATTTACAAAAAAAAACATTTGAGAGAGCCTGTTTTGCAATATTAGATATGATCATTGTTCAGAGACCTATAATTCCTGTGTCTTTGTCCCTGCTGTCATGTGCTGTTTTGCTCTGCTAGCATGTCTCAGTGTCTCGTGAAGGCATCTGCGTTTAACCTTATTAAGGCTTATTATTCTATTATAATCTGCTGTGGTGCCCTAACAGCGATCTGACACCCTGAGGCTGTGAATTTGAATGCGCGTGTGTGTGTGCGTGTGTGTGTGTGTGTGTGTGTGTGTGTGTGTGTGTGTGTGTGTGTGTGTGTGTGTGTGTGTGTGTGTGTGTGTGTGTGTGTGTGTGTGTGTGTGTGTGTGTGTGTGTGAAATGAAGGGGTGCAGTATGAGCCCCACACAATGCTCCATATGGTGACCCGATGGAGAGGAGGGAAAAGAAAGACAAAGATGACCAGAGAGTGACACACTCAGTGATTCACACAGAGTCGTAGCGAGCAGCTCCTCAAGGCATGTTATTTTGGGGCGAAGAGGTCTGTTCTGAGATGGAGAAGGCCTGGAATTAGACCAAACACAAACACACAACTAATAATCCACAGTCTGCTTTTCACTGATAGTGTTCAAAGACACTTATTGCAAAGACACACTCTTCTGCAGGCCCAGCAGGCGGCCGTCCTGGCACCTCTCCACCTGTGTCTGTGTGTCTCCAGCCGGGGAGGGAGGGTTGTAAGACAGCTGCCCTCTCTGTCACGGCCAGCCTCCTACTACCGGGTATCAGTCATGGCACCATCCCTCGCTCTCTTTCATTCTGAGCTTCTCCACGTGGCGCATTCACTCTAAACGTACTCTTCCTTTCTCTTCCGCACAGACGTCACATAGAGTTATCACCAAGGCAACAACTGTGGTGTAGTGTACGAGCCTCATTGAGCTGGTTTGTTCTGTTCACGGCCCACGCCCTGAGCCCACACTCGTACTCACCACAATCAATCAGCATGTGAGTTTTACCTCTCATAATACACTCATAGTTTAGCACAGCTGCAGATTCGAGCCATCAGAGTCAGTACACTGTGACCTAGTGATGCCAATTCAGGGTAGAATGAACTTAGACTTAGACTAAAAGATATTTAAAACTGTTGCAACTGAGGTAAAAAAAAGAAGTTATAATTATATAATTATAGTATATAAAGTAAAAATATTAAATATTATATCAACATTGATGATAAGCAGCAAAAATAACATTCTGAGCAGCAAATCAGCATATTAGTGTAACAAATAGAGAGAAATTCAAGATATTTTTACTATTAATTCTGCCCTGTGCTGCAGCTCTCAAATCTAATTTGTTTACACATATTCAATCCTGCAGTATGAAGGCACAGTTGATGTCAGTGATGGCAGATTCCATTCGCAGTGTCATGTAATTGTATCAAATATCATGTTACACCAATTCTGAATATAATATGTATAGTAATCCTATGTCCCTGGATTAATATGTCACAATTATTCTTATAATCTAATGTATTTACTCACTTTACTTGATTCACAGTATCTGATTGTCTATTTGCACATCCTGTTTATTTGATCAAGAAAAGTTATGCTTGATTTAATTCTAAAGAACCCATGTGAGTACCTAATATATTCATAAACTGATCTTTAGCTCTCTCTAGTGTTCAGCATCAAATATGACATCTTTCTCTGGTCCCGTTTTTGATCATGAGCCAACAAATAGATTTGTGCCAATATATGTGAGAACCAAACGCACACAAATATTATGTTGAGTTTCATATTATGCTCTTTAAAGTGTATGTATTACTGAAGGAGGTACATGATGTGTGATTTATACTGGCTTGTTCCACTGGATGGCAGTCTTTTCAAATGACCTAATTTGCCAATACATTTTGAAGTAATTGTGACTGAAACAAAAACAAAATTAAGCATAAAAATGTAATGTTTCCAGTGCATTCTCATGCAGTGGAGACAGAATAAAGCTGTGTTTGTGTGTTTATGTATTTGTCATGTTTTCTGCTAGAATGTTATTTCATATCGTTAATATAAACTCAATAAGTACGTGTGTGTGAGTATTGCATGTTTGCCCACAGGCTTCTGTCTCATGCTTAATGAAGCCACATAGCTAGTATCCTGTTGCTATGGCAACCTTCAGTGACTGAGGCCGAAAGACAGACACTCCATCACTCAGAAGACAGACATGTGTATCCTCTCCAAGCATGATAATGATGATGATGTAATCATCATGGGCAGAATATTACTACCCTACACGGTTCATGCGGAGCTGATCTGACACATAAGCACACACATGAAAGCACAGTAAATATGAAACACACAGGTGTGGCTCTATGCTTCAACGCCCTCCCATGCTTGTTTTGTGCCCGTTTGGAGTGGTGCCAGTCAAGGGATTTAACCATCAAGTGTGGGACAGGAGATGGACACTTATGATCTGTCTCTCAGCATATTCAAAGTTACAGTGAACCTTTATATTTATATACATCCCAACACATTTATATTTATTTTTGCAGGATTAAACCGCATGCCATTTTTTCCAGCAGCACTGACTTTTGACGTACCAGGAAGTTCACAGCCCACTGGTATATTGTGACTGTTTTTATTGGAATATAGATATTATCTTAGAAGCTGTGTTTCCAAACCTGTTCCTTGGGTTATCAAATTGATCTCAGTGAAACTTTAAATGGATTTTGCAATCATTAATTGGGTAGCTTATAGATTACATAGACATTTTTTTTATATAATAGACGATAATCATAATTTTCAACATAATATAACATATGTACTCAGTCTTTTGGTCGAGATATACCTAACTTAAAAGTATATTTAAGTATTCTATGTATTGGCTTGTAGTTGTGTTTACTCTTTGATTACACAAACGTATTTTACATACTGGCTAATAAACTTGCAGGTTATAGCACCCAATACAATAGATTTGTTTGAAAATATTGTGTAGTCCACTGCTAGTGTACATACATATGAAAATACTTCAAATGTACTTAACTCTTTCCACAACATTTACAAAATTTTCTGTCATTTATGACAACGCTTCCCCATTTATGGAAATTTCCGGCAATCCATGTTCTCTTACGAGCGGTTCTCTCGTATTGCGTAAGTTGCTTACGCTATGGGTAAAGTCATCTTTTCTCGAGATATTGAAGCCAAAAATTATCCTTAAATTTGTATTTATTGTTAACGCAGTGCAGCAGCTAGCAGACCTAGAGCAGGCTATCTAGTGTGCTCATTGGCTGCTCTGTGGCAACTGCAGCAGCCTACCACTGAGCCTGGCGTGACGTCGCGCCCTCTACGCATCACAGCCCGCCAGAATGGGGGTGGCTTAGCGTATAAAAGTCAGGCTCAGGGGCTGCAACTCTGATTTTCAACTCTTCAGCGAAGCCCTTCGCATCGCTTGATCCTGAGAGAAGCCGCCACCGTTGAAACCAGCGACTGCAAGCAGAGGAAAGCGTCTGAGGAAGCCGGTTGATTTCGCCGCCTTCAGCCATCCGTGCCTGCTACGCTATCCGGCGACAGTATCCTCTCCTCTACTTTGCATGTTCGCCACAGCCACACTTTCCTGAAAGAGCACGAGACGTTTTTATCAAAATGTCTCACCGTTCCTGTGGCTCGTGCTGAGCCCCGCTCAGCGCCGGAGAACGCCATGTGATCTGCGCTCTCTGCCTGGGCCAGGAACAGGACCCTGCGGGCTCGACTCGAAGTTTTCAACACTGAAGCTGTCTCTCCGCCCTTTGTGAAACCGCGCAAGAAGAAGCGTCATTCTCAAAGGCAACTGGAGATTGATGCGGCTGTGAAGCGCTCGCCAGATACTCTCCCTCGAGCCTCTCGCTCGCCCTCTCTGCCCCCCCTCCCGGACGCGCAGATGCCGTCTCCCGCCCTCACTGCCGCCGCTGCAGGTGACGAGGCGGAAGATGATGCCGCAGGTGACAGCTGCTCTCTCCTGGCCTCGGACAGTGAGGACTGGTCGGGTTCTCACCACTCCGCCTCGCTGGGGTACATGCGGAGCTTATGCGCCCTCTCTCCACG
Source organism: Siphateles boraxobius (assembly GCF_051911475.1). Taxonomy (NCBI): domain Eukaryota; kingdom Metazoa; phylum Chordata; class Actinopteri; order Cypriniformes; family Leuciscidae; genus Siphateles; species Siphateles boraxobius. The sequence continues at coordinate 10,240,470 of NW_027508975.1, forward strand.
GCCGTCGACCGGCTCGGCCTAGAGTGGTCACCGCCGAGAGAGCCCGCGCCCAACAGGCTGGACGGCTGTTTCCTACATCGCCGCCCCCAAGCGCCTGCGTCAAGGCCTGCACCCTTTCTGCCTGCACCCTTTCTGACTCCACTCTCACGTCTCCTCGGCGCTCTCTCAAGTGGACGGCGCCGCCGAGAAGGGGTACAACTCTATTCCCCCAGTGAAGGAGGCGGTAGCAGTGCACCTTTGTCCGCCCTCTGCGGGATGGCGTTCAAAGTCCGCCCTCCCGTCTAAAGCCTGCAGGACCACGTCAGCGTTCTCAGCCGCCGGACAAGCTGCCTCCAACCTGCATTCTATGGCTTCTATGGCTTCCCTGCAAGCTGGGACGAGAAAGGCAGGAACCCAGCCGCCGTCACGGATTTGAGGAGCGCGACGGACCTTTCTCTTCATGCTACTAAATCCGCGGCCCAGGCGATTGGAAGATGCATGGCTTTGCTCACCGTCACAGAAAGACATCTCTGGTTGCCGCTCGCGGAAATGAGGGAGTCTGAGTGCGCCGTGTTTCTCAATGCGCCACTCTCCCCTACAGGTCTCTTCGGCCCAGCGGTTAACGGGATCGTCAACCGCTTCTCTGAAGTGCAAAAGAGCTCGCAGGCCATGAACCTCTTCCTGCCTCGACGCGCTAGCTCAGCTGCAGGCCGCCCACGTGACCAGCCTCCTGCGCGAAGCACTAGCCAGTGTCCAGCCCTGCCTCCTCCTTCTTCGCAGCGACGACAGGGCAACCGCCCTAGGTCGCGCTCGTCCAACCGTCAAAGGCCGCCTCCCCCACGAGGGCCTCGGCCTAGAGTGTCGCTGAAACCCGAGCATGCGAAGTCCTCCTAGCAACAACACGGAGGAAAAGACGGCTGAGTCCCGCTGCGGCCGGACCACCGTCAAAGTGTCTCTCCCTGTCAGTCCCCCCAGAGAAGGTTACTGCAGCAGTGTTTTTAGCAGCCAACGAGCCGGCATCTCAGCCCTCTCGCCTGCACACAACCGCCGTTTTTATGGCGACCCAGAGAAATCTCATAAAGAGTATAATGCCTGGTTATCCGGCTCACGCCGTTGGTGTTTTAAGTGTAGCAAAGGTGCCCACATCTCAGTGTTCACCCCTACACACAAGCACTATACCCCCCGTGTCTCATACAGAGCCCACTCTCATAAAGCTGGCAAATGCCGCTCGAGTGTTGAACGTAGGAAATGTGCCCACATCCCTGTGCATACGCCTACTCGCTGCCCTCTCTGTCACACGGCCAAAACAGCCTCATATCGGTCAGATTATGAATGTAAGTCTCGTGCCCGCTTACGAGCGCTCACGCTTACTAACAAACACCTCCCCCCAAGCGCTGCTCGCGCATCACAAAGTTCTCACAAAACGTTCCCCATTCATACCAATCGGGACGACACACGTGAAACAGCCAGCATTCAGGCACCAAGGGCGCGCGCGCCGCGCCCACACCTCCGGTTCACTGTCCCGAGCCCACGAAGTGGGGCGAACGGGTCCGGAATCCATTCTGCCCCTAGCTATACATGTGAAAGCATGGGAAGCTATTCCAGGGGTATCAGAATGGTTCCTAAGAACAATAAGGCAGGGCTACTCACTACAGTTCGCTAGCCGTACCCTCGCTTTCGAGCACGGACCGAGACGAAAGTGAAAGCAGAAGTAGCGCATCTACTCCGAGCAGAAATAGCCAAACTGCTGTGCAAAGGGGCTATAGAACCAGTACCTCGCTCTCTGAGCGAGTCAGGCTTTTACAGTCGCTATTGTCTCGTACCCAAGAAGGACGGAGCTCTAAGACCTATCTTAGATCTGAGATATTTGAACAAAGCTCTCATGAGAAGACCATTCAAAATGCTCACGACCAGAAAAATCCTCGCCGAAATTCGCCTGAGGGATTGGTTTATATATCTAGATCTGAAAGATGCTTACTTTCAGATTCAGATAATACCCCGTCACAGACCATTCTTGAGATTCGCCTTCGACGGTCAGGTATTTCAGTACACCGTCCTCCCATTCGGCCTGTCTTTAGCACCCCGTACATTTACGTAGTGCATGGACGCGGCTCTCGCTCCCCTGAGAGATCAGGGCATGCGGTTTCTGAACTATTTGGATGATTGGCTGATTCTGGCACAGTCAGAGATGGAACTTATATCTCACAGAACAGTGCTCCTCAGCCATCTGGAAAGCCTGGGTCTCACGGTCAACTGGACCAAGAGCTCATTACTGCCCAGTCAGTCAGTTTCTTTTCTGGGAATAGAACTGGACTCCGTGGCTATGACGGCCCGCTTATCGACACAGCGCGCGCCGTGTTCGACACCTGACCGCGACTTTCCAGAAGGGCAGCGTCGCTTCAATGAAAACATTTCAGAGAATGCTGGGCTGTATGGCCTCAGCTGCAGCAGTGCTTCAGCTGGGCCTACTGCGCATGCGCCCACTACAACGCTGGTTGAATGCTCGAGTGCCTCAACGAGCTTGGGCTTTCGGCTGCAGACGAATCAGAGTGACTCAGAGCTGCATTTAAGCTCTGCAGCCCTGGTTAGCAGCCAAATGGTACCAGCGTGGGGTGACGAAGGGAGCCGTCTCGTATCGAAAGGTCATCTCGACGGACGCCTCCAACCTAGGTTGGGGCCCTCTCTTCGAGGGCTTTGGCATCTTCACATAAACTGTCTGGAGATGATAGCGGTCGAGAATGTGCTGAGGCACTTTCTCCCACTCATACGAGACCACCACGTTCTAGTCCGATCGGACAACATGTCTGTGTTGTCATACCTGAACCGTCAGTGCGGTGTCAGATTCAGGAATCTTTGCGATCTGACGGAACGCCTCCTGGTATGGTCCCAGCACTTTCTGCGCTCACTGAGAGCCGCGCAGCCGTGCATCCAAACTGTCCAGGAACAATGTTCCCGCAGGGGAATGGTCCCTGCACCCCCAAACAGTGCAGTTACTGTGGCGCCTTTTCGGCAAAGCGGAAGTCGACCTGTTTGCGTCAAAAGACAACGCTCACTGCCCAATGTTCTTTTCAAAGAACGAGGACGCGCTGTCCCAAATCTTGCCCAGCCTCCCACTCTATGCTTTCCCTCCGGTCTCTCTGTTAATCAAGAGGATCAGGAAACGCGCCACTCGGTGCTCCTTGTAGCCCTGCGTTGGGAGAACCAAATCTCTTTCCCGGAGCTGACGCGGCTGTCACACACAGCCCCTGGGCCGATTCCGGTGAGGAGAGATCTCCTCTCTCAAGCCCGCGGCTCAATCTAGCATCCCCATCCAGAGCGCTGGTCTCTGCACGTATGGTTAATCAACGGATACCCGTTGTCTTGCCAGAAGGAGTGATGAAAACGATTACGCAATCCAGAGCTCCCTCTACGAGGCGGCTCTACGCGTCTAAATGGTCTGTGTTCTCAAAACGGTGTGCCGATAGAACTCTGGACCCATGGACATATGGGGTATCGTGGTTGCTTAGTTTCCTACAAGAGCTGTTGGACAGGGGCAGGTCCCCCTCCACGCTTAAAGTTTATGTGGCGGCCGTTGCAGCATTCGCTGAATCAACGCACGGCCAGTCATTGGGAAGGAACGAGCTGGTCATCCGCTTCCTTCGGGGAGCCAGAAGGATGAACCCCCCCACGACCCCCGTCGGTTCCTATATGGGATCTTTCTTTGGTCCTAGGGGCCCTGAAAGAATACCCCTTAGAACCGCTAGACTCCGTGGACCTAAAGTACCTTTCGCTCAAAACCGTTTTTCTGACAGCTCTGTCATCAGCGCTATCCATTAGCGCTGTCCATTAGCGCTGCGTGTGTTGAGTTTGGACCGAATGACTCTAAAGTCATCCTCAAACCTAGACATGGCTATGCCCCTAAGGTGTTGGGCACCCCATTCAGAGCGCAGGTCATTTCCCTATCGGCTCTGCCTGCATCCGATAGTGAGAGCGATGTTAGTCTCCTCTGCCCTGTTAGGGCGCTGAGGGCTTACATTACACACTCCGCCCCCTTCAGGCGCTTGGAGCAGCTCTTTGTTTCGTTTGATGGGCGCACCAAGGGTCTCGCCGCCTCGAAACAGAGCCTATCCAGATGGATAGTGGACGCTATAGCGAATGCTTATGTGTCTATGGTCTGCAATGCCCTTTGGGCATTAGGGCTCATTCGACTAGAGGCATAGGCATAAATAAATAAATTTTCTTCCTTAAAATACAGGGTGCATAAGTCATTGCCCCCCTATGTTAAATTCCCATAGAGGCAGGCAGATTTTTATTTTTAAAGGCCAGTTATAAAAATCTGCCTGCCTCTATGGGAATTTAACATAGGGGGGCAATGACTTATGCACCCTGTATTTTAAGGAAGAAAATGTATTTATTTGTGATACATTATTCATACACAAAGAAAATTGGTGTCCTTAAAGGTTGGATTTTTCCTCATTTTTCCAATTAAGCCATTAAGATCAATTTCCAAAAGATGATTTTTTATTCCTCTTTTTAGGCAACTTTAGCATGGGGGGCCTAACTTATTCACACCACTGTAAGTATACTACTTAAATTACTTAAGTTACTTAAGTATACTTAATAAAGTGAACTTATTTTTGTAAGGGTATATACACTTCCCAACATGGCTAAACACTTTAAAGGGGACCTATTATGACCCTTTCACAAGATGTAATTTAAGTCTCTAGTGTCCCCAGAATGTGTCTGAAATTACAGCTCAATATACCCCACAGATAATTTATTATAGCCAATCCAATTTTCCCTTACAGCGTTTGGTGGCCTGAGAATGCAAACTTTGAAATAGGTTTCAAAGTGCAAGTTTTAAAAATGATACTGTTATCATCTCCGTGTTAACTTCAAAAATGTGAATCTGTGAAAACGATGAAGACATGAACATGTGTATTACGTTTTTAGTCTATATGCATGCCATGCACGATTGAATGTGAATGTGCCTGGGCGCATAGTTTTTCTTTACAAAGTGACATTGCCAATTACTTGTCTGTCATGCATATTACAGCGTTTTAGTCATTTCCACGGATCCCTGTGAACAGGAATCATTTTGATAACGTTTTCATCTGTACAGAGGAAAAAACTTTTGACCTGAGGCCTTGATGAGGCCTCCACAGGGGATAGTCTAGTCGACAGTCTCTACTGACACTACAGGGCTGCGCTGGTGTTGTGTCTAGACACAGGTCCTTCATCTGATCTGTATACGGCCCAGGTCTGGCTGACTATGGTAAACCTCGGGATAAACAGAGAGACTAATATTAGCGCATGCCATTTTTCTTATGATGTAACAAGTACATCTGGTGTTATGGGGTTCCTGGTTCCGGCTGACCTAATTTATGTAGCCTATCATTTCACATGATTTGAATTATAAAAATTGATAATGTGTTATGTGTATGCCAGGTGAAAGAGATGTGTTTTAGTCTAAATTTAAACAACAGACAAGAGTGTGTCAGCTTTCCGAACAATGCTATAGACTGTTCCAGAGTTTAGGTGCTAAATAGGAAAAGGATCTACCGCCAGCAGTTGATTTTAATATTCTAGGTATTATCAACTGGCCAGAATTTTGAGATCAAAATAGAAGGACTATAATGTGTTAAGAGCTCACTCAAGTACTGGGGAGCTAAACCATTTAATGCTTTGTAAGTAATACGCAAGATTTTAAAATTATTTCAAAATTGTGACCCTGGACCACAAAACCATGCAGTCACAAGGGGCCTTTTTTTAAAAATTTAGATGTATACATAATAAATAAGTTTTCCATTGATGTATGGTTTGTTAATATATGACAATATTTGGCCGACATACAACTATTTGAAAATCTGGAATCTGAGGGTGCAAAGAAATTTGAGAAATTTGCCTTTAAAGTTGTCCACCGGTATTTATGTTCGTGCTTTTCCTGCATCCTCTCACAAAAATATATTTTTTATATATTTACGGTAAGAAATTTACAAAATATCTTCATGAAACATGACCTTTACTTAATATCCTAATGATTTTTGACATAAAAGAAAAATCGATAATTTTGACCCATACAATGTATTGTTGGCTATTGCCACAAATATACCCATGCGACTTGTGATTGGTTTTGAGGTCTAGAGTCATATTTAATGATATTAAGAAGAGGATCTTTGACCTCCGGAAGCATCTCTTTCAGTAGCTTAGTCAGTATTGGGTCTAACATACATGTTGTTTAGATGATTAAATGAGTTTAGACAGTTCTTCCCCTCTTAGCAAAAAATCAATGGAATTTTTCCTCAGGGACACTACAGTGCACTGTCTGATGCGATGCTGTAGAAGATGGTTGCATGGTTATAATTTTCTAATTCATCTAATCAAACCTGACAACATAAATACAGTTGTTCACTGTTCAGCCCTATATATGTATGAACCTGAGAGACTCTGGCAGAAGCAACAACTTTGAGAATGATAGTTGTGTAACAACACTATGCAGCTCTAGATACACAACAGAGTCTGTCTGGCAACCAACATCCCTCGTGCTACTGATATGTGTCACTGTGCTGGTCTGTGAAAAAATACAAATACATTTTTAGTCTCTTATCTATACAGAAAACGTACACAGTGTTTAAAAAGACAATCACCTTATACTGCACAGTTCATAATAGACGTGCGGTTATGAAGTATATAGACGATAGGCATTTTCGGGTTTACAATGTAAACAACGACATAACTCTCCTCTCTGTGAATATCACAGACATTAGTGTTTACTTTAGCTGCATTTGCCGTGGAAATGACTAATGAGCGGATTTGGTAAGGCGATTTTCAACCATATACAAAATATAAGTGTGATACTTATGTCTTCAGGGTGTGAAGCAAGATCACGAACAGTAAGTACTGCTCCATCCCAGTAACAACTTTTTAGCTAAACCTGCTTTGAATTGACCCTCAGCATCGTTCACAAATCAGTCTGGTGTAAATGATTAGCGCAGACATGGAACAATTTTAGATAACTTGAGGGGCACATTTCCATCATAAACAACATTAATCCACTGCATATTCAGTGGCTCAGTTGCCGGGAGTCTTATTCTCACTCTTACATCCAACAACAACACACCGGACTTTCTTAGTATGAAACTGAGACATTTTTCTTAACAGTACAGCTGCTCCAGCTTATAGAAAATGTACAGCTCACTGAGGGCATTAATCGTCGACAGTTGTGGGCGGGGCCTAGACATGTTGTTATGTCACAAAGGTAGAATCTGCAAACGGCTTGTTTTGAGACTTTATAGTGTTTGGATTTTTACCATTATAGGATCGTTGTGTACACCTACTGCTGCTGACACACATTTATGTTCAAACACCTTGTAAAAATGAATTTTGCATAATAGGCTGACTTGACCACAAATAAAATAAGCACTACTTAAAAAGCCATTGTCTCAGAAAAACATCAAAGACAGAATGAAGTGTTTGGCAGAATATGGAAAGTTTGATTCAGAGTGGTTCAGCAGAGTTGTGTTGAGTGATGAACCACAATGAAACATGAGTTGATCCAAAGTGGTGTCTTTGAAAATCTGGTGAGAAATATAATATAAATGCATCTCTACCACAGTGGAGCATGGAGGAAGAGGCATCATTGGGTGTACAGGAGAATATTGCAGAATGGCTTGCTTCCTACAAATGAAGTTGTTTTCTAAAGAGGAATTATTGGATGTTATTTTTCAAAAAGTCAATGTTCATCCCTAATTGCAAAGACAACCAAGAAGTGGCTTGAGAACAAGTCCATCAGGCTAATGTTTTTGCTTGGTAAGGATTTGATAGTGAATATTTGGTCTCACATTAAACTCAAAGTGTACACTGACAAACAGCAAAACTAAAACCACTATAAAACTAAAACAACAGAAGAGCAAATTTTTACTCAATTACTCAATATCCAATTAACATTTACACATCAAAGTTTCAATAAATTTCAGTGTGCATGTTTTTTTGTGTGTTTTATTATAATTTTTTGGACAGTGTTTGTGATGATGTGCGCAGGTACAGTCTGTCTGAAGTAGACTCTGTGTGTGTGTGTGTGTGTGTGTGTGTGTGTGTGTGTGTGTGTGTGTGTGTGTGTGTGTGTGTGTGTGTGTGTGTGTGTGTGTGTGTGTGTGTGTGTGTGTGTGTGTGTGTGTGTGTGTGTGTGTGCGCGCGCGTGCGCGTATGTGTTCGGTTCATGTATGACAAAAATGTCCAAAGAAAAAGGTAAAAGATTTTTGGAATTGTCATCCTTTATGGGGGCATTTTTGTCATGCCTGAACCAACCACACACACACACAAACGCACACACACAAGCACATCGTAGTCTACTTCAGACACATTGTACCTGTCATGATCACTACATTTTTAGTCCCCATGAGGAAACCAGCTTATCAATCATACAGAAGGATGTTTTTTGAAAATGTAAAAATTTTCGGGTTTAGGGTTAGGGTATACCGTTTGTACAGTATAAAAATCATTACGTCTATAGAAAATTCTGATAAAACATTGAAACCTGCGTGTCTCTCTCTCTCTCTCTCTCTCTCTCTCTCTCTCTCTCTCTCTCTCTCTCTCTCTCTCTCTCTCTCTCTCTCTCTCTCTCTATCTGTGTGTGTGTGTGTGTGTGTGTGTGTGTGTGTGTGTGTGTGTGTGTGTGTGTTCACTGCAGTTCACTCAGGTGTACTGGTTCCTCCTTTTCCTCTTTTCTTCCTCTACACATCATCATTCACTCTAACCCACCTAAAGCACACACACACACACACACACACACACACACACACACACACACACACACACACACACACACATACACTTGACATGTCAGTCTATAAATAGGACTAGGGAGCATCAGTAATACATGACATTTCTCTTCCTTCCTACCGTTTTTCTTCTCAGGTCTCTTTTTCCTATTTTTCTCTTTTTTCCTTCACCCTCCTCTTTTTTATGTCTGTCTGTTTCTATTTTTTTTACCGCCCTCCCTTCATCCCATACTCCCACCACTGTGGTTTGTCGATCAATAGCTGAGTATTATTAATCCGGATATCGGATAAAAATTCTCTCATGTGGCGGATCCCAGTCTCATCGCAGCTTTGTGAAGTGGGGTCAAATAGCTCCACCCACAATGCTCTCTGTCGCTCAGGAGCAGCCTTGACAAAAAGAAAGAACGGGGATCCTGAAAAACAAATTTGAAGGGAATTGTTGGAGTTATGTGCAACAAACTTCTAAATTCTGTAAAACAGGTTGCTTCGCTTCCGGTTCAGGTCTTTTGTATTTTGTGCTTTGTTAAAGGGTAGAGTGAAGTAAAACGCCACCCTACTGTTTTTCCCAAAAATACCACTAGATAAAGTCAAGATATGTTTTTGTTGTTTCTATGGACTAGTTGATGAGAGTGATGTAGAAGTATTCGCCTTGAAGGTTAGCTAGTGATTATGATAGGATAGGATAGAATTATGATAGGATAGACAAACACCCTATCATAATTACTGTACCATGTTCTGAACGTCCCATCCTTCGTTTTTCCATCAAATGTAATTTAACTAGGTGGAATTTATATTTAAAAATTACCTCAAATTAGCACTAGCTTAGCTAGCCAGTTATCATCAGCTAACAAAATTTTTCAAATAGATTGATTTTCAACATGGTTCATTAATAAATATTCATATTTATCTACTATTGTTTTTGCTTGTCATTAATTTTTATCTAAAACTGATTTGTACTCTGATTTTGGCGTAAATATAAAGCAAATTACTTTGTCAAAGTGGGGGCATTCTCTGAGCACTGTTGCCAACTAATTTTCAGGGGAAGTAAAGGCAGATCGATTTGTTGCTAAAAGTTGCTAAATGACGTTCTGACGTCATTGCGCTATGACGTTATTATGTAATCGCAACGCAAAACTACGCCAATATGTTATACGTATTATTTGAAATGCTAATTTAGATTTGCTTGTAAAATCCCCGAGACCTGTTCTCAATTGTGTGGTGATTTGTACAGCCCCAAGCAGCACATGAAGCAGGCATTTTTCTCAATTCCCGTAATGAGAGGCATTGGAAAGTTACCCTCCGCAATATGGCGGCGCCGTTGACGTACGCTCCAGCGGCCAATAGGGCTTCTAGGTATTTATTATGTCTATGGCCCCACCCCTGTCCTCGTTGTATTTTGTCTTTCGGTTTTCACAGCAATTTCCACATTTCCACAGTGATCTTAAGGAGTTATGAATGAAAGCTGCGTGTTCCAAGGCACTTAAAGGGATAGTTCACCCAAAAATGAAAATTCTGTCAGTATTTACTCACCCTCATGTTGTTCCAACCCCGTAAGACCTTCGTTCATCTTCGGAACACGAATTAAGATATTTTTGATGAAATCTGAGAGCTGGATCACTCTTCCATAGGCTTCTTCAGGGATTGAAACTTGCCAGCCCCGAAAAGTTATTAAAGATATCGTTAAAATAGTCCAAGTGACTACAGTGGCTCAATCTTAAGTTTATCAAACGATGAGAATACATTTTGTGCGCAACAAAACCAAAAATAATGACTTTATTTCAACTATTCATTTCCTTCTCTGTAGGCCTCGAGTCAGTTCACTAGTATAGTAGCGTAAGCTTCTGTTGTTGTACATCCCCCACATGACCAGTGTCGGCCAATAGTGAGCCTACGTGTGACGTAGCTCTACGCGAGAAGGAAATGAATAGTTGAAATAAAGTCGTTATTTATTTAATTTTTTTGTGCACAAAAAGTATTCTCCTCGTTTGATAAACATAAGATTGAGCCACTGTAGTCACTTGGACTATTTTAACGATATCTTTAATAACTTTTCGGGGCTGGCAAGTTTCAATCCCTGAAGAAGCCTATGGAGGAGTATGGAGGAGTGATCCAGCTCTCAGATTTCATCAAAAATATCTTAATTTTTCCCTCAGCGGTTTCCCCCACTCTAGAGCGGTTTCCCCCACTCTACCCAATATGGAGCTTTTTTATAAACCTTTTTTTTCTCCTCATTAACATTTAGATATTTAAAAAGAATAAAACACCAACAATAAAAGGAACTAGGTAGGTTAGCTGGTTACAGTCCATAGCTGTCGTCGGCGTCAGTTCGTAGGCCTACTGCTGTTAACACTTTCTCCAACAAGCGGATATGATGAGACTGGTTTTCCTGTTTGTTACTGTGACGTTCGACACTTCAACATAAAGTCTATTGAGTGTCATTCACTCCAGAAGTGCAGGTGTGTGCGTTTTTAAGCAAAGGTTACATTTCTCTAAAAGAGGAAAGAGCTTTTGTAATTAATGGATGTTCAGCGGTTGAGTCACATCTTCAGAAAGGTACGTCTGTGTCGTGACATCCGCTCAGCACACCACATATCCCACATATTCCTCTTAATGTAAGATAGGCTACTTCACATCGATCAGGTGTATGGGGTGGTCATTAAAGTTTAAGGATTGGAGAAGGTTGAGAAGATGCAAGCTCTTCATGAGATAGAGTTGTTGTGTTCTTCCATCAGATCAGCAGTGCACTTAACCTTGCATCTGTCATTTAAGTTCTGTAATTCCCTTTCGATAAATGTCTGTTAAAAAGCAAGTTTAGTGAAGTAAACTTCTGGATAGTGATAAAGAGCATTACAGCATTACACTGGATGTTAATGCAACAATGAAAATTTAAAAAAGTTTTGTGCCTTGTGGCCTTGTCTTTGATAAATGTGATAATCTCAGCAAGTAACAATGTATGATTGTGTATGGAGTTTATGAACACAAAAAATTCCCTCGATTTTTGTATTGACTAAATAATGCTTCACGTTTTACAGTTCAACGTTTGGGGTCTGATTTTTTTATGTTTTGAAAGTAGTCTTTTATCGTCAAGGCTGCATTATCCCTGTCACCGTCCCGCTAGCAGGGTGCATAACTTTACTTCAATATATTACTATTAAATCCTAATTTAATCATGACAAATGATATATCGTTGGAAAGGTCTAAGACTCCTAAGTAGATATTTTAGCGTTTTTTTTTATTACAAATTATGTAGGAACAGTAATAGATAAATTTATGACAAGAGTGCACCTCAAAAAATCTACTTCATTACAGGAGTTTCTGACCTTTTTTACAAAAAGTCGACGCACACACTTTTAATAATTGAAACTTTTGTTTTTAATGCTAAAAGTTCATAATAAAACATAATCTAATATTTTTCGATAACAAATGATAAAATAATATTTTAAAAAGTAAAGTAAAAAGTCCTCTAAAAAGTATAATATATATATATATACATATATTTATTATTATTATTATTATTATTATTATATCACATATTTTAGCATTTATCATAAATTATGTATCATTTGAAAGCTTACGATCTCAGAATTCATTCTGTGAAAACCGTTTTGAAATTGGACGTTGCGTTACCATAGAAACGGTACTCTCTTTGTAGGCTCCTCCCCTTTTGGGCATCATCTTTCATAATTTATTATCAAAACCTTTTCTAATCTTGACAAAAGCGTGGAAGACACGTGGAAGACTTCCAAAGCGTGGAAGACAGCTATAATAACACCAATCCACAAAACAGGTGATACTTCAAAGGTCTGTAACTACAGACCAATTAGTATTTTACCTATTGTGTCAAAGGTAATTGAGAGATATGTAGTAGAACAACTCATGAGTCACCTCAGTAACGGCCCATTTACATTGCATCCTATGCAGTTTGGTTTTAGATTGAATCATTCAACGGAAACTGCAAATTGCTTTTTTTTGGAGAATGTGAAATCAAAGTTAGACAAAGGAGGAGTTGTTGGGGCTATATTCTTAGACCTAAAAAAAGCGTTTGACACTGGGGATCATGGTGTCCTATTAAAAAAACTGTCAATGTTTAATGTCTCCCCCAATGTAATGAAATGGATGCAGTCCTATCTGGAACACAGAGAGCAAAGGGTTAGGATAAATGATGAGGTATCGTCGGCCATTAGTTGTAATATTGGTGTACCTCAGGGATCAATTTTGGGGCCCCTGTTATTTAGTCTGTACATAAATGATCTCCCGACTGTATGCAATGAGTCTGATATTCAAATGTATGCAGACGATACTGTCATTTATGTACATGCGCCGAACAAGCAGCAAGCAGCATATAAGCTCACGGCAGTGATGGACGATGTTATGCAATGGCTTAGTGATTCCCGTCTTTATTTAAATATAAAGAAAACCAAATGTATGTTCTTCACAAAGAGGTCAACAGATAATTCTGTAGCAAATATTTATATTGCAGGGGAACAACTGTCAATGGTATCTGATTTTAAATATTTAGGTATAATAATTGATTCTAATCTTACATTTAAAAAACAAATTAAAAAAGTTATAAAGATAGTAAAATTTAACCTGTCAAATTTCTGTCATATAAGAAATTGTTTGACTACAAAGGCAGCTACAATATATTTTAATGCTATGATCATGCCATATTTGTTGTACTGTTTGACTAGCTGGGCACAAGCCTCCAGCACCACACTTAAACATGTGCAGTTAGTGTACCATCAAGCTTCTAAGGTGCTTGATAGGAAGCCTAATACCTATGATCACTGCTACTGCTTAAAAAAACATAATTTAATTACTTGGGACAATCTTATTTAATTCACAGACTCTTGTCTTGATTTTAAAATTTTACATGGCCTAGCTCCCCCACCACTAACTGCTTTTATAAAACAAAAAAATACTGTTATTAGACATACAAGGTCTGTAACAAGAGGGGATTGTGTCGTACAAATGAGAAGAACTGCCTTTGGTCAGTCAGCTTTTTCTGTGAGAGCAGCACACACTTGGAACAGTTTGCCTACGTCTATTAGAGACGTTGTTTCATATGGGCTATTTAAGATTAAATTAAAATCATGGCTAAAAGACAATCAAGTGTGTACTCATATTCTGTAGTTTTCTAAATCATCTGATTCATGGTTTGATTTGTTGTCCTTGTTTAATGTATTTTATGAACTTTTATGAAATGTGTTTTAATGTATGTATAAGTATTGTTGATTGTCTGAATGTATTTTATCGGTCATTACATCTGCCCAGTGACTGCAGTTGAAAATTAGCCCAGATGGCTAAACTGGCACATTTACGTAAGCGTTTATTAATGTGCACGGTCCCTGTAACTTTAAACTGATTAAATAAAAAATAAAACACATATTGTCAGAAAGGTATGAGTCTCAAGGTTCCATATTTAGTGACAAAAGTGATATTTGGATAGAAATTTATTAATTTGTTACAGCAGAATGCATACAATTAAATTAAATGGAATTCAATGGCACCGGTGGCTATTTTTGGTATTACACCTAAACAAAATCTCATGTGAACAATTTTTGTGATATCAACTTTAAATTTGGAACACAACTTGGTTAGTATATATGGCTTTCACTTTATTGTAATTTTATAGTAAAAAATATTTTGTAAAATATTTATTTTATATAAAAGAGAAAATAATATATTTTATATATTGATTTACTGTAAATTTAATCTTCCATAACTTTTTCATACTTTAATCTTTTAAAGTGCTTTCACTTCAGTAATAATCTGTTGAGTGTTTTCTTTAAAACAAGGACAAACTAAGGTCTATACTCCAAAGCATTCTTGAATTACAACCATTTAAGTTTGTATAGTGCATTTTAATGTCCATTATCAAAAGGCTTTCTTTCTTTCTTTCTTTCTTGTCTACTGACCCTAAAAGTTTTAACTGTAGTATTTCCTTTTAGCTGAAAAACAAAACTTAAAATAAAATTTACAAAAAAACAAAAAAGTTTTTAAAAAGTACAGTAAAAATATTGGATTTAAGAAATAAGAATCTAATTTAAAAATAGCATTACAATTATGAGCATTACGTAAAAAAAGAGTTTGGGGTAAAAAGGTGTTTAATGGTCATAAAAATTTCACATTGCAAAACGTTCTGAAATATTCTCTATTATTTAATATACAAAATATTTATTCGATTTATTTATTCAAATTTTATTTTAATTATGGGATAAAGGGTTCTGTTCATCAGTATTATTATTATTATTTTGGAGTAAAAATTCCCAGACGTGTTTGTGTGGAATACTCCTGTCCAAGGGTTAATAACAATAAGTATGCTCATTTCCTCACATAATCATTTCGTAGTCATTTGTCCACATCATCATCAATACTGTACTCCTTATACCACCACTGACACATGCGCACACAAACGCTGTTGTGTGGGGACACCTGTGTGTTGTTGGCCACCTGAGGGGCTTTGATACATGCTGGGCTTTAATCTCCTCACTGGGCTCTTGTGCCTTTGAAGTGTTAATCTGAGGCACATTCCCTTCCTCCTCACAACACGGACACACATCCATGGTCAGCCTGTGGTCAGGCCTGCTCTGAGCCAGCTGGTCTGTGTGCAAACCCACACACATGCATTTCACACACAAAATACAGGGATACACCACCTGTTATAGGAGCAATGTTGAAAACACCTGTAGCGCCTCTAGTAGGATGTTAGAGCCCTTCCTGTAGTTCATTTTGTTTACTTTGTGGTACCATGGTACTGTGTGTTTTTTTTTTTTTTTACATATACCACCGCAATATTGTAGTCTTCTTTGAAGTTCCTCGGAATATGATAATCATTATGCTTCATGATATTACAGGTATCACAGTCCTTTTTCTGTCATGTGAAATGTTTTTTTCAAAGTTTAAAATAACTCAATCATTTTATCAATAATTTTCACTGCTATATCCCTTACAAAAACCTAGTACCATGGTCTGATTGTACCAGAGGGTAATACTTGATATATAAAAAGTCGCTAATGCTTAAGAGTCTATGATTGGATCATTAATTATTGCAGTGATTATTATGTTTCTAGCATGTTATATGTTTGGCAACAGTTCTTCTAATCCTAAATTATGGAGCTTTTCATTTCTTAAACAGCTAGGAAGACACATCATGGCCATAATCATTCCAGGATTACAATGTCAAGATTCATCAGGCTCAAATTGTGAAAGAATCATTTTGTGAAATAATTTTCACACATGAATTGGCACCTCTGAGTCCAGACCTTAAATTCATTGAAAGTCTTTGGGATGTGCTTGAGTAGACTTTACAGAGTGCTGGACTCTTGCATTGTCAATACAAGATTTTGACCAAAAAAATGATGCACCTCTTGATGGAAATAAATGTTGTGATATTATTTAAGGTTGTAAGTGGAAAGTCTAAAAGTGCTTCAAATTGAGGGTTTTCTGTTTGTTTGGGGTTTTTTACAGAAAGAACAAGAATAAGGAATTTTGGTTGGACTTTATTTTGCACTACGTGCACTTACGTGTACTTGCACTGTACTTACCTAGGAACATCCTGGGTAATATAATGGCGCTTTTCCACTGCATGGTACGGTACGGTTCGGTACGGCACACTTTGGCGCTTTTCCACTGCATGGTAGGCTACAGTACGGCTCGGCTCGGTACAGCTCACCCTTGGCGCTTTTCCACTGCATGGTACGGTACGGCTCGGTACGGCTCACTTGTGGCGCTTTTCCACTGCATGGTACGGTACGGTACGGCTCGCTTCGGTTCGCTTTAAATGGCACCACCTCTGTTGAGGTTCCAAGCGTACCGTACCGATACTAAAATGTGACGTGAAAACACTGCAGATCACTGATTGGTCAGACAGACAGAATCGTCACTACCAGCGTCATTGTATTTGCGAGACATCAAACCCGCTAGATTTAAATAGCCAGTAACAGCCACCGCTGTAGCACCTGTTGTTAAACTACTTGCTTGACTTGCTTGAAGAAAAAAAACTTCCAAAAAAAAAATGGCTGGATCGTGGTCAGTGGACGAGAAGTGCAGACGTTCCTCTTGTTGGTTGCAGAGGAGCGGATGAACTATAACGATCAGTCATAATCCCACCCACTTTGAAGTGATACTAACTGCAGTGGAAAACCAACCGAGCTAAAGCGAACCGAGCTAAGTGCTGTGCCGAGCCGAGTCGTACCACACAGTGGAAAAGCGAAGCGAGCCGAACCGTGCCGCGCCGAGCCAAACCGTACTGAGCCGTACCATGCAGTGGAAAAGCGCCATAAGGTAACTACATGGATAAAGGTTAGGTTTAGGGGTAGGATCAGGGTTAGTACCTAGTTATTACCCAGTTATTGCAATTACTCTAGTAAGTACATAATATGTACATGGGGAACAGGACTCGAAATTGTCCACTTTAGTAGCAGTGGATGTGAGGTCAAGAGAGGTGAGATGCTTGTTTGAGAAAAACATTGGAATGAGAAAGCGAAAGGATATTTATAGTTAAATGTATAGGATGGAGAAGAAAACGTTAGATAGAATTAGATAGATTGCTCTGTTTGTTTTGCGCTTTCTCTTTTTCCATACCTCCCTTTTTATTCTCACCAGCTTCTCTGCAGATGAAAAAAGAGAGGGAATCTGCAAGGTGGCTGTCACAGGCCTTTTCTTTGCCCTGGAGGACCTGTGTGGTTGCTATAGAAACTAGGTCAGGGCTGCTGCATCCAGGGAGGCAGAATGTGTGAGTGTGTGACAGGTGTATGAAGAGGTGCTGAGGAAAGGAGGGGTAAACGAGGTAAAGCGGAAGGAAGACTGACAAGGATGTGAGATGAAAGCGTGTTTGTGTGCCGTCATTTGACTAAACATGGATTGTTTGTTTAAATTAAAACCCACAACCTGCATAGTGCTGCTACAAATATATGCCCAAATAAGGTCATAAATTACAGATTTCACGAACAATTATTTAAAATGTAGCTGCATAAACGGTACACAGTCTGTATAGAGTCCAACAGCAATGGGACATTTAACCGTTTGTATCACTTCGCTCGTCTGTGTTTGCAAGTTCCAGATACACTGCATTAGTGATGTGGAATTATGATTTTTATTTGGGAATTATGACTTTCTGTAGGTTAGGTTAGTGACTGTCTTTGTGATTGAATCCTTGGATAATTAATTTAAACCTTTTGGATCCAAAGTACTGATTAATCTAGGAAATTAAACAAATTAAGGTGTTTGTGAGTGAGTCATTGAATCATCCATTAAACCGTTTCATTTAAAAGCACTAGGGGAAAAAACGACTCGGTTACTAACGTAACCTCGGTTCCCTGAGAGGAGGGAACGAGTATTGCGTAAGTAGCTTACGCTATGGGAAAACTCCTTTTCTCGAGAATATTGAAGTCTTTATGTAAAACGCATTGCAGCTGCACAGCTGACAGCAATGAACGAAGGCAGCTCGGTCATTGGCTGTGCTGCGGCAACTTGCTCGAACCAATGACGGGGCGACTCTGAATGCGCGACCAATGAGCGCGCTTCGCGCCCGCGCGCGTCAGAGCCCGCCAAGATGGGCGTGGCCAAGAGCTATATATTGGGCGCCCCGTCATGAGAGTTCTTTAGGTTAAAACGACTGAAGCGAACTAACCAAGCACAAGCACGGCAGCTTACGCAATACTCGTTCCCTCCTCTCAGGGAACCGAGGTTACGTTAGTAACCGAGTCGTTCCCTTTCGAGAGGTCTCTCCTATTGCGTAAGTAGCTTACGCTATGGGAACACCATGCAAAACGCCGTGCGTGCTGAACTTCGCCTTATGATAGCCAGAGGCAGGTGCCTGAGCTAAAAAAGCAAAGTTATCATCCAACTAGCCGGCAGAGGCGAGCTTTATATGTGGGAAAGAATACAGAGCGGCTAGAAGGCGCTCAGTGTGACACAAGCACATACATAATCTAGATACGAACTCGTAGTTCAACTAGCATCATGCTGATAGTACATTGGAATGCAGTGTCGGGACCTGTAGGTTGTAGAACCTGATAAATGTGGACGGTGAGGCCCAGCCTGCCGCCGCACAAATATCCTCGATCGGTATCCCGCTCGACCATGCCCAGGAAGAAGCCACATTCCTGGTGGAGTGTGCTTTGACTCCCCAGGGGCATTGAAGTCCCTTAGCTTCATAAGCCAGCGCTATAGCTTCAACTATCCAGTGAGAGATTCTCTGCTTTGAAACGGCGGAACCTTTCGTACGGCCGCCAAAGCATACAAACAGTTGTTCTGTCTGTCTGAATAGGGCAGAACGCTCCAAATACACTCTGAGAGCCCTAACGGGGCAGAGTAGATTAGCGTCGTGTTCGTCTGTTGGGGACGATAGCGCAGTTAGGGAGATAACCTGTGCTCTGAAGGGAGTGGTGAGCACTTTAGGAATATACCCATGTTTCGGTCTAAGGACGACCCTGCAGTCGTTAGGTCCGAATTCTAGGCAGGCAGCGCTTGTCGAAAGCGCGTGCAGGTCGCCCACTCTCTTGACCGAGGCGAGTGCCAGCAAGAGCGCAGTCTTGAGCGAGAGCTGTTTAAGGTGCACGGTTCGGAGTGGTTCGAACGGAGGCCCTTTAAGAGCGTCTAGGACAGTAGCTAGGTCCCAGATCGGCTCTGAGGGGGGGCGTGAAGGGTTCATCCTCCTAGCGCCCCTTAGGAAACGAATAATTAGGTCGTTTCTTCCCAATGGACGTTCCATTACAGGGTCGTGTGATGCTGTGATGGCCGCCACATATACTTTGAGCGTGGAGGGGGCGCGGCCCAATTCCAGAAGCCCTTGTAGAAAAGCGAGTACGTTCGTAATCTCGCATGTTTCAGGGTTCAGGCCCTTGGCATTACACTAGACACTGAACACTTTCCATTTCTGGGCATATAAGCGTCTCGTGGAGGGCGCCCGCGCCTCAGCGATGGTTTTTAGTGCTCCGCTCGTGAGGTTCCTGGGAACCCGTTGAGGGGCCATGCATGAAGGGCCCACAGATCGGGGCGGGGATGAAATATCATCCCGTTGGCCTGACTGAGGAGGTCTGGCCTCAGTGGAATCGGCCGTGGTGCAGATTGCATTTGCATCAGATCTGGAAACCATGTTTGGTTCTTCCAGAGTGGGGCTATCAGCAGCACTGCGTCTTTCTCCTCTCTGACCCGACTGATGACCTGCGGTAGCATCGCGATCGGGGGAAAGGCATATAAGGGACGGCTCGGCCAGCTCTGGGCGAGCGCATCCATGCTTTTCGTGAAGAAAAGAGGGCAGTGCGCGTTCTCCTTGGAGGCGAAGAGGTCGATCTCCGCTTTGCCAAAGGTTTTCCATAACCAGTGAATCGTCAGCGGGTTGAGAGCCCATTCTCCTGGGAGAATTTTGTCTCTGGATAGCATGTCCGCCCCCTGGTTCAGGGCACCTGGCACATGCGCTGCTCTCAGCGAGCGCAAGTTGTGCTGGGACCATAAAATGAGTCTCCTGGCCATTGAATGCATGGAGCTCGACCTGAGTCCACCCTGGCGATTTATGTACGATACTACCGTCATGTTGTCCGTTCGGACCAAGACGTGTTCGTTTCTCAGCTGTGGGAGCAGGGCTCTGAGAGCCAAAGCGACCGCTTTCATTTCCAGACAGTTTATGTGTAGGCGCTTCTCCGGGTTTGACCAAAAGCCGGAGACAGGCCTGCCCTCGTAAAGGGCCCCCCAACCTATTTTGGAGGCATCTGTCGTTATCATCTTTCTCCTTGTGTTCACACCCAGACTCACGCCTGACTGGTACCAGTCGGCGGCTTTCCAGTGCGTCAGGGCTTTTATACAGCCGTGGTTCGCTCTGATTAAAAGGTGGCCCGAACGCCACGCGTGAGTAGGGACGCGGCTCTTGAGCCAGCGTTGGAGAGGGCGCATATGCAACAATCCTAGCTGGAGTACGGCCGATGCTGAGGCCATGAGACCGAGCATCCTCTGAAACCGCTTGACGGGGGCGAGCGCGCCCGCCCTGAATGATGTTGCAAGGCGCCGGATGGTGAGCGCGCGCTCTGATGAGAGACGCGCTGTCATTTGCATCGAGTCTAGAACTATTCCCAGGAAAGAAATCCTCTGGCTGGGAGATAGTATGCTTTTTGCAAAATTGATTCTTAGACCCAGGCATTCTAAATGGCTGATAATCCAAGATCTGTGTGTTATTAACTGACTCTCTGATTGTGCTAGAATCAGCCAATCGTCGAGATAATTCAGTATTCGCACTCCCCTTCGCCTTAGGGGGGAAAGTGCTGCATCCATACATTTCGTGAATGTACGGGGAGCCAGGGACAGGCCGAACGGAAGTACTGTGTACTGGTACGACTGTCCCTCGAAAGCGAATCTCAGAAACGGTCTGTGATGAGGCGCTATTGGAATGTGAAAGTAAGCATCTTTCAGATCCACTGAGAGAAACCAATCTCCTGGGCGTACTTGCGCGAGGATATGCTTGGTTGTTAACATTCTGAACGAGCGAATCATTAGTGCTTTGTTCAGGTGTCTGAGATCTAGGATGGGGCGGAGACCGCCATCCTTTTTCGGGACGAGAAAATAGCGGCTGTAAAAACCTGCCTCGCTCAGAGAGGGGGGAACAGTTTCCACAGCGCCCTTTTCTATTAGTTTGCGCACCTCGGTGCGTAGAACATGTGAGCACTCTTTTCTCACTTTCGTCTCGACCACAGTCGTAAAACGTGGTGGTCTGCGAGCGAACTGGAGCGAGTATCCGTGCTTTACTATATTCAATACCCATTTCGGCATATCTGGAATATTTTCCCATGCCGCTGCGTGTACAGATATGGGCTGAATACAGGCTAGGGGCGGGCCGCTGTGACGCAGGGACCCGGCCAGCGAATCGCCTGAGCTCATAGCTCTCAGAGGCGCGGGCGCGCGCTGAGCAGCTGAGTGAATGGGCGCGTGTGTGATTACAGCAGCGCGCGCTGTGTCTGTAAAACTCGCAGCCTGGGCTGGGGTTGTGTTTGACACTGTAAGGACAGTGTTTATAAGTGGGGGTGCATAAACAGTGGTAGGCACACGCGTCACTTTTATAATGTTTCCCGCTTTTACTGGGGATGAATTTATAACTGTGTGAACAGTGCTTGTGTGTAGTGGTGCGTACATGACCGTAGGCACGTGATCTACATTCATGGGGTGCGCAGCTTGAGCTGGGAATGAATTTGGCACTGTTTTGACAGTATCTGGGAATGCACACCTTGTGGACATGTGAACCCTTAGTGACACAGGCAGAAAAAGACTCTTTTTGTGTTTTCTGTGCGTCGCCGTAAAAACAGCGTTTGTTTGCAGGTGAGCGAGCTCTGTGACTGGCCCATTGACTGCTGTATGAACATATCCAGCCGCCTGTAAGGGGACTGGGTAATGCTTGAGCTTCTGCAGAGAGAGTGGTCCGGCTTTTGCGAGACACGCACTCTCTCTTTTCATTCTTGTGGCTAGGACGGCTTTCGAGGCTCGGGGTTCAGCACAATCTTGGGCCGAGGACCCCGTCGCTCAGAAGGCGGCTTGCGGTTGTGAGAGCGCGAGCGGCGTCGAGCGTCAGCCTGAGGCGCGGGCTGAGAGGCGGTGGGGGCTGTTCTAGCCCGCTGCGGCTGCGGCGGCCTCTGTCTGCTCTGCGATGAGCTGGAGCGCTTGGGCAGGAAATGCCGCATAGCTTGTGAAGCATTCTGGGCCTCAGTGAAGCGTTCGGCGAAACCCTTAACCGCCGGTCCAAACAGCCCGCTGGTGGAGATAGGCGCGTCGAGAAATGGCGCCTTATCCGCGTCCTTCATCTCAGTCAGAGTCAACCACAGATGGCGCTCGAGAACAGTCAAATTAGCCATGGCACGGCCGATAGACTGGGCGGTGGCCTTCGTGGCTCGCAGGGCTATGTCAGTCGCGCTGCGTAGGTCCTTAAAGGCTTCGGGTTCGGGGCCAGACTCGTCCATAGAGCGGAGAAGCTTGGCTTGGAACACTTGAAGTACCGCCATAGAGTGAAGCGCTGATGCAGCTTGGCCGGCGGCGGCGTAGGCGCGACCGGCGAGAGCTGAAGTAGTGCGGCAGGGCTTCGAGGGGTGGGAAGCTTTGGCTTTCCATCCGGTGGTGGAGGGCGGGCAGAGATGATTGGCCACGGCCTCCTCGAGGGGCGGTGTTCCCTCGTAGCCTCTTTCCTTTGCGCCGTCCACAGAGGAGAGCGAGGAAGAAAAAGAAGGCTTTAGGCGCGCAGAGTGGGGGGCTTTCCACGACTTGGTGAGTTCGTCGTGAACTTCCGGGAAGAAGGGAGAAGGCCTTTGCCGAGGGGCCTGCTGGCGCCCCTGCAGAAACCACTCATCCAGTCGGCTCCGGGTTGGTTCTTCGGGAGAAGACCAATCGAGCCCGAGGTCTTCCACGGCCTTAGAGAGAACGCGGATAATCTCGCTATCCATGGTGGAGCCCCCGCTCGCGCTAGCTAGCGTCGACGGGGCGGGGTCGAGAGTGGAGCCCGGCCAGTCGTCCGATGCAGCGTCGATTGACAAGCTGTCATCCATTCCCCCGTCGTCCTCGGACGCGCCGAAAGTCACAAGGCCCACCGCTCTGCTAGAGGGGTGTGGGTCCGGCTGGGTGAACTGAACCGGCGGTGGGGAAGGCAAGAGCGGCGGTGAAGCACGCGGAGACTGGCTCGGCGTGACGTCACTGAGCTCAGGTTCAGGAAGCCTCTGTGAGCGGCGCTTTTTCTTAGTGCGCGGCTCGAACAGAGGGATGGCGGCGATGGGCTCGCTCACGGCGAAAGCGGCGAGGCGAGCCCGCAGTGCGGAGAGACCCAGGTCGTCACATTCGGGGCATCCGCCCTTGGTCAAAGCAGCTTCTGCGTGGTCCCGGCCCAGGCAGCGAGCGCAGATGATGTGACGATCCCCGTCCGGGAGAAGGTCTCTGCACGACGCGCAGGAAGGCATTTGAAACAACGCCTTGGAAAATTTGCTCTTTTACAAGTGTCGCAGAGCGAACAGATGTAAATACTTGCGTGAGCAGTACGCCGGATGGCTCAGTAGGATCGCGTTAGAAGGCGGCTGAAGGTGCCGACGTCCTCGTAGCAAATCCCGCTGGTATGCTTTTCGACGGCGAAGCTTCAATAATCCGGAGGATCCAGCGAAGAAGGTGTTCGCTGAAGGAGATTAAATCTAAAGAACTCTCATGACGGGGCGCCCAATATATAGCTCTTGGCCACGCCCATCTTGGCGGGCTCTGACGCGCGCGGGCGCGAAGCGCGCTCATTGGTCGCGCATTCAGAGTCGCCCCGTCATTGGTTCGAGCAAGTTGCCGCAGCACAGCCAATGCCTTCGTTCATTGCTGTCAGCTGTGCAGCTGCAATGCGTTTTACATAAAGACTTCAATATTCTCGAGAAAAGGAGTTTTCCCATAGCGTAAGCTACTTACGCAATAGGAGAGACCTCTCGAAAGGGAACTGTGTTGCTTAGAAGGCGGTTGATTCTGCTTTAATTTTGATATTTTCCATTGGCGGTGCAAAAATGTTGTTCAAAAAAAGTATCTTTATTTAACTGCTTTATAAAAACCTTTAATGTGGTGATGTGACACTTAAAAATGCAGTATATCATAGCTTTATATCTAGTTTATGTTTTAATTGTATTTATTTTCCTTTATGCCAAGCCAAAAGACTGAGAGCAATACAAAACAGGTTTTCATACAAATGTCCCTTTCTTTTTTCCTTAAAAGCACAAGACCACCTATTTATATACCTATTAGCATAAATAAAACCTAATCTAATCTTTGAACAATAAGCACACATGGCCCAACAGTATCTAATCATTTGTGTAATAAATAAATATCAAGGATTCAGCATCAACATCAGCATTTAGATGGTTCAGTTGCTTTTCATCTAATCTTACTCTCTATTTATGAATAAACTTTCAGTTTAGCACAATAATATTACCATAATGGCGTAGGTAAACATTTACATTTAAAGCTTTTAGCTGATGCTCTGATCCAGACGTACTAACAAAAAGTAATGTGCATGAGCTAAAATCACCCTGGATGTGTGTGTTCAGAGGCTGTTCTCCAGAGTCAAACGTCTGAGATATGGTTTGTGTCAGTGTGTAGATTGCTGATGGCAGATGTACTGTACGTGCAAAAGATGCTAACGGCCACTTAAACATCAAACATCAATGTCACTGCCGGAGACTGTCTGTCTACATGACAAGCTGAGAAGAACTGCCTCTGTGTCCTTGGATCACACGGACTGAGGTAAATGTTAACAGAAGAGAAAGCTGTTTGGATTACACACCTTTTCTAACTCAGGGTTCTCTGTGTTTCCATTCGTCAGAAGTAGACTGATACTTTGTAAGTCATTGAGATTTTCCTCGTTAACAACGGAAGGGCTTCAGCAAGACCTCAGGCCATTAACCTCAGTGACTCAGATGTCAGGTATTTTCTTAGATACCTAGAGAGATGCTTGAGATGACTAAAAGACTTGTTAACTCTGGATGTCAGCACATTCTCAGTGCTTGTTCGTCAGGTCATGGGTTTTGGCATATATGCCCCTGGTAACACATATTATCATCAGACTCACACCTTAAAGGTTGCAGTAAACTTCATAAATCTCTCTAGCCAGAGCCAATGTGGACATGTTTGCATGGAGCGTCAAGAAAACCAAGACTGATTGGTTTGGTATATCTTGGGTATTTGAGCTCTGTTTTTCTTTCAATTCCTTATCCGTTCTCATCACATGTTATTGGTTGTTCTATTCCTGTTTTTTTTATTTTTTTGTGTGTGTTTGTTTTGGTTTCTGAGTTTAAAGTTAAATAAACTATTACTGCCTGTGATTAGATCCTGCCAATTTCACCCCTTTTCTGCAGCCGACGTAACACCAGGAAGGACCTATAGTGACACTACAAATCCTCCTACTCTTGCAGGGAGAACAGTCTCTTGAGAGACACACACAGGCCTTCCTGGAGACCATCTTGTCCACTGTGATGACGACAGACTGTGTGTGTTTTTCCGGGCAGGTCTCAACGCGGAGACGGACCGCTAGGGATGTTTAAGGAGTATGCAGAAAGGGTGCTTTTACATAATGGTTTCCCCTTTACTATCAGCTAGAAAGTAGAGGAATTCAGCAAACCAGAAATGCACACAGCACCCTTTGCATCTGCAGCCACCAGCCCAGCAGACATTAAGCCTGAGCTCACCGCAGACGCGGCACCTGAGCCCGCCATGATGTCAGCACCAGAGGTAATGCATGAGCCTAAGATTGTCCCAGAGCCCGACAAAAAGTCTGACCAGGTGGGTACATGAGCTGGCAACAGCGTCTGTGCCAGTGGATATATTAGTGGAATGAGGGAGTGGAGCCCTGTCCCTTCGACTACGGCATATTTAAGTGCGCTGAACTCTTAAAGTCCCTGTAAAGTCAAAATTAAGTATGTGTTCTGGGTTTGTCACACCACAGAAAAATTTGTTATTAGCCACCCAGCCAAATTTGAATGATAAAAAAAGATGACAAGTACATAAAATAAGCTATCAAAATCTTGAAAAAATTAGCAGTAGTCTCTGCTCTCGAACGCTTGGGGCGTGTCCGCTGGCTCCAGTGAAACTTCGCCCACTCGCGGGAAAGCTGCTGTCGCCACACTCAACTACAGCCAGAATGGATGCTCGCACGGTGGGCACGCACTGCCGATGATGTCGGTGCGACGGGAGGATGAAGGCCGAGGCAGGAGATAGTCGGTTCGGCCCCATTCACCAGTAACAGCAGATTATCAGTGAATCCCAGTTGCCCCCCACGAAAGTTTATAAAACTATTCCGTGTAAAATGATCACTACAGAGGCAGGTTTTGGCGATGATCCTCAGCTCTCCATCAAGCTGGCTCTTCACAAAATTAATCCACCTCTTCATCGTTTTTCGGACATTTAAACAAGGACACCGGTCTGTTTTGTATGTGATCGCATCCAGGTAGTAACGTTACGCATTTACGTGACGAAGGCATAGCTAGCTAGCAAACTTTAGACTGTAGTAACTAATAGTACTGACAGTAACTCGCGATTAGGGGAGGGGCCAGCCTCAGTGGCTCCAGTGCATCATCAAGTAGGGGCGTGTCCAGGAGCTCAGGCACTCCAGTGTGTCATCAAGACCCCGTTTGAGCCCCGCCCAAAAAATCCGGAACACAGCAATGGTGACTGCAGTGGTACTGGAACTCCAAAATCCAGTACTGCACAGTTCACAGTCTTTGTAATATGTTTTAGCAATACATTTCTAACATTTATAATGTGTTCAGATACCTTTACAGGGACTTTAATATTGTTGGAGGAGTATGAAGAGAGCACTACTGCTGTTTAATTGCCCTGAATCTAGCCTGTTTCATCACCCAGCACTGAATTATTGAATTCTGTGATGTTCCTGCCCTGCCTCCCACTCTCCCTCCTCTGCCTATTCCAAATCGGCCAAGAGAGTCTGTCGGCTCCACCGTGGCTACTCGCCCCCTCGGCTCCACCTGGGACTGTCATGGCAAAATCTGGTCTGCTCCGGCTGGGTATCCACCGCCAGCAGCTCCGCCTCATTTGGTCATTCCCCTAGTTCTGTCCACCAAGTTTCCATCATGGCTCGTCCCTCCCTCGACTCAGCCATGAGCTTACATCCTGGGATTCCGGCTGAGGATTCTACCCTGGCTCCTCCTACCTCTAACTCACTGGCTTCTGCCGTAGTCCTCTCCTCCCTGGCTCCTCCGGTTGTCTTCTCTGCCCTGGTTCCTTTGGTTATCCCTTGTGCCAGCTCTGCATCCCCAACCTAAGCCCCCTCTCAAACTCCTCTTTTGGACTAAGGTGAGAGGACGTGCCTTCTTGATGGGGGTTATATGTTACGGGTAATCTGTGTCAGATTCTGTTTTTTGGGTCAGTTTGACACGTGTTTCTGTTCAGTTTTCTGTGTTTCAGTTTCTTTCCATGGTTCATTGTTCTATTACTGCCTGTAATTGGATTTTGCCTATCTCACGTCTTTTCAGTAACCGACCATGACAATTATCACATAAACTTAGGAAAACTAAAGAGAACACCCTATAGCAACCACATTGCAACATGGTAAAATCAACTCAGAACAACTTAGCAACACCTAGGCTATTATTGAAGCAGCAAGCTTTGCACAGGCTAAAATCACTTACAAAGTCTTTTGAAAATGTACAAATCCAGTTCTTACTTGTATATTTTTTGGAATAGATTACTTTGGAATACATTTGGAATAGATTACTTCCCTGATTTTAATAAGGGGTCCTGAGTAAGCCTCCTTAACCATCATCATACAGACTCATCTTTTGAGCTAACCTTTCTGTCACAGGATAAACAAAATGGCAAATCATGACCTCACCAATGAGGGTCAAAGGCAGACATTTGCCCTAATTTGATTAAAAGGCCTCTGATATTAAAAAAATAAAATAAAAATGTGTTTCTGCTTTAAAGGTCAGGATGTGTGGGGAAGGGAATTGAGGTCAGGTAATTCTACAACTGCGCCACACTAAGCCTGATTGGATGCTCTGTAGCGCCACAATAACTTTCCCATTGATCCAGCCACGTCACCCATCTCTAAATGCGCACAGTGTCCTTTCTTTGCTTAATTATTACCACTGTTGATTAGCTGGCTACAAAGATTCCAGCTCTTCGGACTCTAATTAATTTGTTTTCCCTACAATGGTGGGCTGTTGGCAGAGAGATGGAGGGAGCGTGGGGAGGGCGCCCTTTGAGACAAGCGGAAAGGTCGTTTAAACTGTTAAACTGTTTTTTTTCCATCATGCCAAATAATGGATGAAGATTAAATGGGGCTGTGTGAGGAAAAACAAAGATGAGGTTGCAACCTGCTATAGGTTTGTGAATGATGTATTACCAGACGTTTACATTACAGTATTTACAGCATTTCCATGAACAGCAGCACCTTGGGACACTAGGACAGAACTAGATATGACTTTACATTAAATGACTTCGGCATGTTATTTTAACTACATAATAAAACATTTTCAAGTGCAGTTTATATCGAATTAAAAAAATAGACTGATTTTTATCAGTAATTTAGAAGTTAGCCATTCCATGGAGATTGCGGTTGAATGTGGAGCCATAAAGATCAGTGTTAAGACTCTCAAGAGCGTTTTGAGTATCTCAGTGTTAATGCTTTCTTTTTAAATTTATCTTTATTGGACATTATTGCCATAAACTTATAATATAATAAAGTTATTGCTGTTCTAGAGGAGCTGGTTCATCTAACATCTTTACTTAAGAGCATATAAATAGCTGCTTACCTCAACACTCGTGACAGTTTTTCTGCATCCCTCCACAACCCCATCTCATGCCTTATTTCTATCTGTTCTGTACTAACTTCATTAATTAAGTAGTGCGGCATACGGCAAGACTTTAATGCTCAAGCGAGCCTTCTTGGACAGCAAGCCAAATCTGTTTACCATCACTCAAGGATTATATGAACATTACAAACTGGAACTGGCATCAAATCAGTGGCGGATCTAGAACATTTTACATGGGGGGGGCAAAGGGGTGGCAAGAGGTCTTGGCAGGGTGGCAGGGGCAGACGGTGGGAATCCCTATATGTGAATTGCTTTAACAAAACAAACACAAAAACAAAGTATTATTGTTTAATCATGCCCTTACACACTACAAAGGTTTTTAATTCACAACAGGAATAAGCCCAGTGCAGTGTTCAAACAAAACAAAACCGTGCATCTTTTAAAAAGTAAAATTATAACAAGCAAAATGAAAATATAAAAAAACAAAGTACAATAATTGTGTCCAAGGACTTTTAGCCTTAATGGTTAGGCTCCAGCTACTTCCTTCAACTACTCTTGCCTGCAAAAGTCAATATGTGAAAACCTCTGGTTATCCTTGTATTAGGGGTGGAACGGTACACAGAAGTCACGGTTCGGTTCATACCTCGGTTCAGACATCACGGTTTGGTACGATTTCGGTACAATGGAGTGAAAAGCAAAACAAAAATGCAGAAGGCATTTTTATAAATGTCTTAAGCCTTGTATTTTTTAAATAAGTTTTATTAATAAAGGCATAGAACCAGTTTATTTGTAGTGCACTGACAATAGGTTTATATAATTTAATTAGTTTATTAATTAAATTAATAAAAAGTCAAAGACCTTGCGATATGTTTGGTATGTTTGAATGAATTTAAAATTAATTTGCCATATTTCAGATCAATATATTTGTTTTCCTTAATTTTAATCAACCCTAACTTTATTCTCATCTAAATTATAAATAATTTATTTCCGTATAAAATAATACTAGGCTACCATTAAAAACCACATTTGATTATCTTTTTTTAATCAATGTAGAATGTGTAATTTAAAAGTACAACTGTGTGTGTGTGTGTGTGTGTGTGTGTGTGTGTGTGTGTGTGTGTGTGTGTGTGTGTGTGTGTGTGTGTGTGTGTGTGTGTGTGTGTGTGTGTGTGTGTGTTCGTCCGTGCGTGCGATTTTGGTTGGGTGACAGTTACAGTTTGACAAGAGAGTGTGACAAAAGCACAATGTTGTGTTTTATTGCGAGTGTACACAAATATATGTAAACACTTTGCAGTTTGAATTATATGTTTACGGAGTATGTTTTTGTTTCCACTGTTCATCGCGCCCGCGCCTCTCTCTCTCTCTCTCTCTCTCTCTCTCTCTCTCTCTCTCTCACACACACACACACACACACACAGTTCGATCGCGCCCGCGCCTCTCTCTCTCGCACACACACACACAGTTCGATCGCGCCCGCGCCTCTCCCTCTCTCGCGCGCGTACACATACAGTTCAGCATTGCAATATTGACATCGCAGTCTGTTCAATATGCTGCGTTCAGACCAAACGCGAATTGAGCGAATTTTATCGCTATTTAGAGTTTTATTTATTTTTATACCGTGTATTCTACGTGTAAATTCGTGCACCTAACCGTGACGCCCGTACCGATTCGGTTCAATACGAATACGTACCGTTCCACCCCTACCTTGTATTACATTACACTGTAGGTCCATGTAGCTAATAATAGCCTATAACAAATATAAAATCAGAAAGATGTATCACATGCACATACACCAGTTATGTTTAGACTAGCCTACTCAATATAATAATCCTAATTGTAGGCTATTTGTTATTTCCCCAGTTGTAACCTGGTTTCATTGCTGTGATATCTGAGAGGAATTGGATTTGCTTAGCTAATCAAATGATCGATCTCCTAACTGGCACTGTATTGTGTGTTGTAACGTAATGGCGACCATCAGTAAACGTACGTTATTGATACAAACAATTTATATTTTTTAGTAAGCTGTTCTTGTCTTTACAAAAATCAAAATTAGGCTAATCAAAGGGAAGAGTGCTCTTACAAATCACGAGGGAGCGATTTGACCGCTGATTTTGGCTAACGTAATAGACTCGCTGTTTTTGCTGATGCTGGATCGTCTTTAGCATACACTGCATTAATTAAAAATGTAACTATTAAACGTGTGTTTAACTACACCTGGGGAAACTCACTTCACCTTCAGAGGCTCTGGGTCAGCTCAGTCTCTCCAGTCGGGTTGCAGGGGCACCGCACCGCAGCAGACTCGCTGTGTGTGAGAGAGCCAGACTGAGCGAACGCGGCTCTGCACGTTTGAATCAGGGACTTACTAAGTATTTGAGGGGTAGGGGGAGGGGCTTTTAATAAAAATTAAATTGTTCAATTTTGGTAAATGTATCGTTTAGTTCACTGTTTTGAGAAGCTTGCGAGTTGTTTTTACAAGTACATTATTTGGATCATCAAAGTTAGGGGGGCAGCTGGGGGGGCAAGGCTCTAGAGTGGGGGGCAAAGTACCAGTGTGAAGAGAGGTGTTTATGATGTGCGTGAGTGTGGGTATAACTGAGAAACAAATGGCTTGAAGTAGATTAGTGGGAATGGGATCAAGCGGACAGGTAGTAGGGCGATTGGAAAGGAGGAGTTTGAAGACTTCCGCCTCTGAAAGCAGAGAGAAGAAGGGTAGAATGTGTGTGTTTGCTGGTAAGATGTGTGTGTCAGTTTGTGGTTTGGTAAATTGGCCGCTGATGGTGGTTATTTTATTTATGAAGAATGTGGCAAAATCGTCAGCTGTTAGGGTTGATGAAGGAGGAGGAGGAGGGTTGAGAAGAGAGGAGAAGGTTTTGAAAAGCATGCAAGTGTCAAAAGTTAATTTTGTTGTGTTAATATACTTATGCAAACTGAATGTAATGTTTTGGACACTTAATTGTATGTTATTTGCAATTAAATGAAAATGTATTATAGTTTAAATTTATATTAAATGCAATTAGTGGAATTTACGGGTGATTCTTTGACGTACTACTTAATCATAATTTTCCAAAATGTACTGTGAAGTAAAAAAAAAAAATTTGACATTATTACAAAGTGCACTTTTTAAAATTGTTCTTAAGTATGTTCAGAAGCAGTCGTGAAAGTGAACTCTCCTAAGTACACTTAAGTAATCTTTTATTTCATTAATATATTATCTGCAAGTACATATACTTTTAAGATTTGAAGTATAAGTGCACATTCGATACAATTAAGCACACTTCTTTTTCACAATAGTAGGTGACATCATCTGAAAAGGGCACATGTTACATTCAATTGAACCCTCAATCCAATTATGCATCACTATCTACTGTGAACCCTGCTGAAAAATCTAGCATTAACCAGCATGAATTCCATGTTGGTCCAGGCTGGTTTGTTGGTTAGAGCTGGTATAGTGCCAGTCTAGCTGGTGGCACAGGCACTCCTGCTTCCCATGCAGTCTGGGGTCCAGAAAACCAACAACCAGCATCCCATGCTGGTCCCAACATGCAAAACATATGGTGGACCAAATGGATTTTTCAGCGGGGAGAATATACCCCAAATTTCCAATCCACTCCAATGAAGAATCCACAAAAGAGGTCTGGGCATCACAGTGAGATTTCACAGCATCATTATGTGGTCTGATCAACTTCCACAAAGTGTGCAACAAAAGGGTGGATGGCAGAGCAAAACAATGCACTTTCAATTGACTGTGACATAGTAACTCCACATCTCTGGGAAACTGCTAGAGGCTGTAAACCAGATACCTGCTGCTTTCCTCTCAGAACATCATTTCATACTGGCACCTGCCAGTAAAGTGCTGGGCGCCCTATTTCCTCTTCTGTGAGAGAGTCTGGAGTGGGAAGACACAGGGAGGGACATGCATGACATGTCTGCTGATGTTCTTTTAGTCTGACCCATATGCGTGAAGGTGAGTCCAGCAAACAATTACACCCATTCCTGATGTGATGCTAAATGGCCAAGGAGATCCAAAGGCAATGTGATGCAGAGGAAGGACAGGACTGGACCGAACAAAAAGATGCAAAGGAGGAAATTAAAGAAAAAAACACTGCAATGTTATTTCACAGAAGAAAACTAATCGCCAATCAAGCAATTGTTCAGGTGTCAATATCGTAATTAGAATTTAGTGCTGGGTATTGGATGTAAAACAACACAAGTTTGGGTCACCTATGGTATCTTTATAGAAGTGTTGTACAGTTTTTCTCAGTCACTTTACCTCAATTCTCAAATGAGATTCTCTTTTCCTCTAAACAGTAAAAAGTGCATGAATTTTGGCACGTGTGCAAAAGAGTAAGTAAAATTGCCTACAAATTGCACAATAACTTAATGCACATGGCTTGCTTATCAAAACTGACAAGGTGGTTCTCAAAATCTGTTAGACATACATGTATATTTATAAATACATAAGTAAAAATGTGCAAAATTGACATGCAAATATGAATTTTGTTTAGATGTATCACATTACTACAAGAATATGTTCTGTATAGAAGTATGCATTATTCTTTATCTCTGCACTACATGACCTTTCCCAATAAACTTTGAAATCTGTATCTAAAAAGTTCGGGTTGACTCCAATTTTTAACCATATGGCCCAAACAAGGACACACACACACAACTTTTCATTTTATTGGCATTGGTAATTTTATTGGCATTGGTCATTGGTCAATAGGTTTTGAAGCATTAATTATGTGTTTTATGTGCGTTACTACCTTTTGTTAACATGCAATAGAGTAGTCATGTCCCACAAAACAACTGTTTACTTATAGTTTAGAAATTAAGACAAAAAAATAACAATTTAGAAAAACTTAATCTTAAATTTATATCATTTCATCTCCAGAACCAATTTGATCTGATTTTTATGTGATTAATTTGTCACCAACACAAATTCTATTGCCTTTATATGCATAGTTTTACACTGAGAGTAATACAATTATGCCAGCTGCTAGACAGACATAATAGATAGCCTAGATAGATAGAAACCTAAAACCTGCCGTGCCAAATCTAAATGAAAGCATGCGTGTACTTTGCACAGTTCTGATCACAGACCATAAGGCTGTTTAACAGTAATCTATAGCCACCATAGATAGATAGATAGATAGATAGATAGATAGATAGATAGATAGATAGATAGATAGATAGATTTATTTTACCTGAATATTTCTACAAATGTAATGCAAATTATTAACGCACCTGTTCAAGTTTTTATAAACATGCCCCTGTTCAAGTTAATATAAACGTACATTTTCTCTGTTGGCATGCAGTGATACCCGCAGGAAGGTGCAACAAGCGCTAGTTTATAAGGTATGCGGCAACTAGCTGTTTTTTAACTGACAGTTCATACTATCCATTTAAAAACGAATATTTCTTGACAGTCGCTCTAATCTCTGATATTGGCCAACCAGAGGACGGATTAGGCGGTCCTTATGCAAATGTGTTGGCAAGGGAAACGAAACCGCTCCATTCATCCTCCTCATAGGGAAGAAACAAATAGGTGGCGTTTTTCTGTTGAAGTACAGTTTACTCCTCCAACCGCGAGAGTAAGTCACTTTGAGCGATAAATATAATACCGGATACTTCTATCACGATATTTGGGTAAGTAATATTGTATTTGCATTGAAATAGTTATCTACTTTGTAATTTCATATCATTTCATTATGTGCGCATTGCTCCTTCAAGGTTCGCTGAATAAAACATACATATTTTATATTGCATTTAGTGACACTATAACTGATAAATGAACCCACAAAACTAAAACACATTATTATATATATATTTCCTTTGCTATAAAGAGATATGTTTTTCCAAGAATGTGCCATTACAACTTTTAATAACTGTGATGTTAATTCTTACTCATGCATTCATATCTTGTGAAGACATATATATATAGAGATGTAATTAAAGCAATATTAAACAAAACGAAATATACATTTATAGGCTACATGCATTTTTTAAGCCGATAAGTCGGTTGCGTGATTGTTAGTTTACCCTTATATTCAAATAACTGTGTTAAGTTGGCTTGTGGTTTGTATGCTGACTTGGTCCGCTGCATTTATTTGCCGGTGTTATTGACATAATGACAAGTTGTTAAGGTCTGTGTATCAATAGCGTGGTGCCAGAAAACTTCATGGATGCGTGGATGTGAGTCAGTGTTGTGTCTGCGTTGCGCCACGCATGTATGACATGGCTGTGTCTCCAAACCTAGTCACCTGCCTTCCAAGACAGCATTTTGGGCATCATAGAGAACTGCAGTAATTTTGGGGCATTAGGTGCATAGAGCATTTTTGGGCAACATTGACTCACACCATTTTTTAGGCATGTGCTTGCAACCGTTTTGGGAATCATGCATTTTTTAATGGTTAAATTGTTTTTTGTTTTGTTTTTTGCATTAGGTGCATGTGCAGCTTTGCTGTGAGCACCATGAGCATATTTTAGACATATTTTATAGCTCATTTTTGGGCATCACAGAGGTGTGCAGAATTTGTGGCCGTCATTCACAAGTGAGTAGAGCATTTTTTGGGAATCATAGACTATTTTCTTGGATATCATATATGCTTGCAGCTTTTTTGGAAACTTTAGTTGGGAAGCATCTTCGACATTATACACTTGTGCAGCTTGCGCATCATACGTACAGCATATTTAAGGCATATTTCATGGATCATTTTTTGAGCATCATAAATTTGTGCTGCATTTTTGTGCATCAGACACATGCCACATTTTTTGGCATCATAGACATATGCAGAATTGTTTGGTCATCACAGGCCCTTGCAGAATGTTTTGGCATCGCAAGCTCATGTCATTTTTTAGTCATGTATAGATTTTTAGGGATCAGGCACAGTGCCATTTTATCACTGATATATCAGTTTTTATTAATATTTTTTAAACTGTTTTCATTTTCATTTTGTTTAAAGTTTTAGTAATGTTGTTGTCATTTTATTTTGTGTTTAAAAAAATGTCTAGACATATAATAGTAGTTATTCATTTTTATTTCAGTTTTAGTTATTTTAGTACTTTAGGTTCAACTAAAATGTAACTCTTGAAATTAGATTTGTAAACAATCTGCATATAACCTGAAGTTAAATAAATAATTAACTGCTCTTTGAGTGCTCTGTTCACTGGTCACCAAGTACTCACCATTGAACTGTCACTAAAATGATCAGCAGCGAGTTGTGAGAGCACCGGCTTGTTGGCACCACGTTTGTTTGCGTCCATGCTGCCGTTTGGACGGGCCTGCGAGCGGCCGTGAAGCCTCAATGAGCTCAGTATGTCTCACGGCCACTGCTCATTAAGCCCAAATAATGAATGGATGCAGATGTGATTATGTATGCTCAGATGAAACATGGCAGAGGGCTGGAGAGATGTGGGGTGGTTTAATGATGAGAAGAGCGGAGGTCCACGACCGCATTACTTCGCCTGACCATGACACACTTCAATTGCTGAAGTGCAGGGCGATTGTAAAATATGTTTAGTTTGAAACATCTGACAAGGTGTCCTGGTGTGGAAGCAGCTTTGTCCTTTAAACATGTAAAGCTGACATATGTAAATATATAAATATGTATATACATATATAAATTAGTCATTTTTTTAATGGAAGAGTTTATTGAACCTTTAGACAAAAATTTAAAACAACATTTAAACAAAAGTTTGCAGAGTGTCATATTTGTTACAGCAGACAATTATAACACATATGGATATGGATATCGAGAAGGAAAAAAACACCTCAACTTAGTTCAGAGGCCCAAATTGAGCAAAAATATACAATTTAGTCCAGTTGCTGATGTTTATGGTCAAAATGTAAGATGAAATTCTGATAGCTTTTAAAGTAAACCAATAAAACAAGTATTGCAGACTATAAAATGCATATAAATATCAGTTGTCACTCTATATCTCCCAATAATGTCTTAGTAAATTATATTTAAATGCTTATTTAATGACCAATGCTCTGTAGTTTTAATTATGGGCGCAAAACATACAATACAACGATGATTGAGAGATAGACATCCCTCAAAAGCCTGATGTATCATATTTAATAGTCACATTTTAACATGATTTTTCTAAAAAGAAAATGCATCCATAATCAAGTAAACCTCAGTTGCTTTAGTCCACTTAGTGTTTATCTTGAAATATTACTAAAAATAGAAAAGTTATTCTTAAATCAGTAAAGATTTCACAGCAAAAAGACAAGTGTACCACTACCTGAAGGGGGACTATTTTATAATTACACTAAAAGGGTTTTCACTTGCTAAAAAAAAGTGTAAACTATCAATCAGATGACAGAGGCATGTATAGAAAATAAGAGGCCTTAGATATTAGTATCAACTATAGGTACAGTAGGCTTTTTTAGTGAACTAGCCTAAAAGATAGTAGTACTAGACTGTGGACAGGTCATAGGGTCAGCACATACACGTCCGACTGTCCCCTTGATTTTGTCCCCAACAATAGCATTGGCCAGTATCGCACTACGCTCACACGCATGACCGACTGACTGATTTCCCGTATCACATGCTCTGGTTTTCATGGAGATGGATGGCAGATTTAAAATGGCTGAGCTCTGGAAGCCACACACAGTTGTCAGCTTTTTGGCAGGACCGATCTATGACCTCTGGGCAGCTCGACATGGAAAAACAAAGGAATGCCTGCTTGGAAGAACGAATGATGACGATTGTGTATTGTTCCCCTCTCAGATAGGATCCTGTTAATGTTGTGCATGTTTGTCATGTCAAACAGAAGCGCTCTGGCTTGTTTCCTTTCTGTTAATCTTTTTTCGCTGGCGTTGTTGTTGTTGTTCTTTCTCTGCTTCCTGTTCTGAATTTGAATGAGAGGCAAGTAGAGTGTCATAACGGAGGGATGCTGTCAGATACATTTAGCAGCTGGAGTTATCGGATGACGCCCTGGGGTGTTAGAAACAAATTGTCCAATGCGCTTACCCAACATAGTACAGCATTTAGATAGGGCATAAAATACAAACCATGATAAGGCTGATTTTAAGAAATAGGACTGACAGTTCCATGGCAAAAAATAGTGTTGGCATAGAATGACGCCCACTGTGTATCCAATCTATAGATAGAATGGCACAGCACATCCTTTAGCATCTGACTGCTTGTATGTTTCCAGCTTATTGATTTGAACACAAACTGATTTTACATTGAACTGATATTTGCACCTTCCGGGAGATAGAATTTTAAACTTTTGGGGCCTCATTTATAAAATGTTTGTAAAAACCATCTTATATTTGATAATTTCTCAAATGTGCACCCATGTGATTCAGAGAACGTACATACATCTCTCTCTCAGATGTGAAATTTATAAATCACAAATTATCTTGAAATTTTGCACAGCTGAATGGTTTCAGATCTCTGCCTTGTAAATGGCACATAATTAATGTAATTAACATATAAAGAGCACCTGTCAACGTCCAA
Source organism: Siphateles boraxobius (assembly GCF_051911475.1). Taxonomy (NCBI): domain Eukaryota; kingdom Metazoa; phylum Chordata; class Actinopteri; order Cypriniformes; family Leuciscidae; genus Siphateles; species Siphateles boraxobius. Next base: position 10,278,936 of record NW_027508975.1, read on the forward strand.
AAGATTTACTTGTGAATGGTGAGCGGCAAACTTTTCCACGTCATAGACCGTTTTTATAAATATGATCATTTTAGAGTATGCAAACTCTAAGATGAAATCTGTGGGCACATTTTATAAATGAGGCCCTGGATGTTTACGATTGATTTGGACATTTTTTTACAGGAAACAAATTTAATTCGCCAATGTAGTGCACTTCTTTCAGAGATATTACAGTGCACTACATCGACCGCCCAGACTGGTCATCACCACATTAATCCCATTTATTTCCCCCCAAAAGTGCCATCCTTGAGAGGGCACAGTTCAAATACCGCCTGCCAAGCCACTTAAATCAAATGCAGCACAATAAAATGATCACAGAAAGACTGTGCACCTGTGTGACACGCCGTTCTGAATACTAAATACTGATTGTTGTATTACTCCAGCATCTGAAACAGCCGTTTAATGGTACAATATTTTGTTCTGCCTAACAGAGACGGATGGCATACGCTTATTAAAATAACTGTTTATAATGTTGTTGTTTTGTTCTGCCTAACAGAGACAGATGACATACGTTTATTAAAATAACTTTTTATAATGTTGTTGGTTTGTACTCTTACAGAAGCTTTAACATTTTGTTTCCTAAACCACAAACCATAATTATTTGATATTTTATTTAGCTGGTTAGATTATCTTCTGACATTATCTTTTTTTCTCAGTAATATAAGAAAATGAAGTGAATGACTTCAAAATTATATTATATTGATTAAATTATATTATCAATATAATATAATCAATATCAATCACTACAATTTTAGCGTTGTGGTTGTGGTATAGTTCTGTCTTTATTGTTGTTGTGTGTTGCTAGGGAATTGTTAGGTGGTTTCTAAGGTGATCTGAGTGGTAGCTTACTGGCCAAGTGAAATGGGTCTACCCTCAAGTGTCCGACATATTTAGGTTTTGCTTAAATGCCATGTAACTATATGGTATTTTCTCATGAGATCTGACATGTGAATTGGCTAAAAAGTCTAAATGCTTAGAATAGTAAAAGCACACCTTTCCTCAACAGCCACATGAGTGAGATATGAAGTGAGACACATGAGTGCTGCTTGCCTCAGCAATAACTACTGATTGGTATAGTATCATTAACCCTTTTTTTAGAACTCATTGCACAGAATACCTCGAATACAAAACATAATTGGATTCTGAAGAAGCATTAGGGAGTTCCATTGTATTCTGTGGAGTGGAACTCTAGAGTGCTGTTAGGTTCCTCAAAATACGGCATTATGCTACATTGTATCTCCAGCTGTCAACAGCAACAGTGTTGCATTAGCAGATACAAATGGCAGTACTTAGTACATACAATGTTTTGAGAGGTAGAGAGCAGGTGCAGTGACCTTCATTGGGTTGCCCTCTCCTCCTGAGAGAGGACAATATGTTTCTTCAGCACTGGATTGGGGAAACATCACTATAGAAACACCAAATGGTTTAATTTAACCCGATGCAGTGGGACTCGTTTAGAGCCAGTAAACATAGCTGTTTATCCAAGAGAAAAATGTTGTTGCTCGGGGCGGGGGTTGCTCTATAGCTCAGGAGACGGGATTCTCAGCTATGTTTCATTTATCAGCTTCGTCTGAGATGTTTCTCCTGAAGGTCTTTAATATAAATGAAATAAAAAGAGAAATTAGTCTTGACATGGTAAAGAGCTAAAAAAAGGAATGTGGCTTTTTTATTAGAAATGTCAGAGACTATTTATAGAGACATGCCACTTACTCAATCCTCAATACAACTATATAGGGAAAACCTTTAACGCCAAAGATGGCGGTTGTATGAACATGTCCCGCCCCTCCCACTGGAAAGCCAATCGTCTGCCTTTAACAGTCAAGCCGGGAAACATTTAAGCCTATCGTCTGAGAGGGAGAGAACCCTTGCGCATGCGTAGTAAAGTATAACCTGTGGGGAAAAAGGCGTTTTAAACCTTATTTTGGGGCAAGGTCATCAAACTTTTTCAGCGATTTTTATCATATTCTACTGCTGTTTCTATACACAGGGGTGCACATAACATTTTCAGTGAGTTACTCGGGTGAGTACCAGGAGATGGTGTTTGGTACTCACCCCATGTATCGCGGTGTTAATAAGTGCATTCTTCCTCACTGTCCTCCTCATCAGTGTAGAAGCTGTCAATCACAGCTGTCAATCATGACGTCACATTCCTGTTTTTATAGCTTATAACTAACTAAAGACCAAACTTATTTTTTTTTTTAAACGAGCACTTAAATTTACATAAGCGTGAAAAAAACTACCTAAAATACAGAAAACATCTTTGGAAAAAAATTATTTGAAGTGTAATTTGATTGTTTAGTTTTCATCACGTTCTTTAGACTTCATGGGGAGAATTTTGAACAACTCACTGTTCAACCGGTATGCGATTTGTCAGTCAAAAATAGTCGATCTCCGAATGCAACTTAACAGGGAGGAGAGTAAAGATGGAAAGCTCCTAAAGCTTAGTTCCATATAAATTCACGGATAATTTGTTGTTTTGTCGTAAGTAAAAAACAATATTGACCTTGTATTTGAAAAAGGATCCTCGTATAAGAAGAAATACTAAAATTCAGACTCAGTTCATTCGCATTCGGAGATCGACTATTTTTGACTGACAAAATGCCAACGGACACAGCTACAGTGAGTTGTTCAAAATCTTTCTTTTTAGTAAACTCTGTGTCCACAAACAATGTTCTCAATGCTCGAGTTCATGTGTAGAGCCCCTGCTGATACTTCGAGCAAAATTGCACGTTGTGTCGAGCCTTCTTAGTGTTTTAAAAATAGCAATTTTGATGCTATCATATACATGCCCCTAGCTCTCCCAATCAAAAGGCAATTTGACCGAAAACAAAAATACGGTCAAACTTTAAAGTGACGTTTCGATTTTAATTATGCTTTTAAACGAAAGTTTGCCTCCAGTAGATAAAAAAACGACAGTTACCCTTTAAGTACGCAAAGGCGCGTAGTAACACAAGTGGTATTACGCATTCCTGATTTTTGTCGCGCATGCGTACCTGCGTACCAGTTATGCGCACCCCTGTCTATACATGCAGTTTTTATGTCCCGGTGACCAGTGAATGTGCAGTTCTGACTCTCTGCCCATTCATTTAGATAGGAGCCTGGTCTTGTTAGTCCAAAATAGCTGCCCGGAGGCGTTGCCAAGATGGCGGCCGAGTGGCATGACTTGCCTAAAAGGACTTTGGAAATGTTCATATTGAAATCTCTGAATCTGATGGTAGAATTTGAAATCTTTGATATCAAACTCTATCGGAGATGGAGCATTTGTCTGAAAAAGCAGGTTACTTTCACCCAAAGGATAGTTCACCAAAATCAGAAAATGAATTTATTCACCCTTATTTTGTTCTAAACCTGTATGACTTTCTTCTGTAGAACATAAAAAGATATTTTGAATATTTAACACGCGCGCACACACACACACACACACACACACACACACACACACACACACACACACACACACACACACACACACACACACACACACACACACACACACACACACACACACACACACACACACCATTTTCAAAATATCATCTTTAAAAATCAAGGTACATTCACAAAAATAATTCATGCTGTTTAGGCCTTTAATTGCATCCATTTTAGAAGATCCTAAATTTAGCATTGAAGCCCAAGTCAAGACTAGCTACAGTCCTGCAGTTGCTAAGTGATTTGTTTGTCTTTGCCCCATACCCCACATGGGACACAGCAGCACCTTGCCTAAAGCAGCAATCTTAAATTACTGCCCTGAACCATCTGCCAATATGCCCTATGTGTGACTATATATTTTTCCCCACTGATCTGTTTATGTATAATTGAAGAATCACCTTTATGTTGAATCTTTTGCGCACAAAAGCTCCTTTGGCTGATTATGACGACTGACAGTTTTAGATGTGCCCCTTTAACTCCAGATAAGCATGGTTGACCTTTAGGCTGCATATCTCCAAACAGCTGCATTATTTATGCCCACTATTGGTTGTTATGCCACATGAGTCAGTGGAGAATTTTATGACTCACCTGTAATTGAACTGCAGTGAAGAGAAGGTGGCATAAAAAGCTTCAGGAGTGACGTACACATCCATAAATCATTCGTAGACTGAGAGAAGGATCATAATATTTGCAATTTTTCATCAGCTTTGCACTTTTTCAACTTACGGTATATTAATATTATGTAAAATATTAATGTTACTTGGAGTGAAAAGTTAATTAGAGATGTATATAACATTTAATTTCAGGATAGTATGTGGTTTATCTTCCTTTTGCTTTAATGACAAATAATGGCTGAATAATAAATATGTTCTACTTTACTATTGAAAAAAAAGTATCTTGTATAAGTAAATCTAGTCATTACAACAATACTATAAAGTATGAAAGATAAAGATAAATATATCTTTCTATGGATATCAGTGTTTGAATCAGCATAAATAAAATAAAAGATCATTTTTAGAGGAGGGACCTTTAGATATTGGTTGATAGCTGATATTGTGCTGTTATTTATCACACATCCCATTTTAATGTGACTCACACATCTGTATTACATTCCAAAGAGCTCCGTTATCAGCCCCTCAGTGGAAAATTAAACTATATCCATACCAACTGGGCCAGATCGGCACGGAATAGAATAAGCAATGAGAACAGTTTGTCCTGATGTTGGAAAAGATTATTTAGTTATTTTTTGTTGTTAACTGAAAGTAAATGAATCTTGATAACTGAAATAGCTAACTTAAAATTGCAACCAAACCCTGAAGAAAAAATAAAGTAAATCAAATCAGCACTATCCAACTTTAAGATGAATTGTCTTTGTTGTTGCATATTAAGAAAAAGCTAAATTAGGCCAAAGATAGGATCCATACATGGCAAAGCTTCTAACCAGTTGTTATTGGCTGAATTTTGTGAGACAAGGAAAGCTTTTTTTTTTGTGAAAGCTTCCTGGTCTGTTACCAGGACAACCAATTATTCACCAGTGGTATCATCCCAGGGTTTCAATAAAGCACACTCGTAACACGCCACTTTTGTCCACCATAAAAGGGACGAAACATTGTTGTGAAAAGGCTTGCGTACTTATAGGGTACTTAAAACACTCTCCCTATTCATGTCAGTGACGCTCAATCGTATGTTTGTTTGTGTGCTTTTGCATATGCGTGTCTGAGGCCTGTTTCACCTTAAAGGTATTGTAGGTAGAAATCCACAAAAATACTTTGTCAAAATTTGTTTAAACTGTCTTTATATATCAATGCATAATTAAAATGTAAGTACTCTGGAAAAGAAATTATAAAAATCGAGTGTCTGTAGTCCTCTTAGGACTACAATAAACACAGCTCATTATTCCATTAACTCCCACCCCCTCCCTACTCGGCTCCTTCCAAAGCCACGCCCCCAAAACAAATGAACGCGCGATCCCGGCCATTCGCTCAGCTGGAAGAGTCGGACGTGTTTACCAGCTTTACCAGATGTAGTGACATCATGTCAGAATCACAAGTAATAAAATAACTAACTTTATCAGTATGAATATAAACAATTAACATGGCTGTTAGTACTCACTATCCAGCTCGCATAACGATACTTGTAAAGTTTAAAATATTTTACTAGCTCGTAACGGAATCAAACTCAATATAAGGCAAAGCTATAAATAGCTTAATTGATACACGTTTGCCGTTACTATCAGTTACACTGTGATGAAGGTGAATTTGTAAGATTCATAACATAAGATTGTTTACAGATAAACTGAATTACATACACTCAAACACCTTCTCACAACTGCATTGCAGACCCAAGATAATATAACACACACACACACACACAAGATATATTGTATAGCACATACAGATACAACATAAAGACATATGTAAACATATGTAGAGCATATAACAACAAACCAAACGTGAAAAAACGGAGTAGGTAGAGTTCACGGTGAAAATAGGAACACAGTTTAGGCAGAGGGTAAAGCTAGGTATAAAAATAGATCCCCTAAACTTTTTAACCTAAAGTTAGATTCGGCGAAATTAAATAAAACAGCTTTCGACTGCAGATAGGCCTATTGCTTATTTATTGTCTCAACCCTGGCTCACTAACAGTCGACACCAAAGTTACACTGTCATAGCTAAGCCAGTACCGTTAGTTATGCTACGTAACGTTAGGTAGCTAATATTAGGTAGTTAGGTGTGCTAGTGATACATGCTTCATGAAAAAATAAATGCCATCAAAATGAAAACAGCAAGATTACCTGTCCAGCAGAAATAAAGCCATCATGGAGTCACTTTTCAGCTCCTTGAGATCACTCAGTAGTAGCCGACGCTGGAAAGCCACGCCGACTCTCTTATGATTTCTTTATTTATCCAAAGACTTTTTGTTCATAGCCTTTTCAAATACTGTCTTCCTTTTTTTAACTCGTTTGACTTCGCTGCCTCTATATGCAGGTAACGTTACTGAGAATTGTGACTGTTCTTTCTCTGCCATAATTGTTTGTTATTACTAGCTTCCGTTCCTTTTCAAACGGGTGCGCGCATTTGGGCCCCTCCTGTATCAGCAGAGGTGGTATCCATGGTAGCGAGGGAGAGTGACAGTCGCCCCAGCCAATCATTTCTTTCGTCCCGGTTGGAATAATGAGCTGTGTTTATTACAGTCGATTTTTATAATTTATTTTCCAGAGTACTTACATTTTAATTATGCATTGATATATAAAGACAGTTTGAAAAAAATTGGAAAAAAGTATTTTTGGGGATTTCTACCTACAATACCTTTAAATAGTAATCTCTCTTTAGATTATAGAAAATGGTTTGGTTTAGTTTTTTTTACCCATAATAGTTGTCTAAAAGTATATAACCTTTAACAATCTGTAAATGTATAAATCTAACAAAAATGTGCATTTCATGATTTTTTGATGTCTTGAAAGCGATAAAGTCCTTTTAAATTTTAAAAAGTATAATCTAAATAATACAAAGAAAAGGGGATTAGTGCAATGGTAGAGCAATGCCACAAGCATTATTACAGGAATGCGGAAAGCGGCCATTTATCCTTGTGATGTGATTGACAGGATTACATGAACATGCTCCTCACAAAAGTTTGTTTAGAGCTCAATTTGTTTAAATTACAACGACTTCATTACATGATCTATTATGTCTGACTATGCAGATAGTTTCTGTTTCTGTGAGGTTCATGGCCCCTGTTACATTGAGCTGTCACCGGGAGTTAAGAGACAGAGAGAGAGAGAGAGTTAAAGGCGATGATGGAAGACAATGGTGTCTAGAATGGGCAAAGACAAAAACCAACATAGACCACCATTTACCTGATTAATGCTGGATAATGCTAGTCTAGCAGGGGAACCAGCTCTGCCAAACTGGTCACTGGGAATATTTATCTGCTGAGGCTGGTACCAGTCAAATATTTGGAATAATTAAGATTGTTTTAATGTTTTGATGAAATAAGTATATTGTGCTAACCAGGGCTGCATTTATTTGAGCCAAATATAATCAAAAGGAAAAGTAATATTGTGAAATATGAATAGAATACTATTACATAAAATCACATGATCCATTTGCTGCTCAAGAATCATCAATGTTGAAACTGATACACTATCATTCAAAAGTTTAGGGTAAGATTAAAAAATACTTTTCTTCAGTATAGGGATGCATTAAATTGTTGATAGTAAAGACATTTATAATGTAACAGAAGATTTCTATTTCAAATAAATAAATTATTTTGGACTCTTAATCTTTCTATTAATCAAAGAATATAATTGTATCATGGTTTCCAAAATATTAATCAGCAAAAACTATTTTCAACATTGATAGTAAGAGCCTTTATTAAGAATTGAGCACCAGTAATAACTGATAATAATTTAACAGCATAATAGAATGATTTCTGAAGGATCATGTGACACTGAAGACTGGAGTAAGGATTCTGAAAATTCAGCTTTGTCATCATAGGAATAAATTATATTTTTCAAAATATACTCAAATAGAAAACAGTTATTTTAATTTACTTTTCTTTCATAAATGCAATCTTAGGGAGCCTATAGAGACTTTTTAAAGACATTTTAAAAAAATGACAAAACTTGACTGATTATGACAGGATCTATGTGTTTTTAAATCTAAAGCCTACTACTCTTTCATCTCTCAGTTACTTCTGCCATGTCAATCTTGAAAGAGTTTGCAGAGGGTCACTGGGGTGAATAAAGTCTGTAAGAGACTCAAATTGAGTCATCTCTTCTTTTCTCGTTCAATCTCCGACAGTTGCCAGTACAATGTTCAGGCCCTGGGAAAAAAAATAATCATTTTTCCCACCTGGGATCCATTTAAGTGCCAGACCTGTATGTCTATGTACGTGTGTGCATTTGAGTGTGTTTGTGCATGTGTCTATGCATGTGCGCTGTGGTGGAATTAATCCACTGCCAATGCCCCAGTGTCCAGCACATCTCGGCTCCAAGGGTTCTCATCTCATTTGATGGCTCTTAAAAGGAACACACACAGACTGATCTGGCTGGAATGTCAAAGACATCAGCGGTGACCACACAGGCAATCACTGTCCATTGATCAATCTGAGTGACAATGGAGAACTGATGAAAAAGAGAAAGTGATAGTAGAGGCCATGAAACAAGGCCACAAAAGACATTCACTCTGTTTTCTTACTCACGGGAAGGTAACAGCTTTAGACGTGACTCTGCAAAAGATCATAAAGCAGAATTAATGTGTGTGACCTTTTGGTTTCATCACAAGAAGTTTTTAAAAAAAAAATTATAGTCTTTAAAGTCAACATAAAGTCAAAGTAGTTTTTATTTATTTTCTTAATGCATGCACCTTGTCTTATTGTGAAAGTTATTCTTAAAAAAACTAAACTTTTGGCTGATGTCACCTTGGCACCCAGGGTGTAGAAAATAATGTTAACCGGTAGCCAAATAGCTGTATGTAATGCAGTCTTTCTGAAGTAAGAAATACGTTATTTACTCTCTATTGCAAGTTTGCTGACGATTAGGGGGGAACGTTGTGTCATCTGGAGGGGCACTACTCCCAAATGCCCGGCCTTGGCAACGGGCCTGCATTAATCTGCAAATCCTCATAGATAAGCATCACTTCTGCTGAAGGAAAGAGAAACGGCATAGTGACAGCAGCACCTTAACAATGTCTCCCACTTTTCTTCCCTCAGCACTGCTAGACTAATCCGCAAGCAGGCGTTATAATCCTATAGGAGCCACATAAAAGCTACCATTTGTTGATAAGCAAAACGTCCTCTTGGGTGGTAGATTAAAAGTGATTAAAAGTGTGTTTTTGTGTACTTTGTATTTTTCATTCATTTTAAGACTGTCTGTCCATATTTCTTATCGGCTGAGGTGCTTTTGGAAGCCCAGTTTTCTGCAACATGCTTTTGCTCTCCTGACAGGCATTAAATTGGGCCTTGTCGGAGGCTCAGAGTTCTGTCCAACTTCACATTGGACACTAAACACAGTTGGTCGCGTCCCCTCTTAACCCCTTTCCACTCCCACTCTACCTCTTTTAACACTTCCCTTGTCTTCCAGACCTCAAAGTCTCTATACCTCAGGGGCGTTTCCTCCGAGGAGGCAAGAGAAGCAGTGCCTCCTCAAACAATTAGATGAGAAAATAACCCATGTTACAAAAATAAAACAATGCAAATATGAAAAAATGTGACATTAAAAAGGAGTATAAATCACTTGTTTTTCTAACGTAACAGTGTCCAACAGGGACACCCGCAGGTAAAGTTACAGCGGGACGCCACTTCTCTCTTTGCCTCCCCTGAGCCCATTGACTTTTACAGACCCCCTAAAGCATGCGGTGGGTTTGGTGGGGGGAGGGGGGGGGGGTAATTGACAATGTGGGGGAAGTCACCTGAGAGGAGGCAATGCCTCCACGCTATGATTTAATATGATTTGTTATGGTTGGATATGATTGGTTCGTGCTATAAATCCTGCCTTTTGTTTTCGTGCGCGTTTGTGAATTGGTCTGAATGAACAAAATGGGAAGACTAATTAAAAAGTAAGTAAGAAAAGCCACTTTATATTATGACAAAATCAAACTTGAAAAGGACTGAAAACATGAATAATGTGTTTTTTTTAGTGAGCAATCAGCTTGGTGAAATTAAAGGTACATCATACCAGTTTAAAAAGCTTGATGACTGATGAAAATAAGTTGACTATTAAAAAGAACAGTTGAACATCGGTTCATAAAAAATATATTGTTTAAATTGTTACTCCGGTTAGTTATTATTTTTAAATAAATGTCAAAATGCTTAAAAACACTACCTTGTTGAGATTTATACTTGTTTTCAAAAAGATTAATTACAGAGTATTAATGAGTACAAAATAGAAATATATTTGGTTTCTCTCTCTTTCTCTCTTTCTCTCTCTCTCTCTTTTGATATAATGTTTATTTAACCAGGAAAATTGTGACATTAAGTGTAAGTGGGACATGAATTTACATAAAAAAGCCTCCTCATTTAAGAACACCACTGCCATACAGATCTACTTATTCACTTTGAACTCAGCTCCTTACCACCCTTCTCTCCATCTCACACTGTGTTCCTGATGGCCTCATTGTGTGAAGTGAAGACAGAAGTTGAATGAGAGATACGTGCTGGTAGACCTGATCTGTTGGTCTTAATTGAATTGTAGACATGTCAGGAGTAAGAGGAATAGGTCAAGGACACACTATAAAACAAAATGTCACCGTCCTGCTTGCATTTAAAATCTAACCGATTCTTTTTTTCTGTGAGGTTGGTTACAAGAGCTTTACAAGATCATTTTCCTCTCTGACTCCAGATACGATCCCAGAATGCATTGTAAAACGAACTCGCACACTTAGCAATATGACCAATATGTCATTAAACATTATTTTTGATTTCTATTGAGACCAGATTTCCTGATTTGATTTGCTTGCCTATGCAAAATATTCTGTCTTCTAATGATGTATAGGGCAGTGTAACTAGTACCTCTTCTTTTTGAAATAGGCGCCTAAAGAGTCATTGGTCACTGTATATTCTTTGTGTTATATTCCCTTGGCAGTAAATTACAAAAAACAAATTAACACTGCTGTTTGAGTGAACGGCTGAGGGAGTGATGGCATTGATCATAGCCATCACTGTCTCTCTATATTTTTTCCCTTCTTTTGGAAAGTCGTGGAAAATGCAATCATGAAAGCAAATGGGAATACAATTTGGGAACAAAATATTATATTTGCCCTCATCTCCCATTCACCACTATAGAAGTTTACTCAACTATGATGACTTCCGCTTCTGAGAACCCTGTAAATGTTAATTAATCCATATTGGGTCCAGACAACACAGTTTAGTAAGTGTGTTTATCTGAACACATTGACAGCTGCAGAACAGGAAGTGACACAAATACATTTTCACGCAGCCACTGAAAATAGTGTAAAAATCAGTCTAGTTAGATTTCAAGAATTAATATCGGGAGAGTTCAATTAATTGCAAAAATCGATTTTTTTTTTTACCAGCCCTACTGATTTGCACAAAACAGTAAATGAAGAAATAGAGATTATTTTCACACTGATTGAAATTTGGCACAGTGTGTCTCATAAGTGCACACACTATAAAACTCAGATGCATGGGCAGGTGCTGCTAGTTAGATATAGTCTGGGCCTAACTATAGTTTAAAGGTTGTATCAGTGATTTCTGGCCCAAAAATAAATGTCTAATCTGCTAGCTGCCCGCCACATAAGCATGCCGTCCAAAAAACGCGTCTCTGTAGGCAGCCTAGGCTCTGAGATCTGCACACAAAAACAAATGGGTACAACCACCACTCAAAACCAAAATAAACAGTGTTCCAACCAATCACTGACAGGGGCGGGTGTTGCTCCGATTTCGCGTCCAGCCGTGCACGAGCTCAAAACCTCACAACACCCGCCCCTGTCAGTGATTGGTTGGAACACTTTATTTTGGTTTTGAGTGGTGGTTGTACCCATTTGTTTTTGTGTGCAGATCTCAGAGTCTAGGCTGCCTACAGAGACGCGGTTTTTGGACGGCATGCTTATGTGGCGGGCAGCTAGCGGATCGTTAGGAAAGATTAGAAATTTATTTTTGGGCCTGAAATCACTGATACAACCTTTAAGATATAAAAATAAAAAGTACAACATGCTTCAGTCCTGTAGTGTATGTTTGGCTTAAACAGCAAGCCACAAACTTGTTTATTATAGTGCCTGAAAAAAAAGTAGTCTGTGTCTGAATTTTCTAATAAAATGAGATATGAATCCTTGCTTGAAGGATATTATGACATCTGTGGCAAAAAAACACAATGTGTTCAACTTATTGATGTTACAACTCCCAGGTAACCACGACTCTCTCACAGGTTCCAAAGCAATATGGGTGTAGATTAACTTCCATAAACAGACGTTGCTTTCCAATTTGAGTCGCTCTTCATTTCCTTTGCAGTTTCATGGAGGGCTCTGAAGTAATGATTGACAGATTTTGTTTCCTCTTGCACGCCGGCTCTTTGAGCAGTCACTTATTACAAACGAGCTAACAAAGGTTGGCCTGTGGGCAAGTGCTTGCATAGTTTGATGGAAGCCTTTCTGATTGAAAACAATAGTGGATTGTCTCACCAGCCCCAAAGAATCCGCTTTCTAGAGTCTTGAGGCGAATGTTGTCAGCCATACTGTTCATTAACCACTTAGATCTTTAATTAAACACCCCTGTCTAAAGTTAACTAATCAGAAAGATGCCAAGATTAGCAAAGCCGACAGACCACAGAATTCCAAAAAAGGTCAGCGACAAAGAGTGAACGAAATAGAGCAGGAGAAAATGAGAGCGAGAGAGGGAGAGGAGATGAATGCTCACCTCTGATTAGTCATCATGATCCCATAAAATGACCAGTGGAGAAAATAGCTCTGTGGGTCGACCGGGTCTCAGAATGTCTCAGATGAGTTCCTCTGAAAAGCTGCTGCTGTATTCCGTCATCATGTGCCCCTCGCCAACTATTTAGACCTGTTCAATATTTAATGAACTTTAATAACCCGAGAGAGGAGATAATGACTCATTAACACAGTGCCTCATTTGTCATTTGCGCACCCAAATATATCCATTTTCAAGGCCCAGGGCAATTTGGATTTGGTGTAATATATCTCGGATTTTGCCACAGGCAGAAACATTATAAGACATAATGTCATGACAAAGTGTAAAACCCCAAAAGAATAGTGGGCAACAGCTACTAAAAGACAGAGAAATGGAAACATAATTTGTCACAAAAAATCAGTCTAGTCTACACACTCTATATTGAAACATTTTTACTTGTTTTGTATTATGAATTCAAAATGTTTGATTTGTTTTAGTTAGTTTCAAAAATTGTTATATTATTTGTATCTTTAGAAATTGTTTAGTTTTATTTTGTTTTGCACTCTTTTTAGTTTTCACCCAAACAAGCTAACAATCAGATGTTCGCTTCAAATAATAAAGAGAAACAGACCACATTTTCACTGGCCTTGGTTACGAAATCCTTCTGTACTTTTTACTGCATCAACAAATTTGACACCAAATTGACACCAAACTTTGAATGCATCATTGTCATCTTACTATTGTTCGAAAGTGATAAACCTTTAAATCATTTTACTAGTGATTGAATATATGATTTTCAGCCATTTTGTCTAACATCATATTAAAATGTCTTTAATTGCTTGTTGTTGCAGTTGGTCAGTTGCTCCCAGCCATGTTGGCATGACTTATCGTCCCTTCTTTGTACTTTGCCCCTTAATGGTTGCTTGCAGCTATATTTGATCATTGTTTTTCGTTAATGATAAATTCTTGCTCTGTACTCTTTATTTTGGGTGATATTGGAGGCAGACGTAATAGAACGTTGCCACTTGAATGGTGCGATTCACAGCTGCAGTTGCATTACATTACACCATCGCATTAGTCTTGTCAAGAGACCTGTTGTCCACAATACATTTCTGTTTTTGATTGCTGCTGCCAATCTATAAAGCATTAATGTATTTTATGGCTCTTTTCCCTCCTTGTTTACAGAAAGGTGTAAAAAGATGGGGAAACACAACAGCAAGCTTGCTCCTGAGGTGCTAGACGACTTGACCAAGAGTACAGAGTTCAATGAAGTTGAGCTGAAGCAGTGGTATAAGGGATTTCTGAAGGACTGTCCAACTGGCATCCTCAATCTGGAAGAATTCCAGCAACTTTATGTCAAGGTGAATGTTGTCTATACACCCAAAGGGATACTTTACACAGACGATATAGTTACTTTATAAATGTCCCTTTGGTGCATAAAATAAATTACAAGCATAATGAAAAATAATCTCAATACCTTTTTAAAGGGATAGATCACCTAAATACGAAAATTCTGTCATGATTTACTGGCACTCATGCTGTTCCAAACCAGTATGAATTTGTGTTAAAGTTTGCATTAGTGTTTTTTTTTTTTTGTGTGTATTATATTTATTACATTTGGCTTTTATATAGTATGATATAAGGAGAACATGGAGCTCTAACACCAAGAGGGTCACCTTGATTTTGCCAAGTAAGACGTTCTATTTTGTTGATCCTGGATCAACATTCTTGTCCCAAAATGTAGTCCTTACCCTATCCCTACCCATAAACTTAACCCTACTCATAGCTTTTCCCTAAAATCAGAGGGAAATAATAGGTGATTAACACTGATTTTGAAGCACCTTACCCTTGTTCTAAGCCTAAACTTGACATAAACTGTAAACTGTAAACCCTCAAATCTGATTGGTTGATCTGAAAGTTGTTCCAGGATCAACAAAGACGTTGATCCAGGAACATGTAGTTCTTGGGGAAATCACGTTCACCCTCAAGGAGCAAGAAAAACACTCTGAAAAACACTCAATTTTATAATTTTAGGTTTTATAATTATACTGAAAGGTATTTTACTTGCAAAAAAAAGGTATAAACTATCAAATGACAAAAAGCATGTAGTAGATTGTGTGCTACAGGTTTAACAGCAAAGTTTTGATCATGTTATTTAAGAGGTCTTGGAAATGTGTTTATCAAATTCAATACAGTAGGCTTTATAGGGCGTATGATGAAATAATGATCATTTAAGGATGTCTATGTAGTTAGGTTACTAAAAAGTGTACTAAAAAGTCAGTTGCCATATCTGTTTTTGTACCTTCCAGTTCTTCCCTTATGGCGATGCTTCAAAATTCGCTCAGCATGCCTTTCGGACATTTGACAAAAATGGTGATGGTACCATTGACTTCAGAGAGTTCATCTGCGCACTGTCAATCACTTCCAGGGGAAGTTTTGAGCAGAAACTCAACTGGGCCTTCAACATGTACGACCTAGACGGAGATGGCAAGATCACACGCATGGAGATGCTGGAGATCATTGAGGTGAGGTATTTAGAGAAGCCATTGCTTCACATACTCAAATATGTGTTTGCTTTAGAAATGTGTTCACCCCATCGATTCGGGATGTCTCTGATGTCCAGGCAATCTACAAGATGGTTGGAACGGTGATCATGATGCGTATGAACGAGGACGGGCTGACCCCACAGCAGCGTGTGGACAAAATCTTCAGCAAGATGGACAAGGACCACAACGATGAAATCACACTGGAGGAGTTCAAAGAGGCGGCCAAGAGCGACCCCTCCATTGTTCTTTTACTGCAATGTGACATGCAGAAGTAAGAAAGGAGAGGAGGAAGATGAGTGAAGGGGGCTGGGGGTGTAGGGAGGGGAGGAGAAACATGTACAGACTTCTAGAGAGATGTAGGTAATAGATGCTGAGAGAAAATATACTGTTGAACAGAAGTTAGACTGCATGGTAATCTTGGGAGTGCAAAGGCAATGATTATGGCCATTTGGAATGATTAGTGAAAGTAATGCAAGGGAGAGTATTTTCAATCCGGTATCACTTCTTACACGTTCTGTCTGCTTTCCAGCCCTTAGAGAGAGACAGAAAGTTTGAAAGATTGAATCATTAATACAAGACATTTCTTTCCACAGAAAAGTCACTTTTGAGCCAAAAGACTGGCATTATAAATAATAATAATAATAATAAATAATAATCCATTTTAACACATTTTAATCCAAGATAAAGATACAAAAGGCAAAGGATGAAAATATACATTAGGGATGCACGATATTTCTGTAGCTAGCTATCTGCTGATATTATTTTTATCTATTTATTTGTTGATATTGTATGTATATGTATAATCGCCCATTATTTGTATATATAAGTTGTGCATGCTCATTTACCTCATTTTTACTTTCTCTTTTCTGTCATCCAACACTCTTTAGAAACACTAATAAGGGATCTTTAGCAAATCTCAAAATGAATATCCATTATACATTATAATGTAATGCCCAAATTCACCGGTAGCATTTAAAACACTAATTTTTGTGTTTTATTTTTAATTTATTTAGACAAAATAGAACTGAATATATATGTTGTTTATTTATCTACTAAAGAAGTGTCAAGTTCACAAGAAAGGAAAAAAATAAAAATGCATGGCTTCTTAGGGCTTCTATATTTATTGGCCATAACAATTATTATTTGCTTATTGGTATCAGCCAAATATTTATACCGTGCATCCCTATTAAATATTATATAATCTTTGGAATTAATTTTTTCTGTACTGAAAATGTCAGAGCAGCAACATGCCTTGTGCCTGAGGAAGAGCGTTAGAGAGGGGAAATGTAGAAAGCACAGAGTTCTGGGCAGGACTGAATCCTTTGACATTTGCGGGTGTCTTCATACAGCGCTCTACCCCACTCGAGTAATACTGTTAGAAAAAACATTGCCATAATCTGATGATACCATCACAAAGCATAGCCATCTTCTAATTGTGTTATTGGCCGAGATGGCTTAGTAAAAGGGTGATATTTAGTGACGGATCATGCCAGAAAATGAAGAATAGCATTTATTAGATAGAGAACTGATAATATATGTACATGAAGACATTTTGTACATAATGCCTATACACATGCTTAATATGTACATGTAAATGTTTCTCTTAGAACGGCTTTCGTATTCTGACACAGCTGCAATGATTTGTGTGCTAACACAAAAAAACTTTACTGTACTTATGTATGTGGGTCTGTTTGTGAAAGAGGGAAACTAATGTGTGCATTTTCTTCTTTGCAATCTGGTGTGAAAGCTGCAGTGTGTGAGTGTGAGTTCACGTAAGAGAACACAATTGCCTCAACCTTTGTATTAATTCTTTCTTATGATCTTCACGCCAGTGCTAGGAGTATTACGCTGTCGTGTTTGTTGTCACCCGGTATGGCTGGTGAGCTGTTTTTGTCATGAGAGGTTTAGTTTAGTTTAGTCTTCATTAATTCATCTCCTATTTCACTAGCTTAGCAAAGTGTCAGCCAAAAGGATTTTAATTGTATGAATATTGTCAATGTTGAATTACCTTTCTTTACTCTTGTAATATAAGTGGACACAAATGTAAACCAGACGCAGAATGTGTAGTACCTGTCAATGTTACTATTGCGCTATAACATGAGAATACTGTTGCACTACATTGTGAGTAGAGGCAATTCAGCTTTAGTTTTAGACTGCCTCCCTGTGGTGAAAGATGTTATTGTTAACTTGCCTGGTTAACTTCAGCAGAAGACCCTCAAAAAGACTATTTCTGAATTTGATCTACATACTCTTACTATTTCTGCCATAGAAGGATATGATAAGAGTAGTATGCTGGTATGTGCTTCTGAATTCAGCATATGTTTTTATCAGAACTAGGACTGTCAGGGCTTTCAGGGGGTCCAAATAAGATCCCCATGTGATATAGGTCCAGGGGGTACCCCTTAAAATCTGTGAATTTTAGCAAGAATCCCTTTCAAAAACCATTAAATACTTCTAGATCACAACGAGGATGTCTTACTGGAACATTGTGCTACACAATAGCAATGATTATTCATGTTTAGATAATCATTTTAGCGTTATCTAAGTGACTTATTTTTCAATAGTGAAAGTAGTTTAGCAATAGATCACTTTAATCCTGCAGTTCATTTTGCAGCATATCTTGTGATGTTACATTTTCAGTAACAGGAGTTTCAGCAGTTTCTTTACTTACATTTTGTCACAACTGCTTTTACACTACTCAGAATCTTGTGAAAATCCATGTGGGATGTATTTCTTGTCACATTCACACACCTCGGTCGCTGTTACGACGCTGTTACGACAGTGTAATCTCTTTTTTGTTATGTTACATAGCAGGTTTCTTGTGCCTCGTGAAAAAGAAGTAGGCTATAAAATTCACAGTTTTACTTTGAAGTACATTTTAAATTACTGTGTTTTAATAATCTTTTAAAAGTACACTTCAACAGAAATTACATGAAGTGTATTTTAGTAAACACATGCCTGTCAGTACTTGTCAGCACTTTAAACAAATTTCAGACAAAAGCAGCGATTATGAAAATACATATAAAGATGTACTTAAGTGGGCCAAAAAGCACTGTAGTTCAGCTAAATGCATTTAATTTCAATTTGACCTATAATACATTTTTATTTAATTGTTATTAACATGCAATTAAGAGTCCAAATCATTATATTCACTTTGCATTTAAGTATATTCTTTCCGTAATAATAAAGTATTCTAAAGTGTACTTCTTTTTCACAGGGGACAGTCATATTTAACAGATCTGTACCAGCGTGACTCAATGTATGGTCTGAAATCTTGACCATCTTAATGATCACTGTGATTAAATTACCTAAACACAGTTATAGTCATGGGTAATGATTATGGGAAGTGCAAAATGGGCCTGGTGGATGTTGTGCAATGTGCACCACTAAATTGGCTATCCATGCCACTGCTAAAGTCCAATGAGAGATTTTTTTTGTGTGCCAAAGACTTTATAAAGCATAAAATTGGATATAGGGTTAATAAAATGTAATTATGTTTGTGTGTGTGTGTGTGTGTATATATATATATATATATATATATATATATATATATATATATGCACACATTTATAATATAGCTTGAAAAATGTAATGTAAATTCACATGTGTAACCATCCAGCGCAGATTCTGAAAATATGTCCCCCAAAAAATACTAAAAAGGGATTAATTGTGTCCAGTCATGCAATACAATTCGCTTTCTGTACTATATGTGTTGATGTGCTTTTCTAAATGTCTGGTTTCTGTTCACTTTTTCAATATCGTAAAGCTCCTTGAACAAAGACGTGTACTTATTTTTGTTACATAGAGAATTAAATATGTGGATGTCTACTGAATCGTCTCCGGCTGTGTGTTGTTTGTCATCCTTACTGATTAGGTAAATGCTGTCAGACAAACTCATACATTTCTCTCATTTTCTCTCTCTCTCTCTCTCTCTCTCTCTCTCTCTCTCTCTCTCTCTCTCTCTCTCTCTCTCTCTCTCTCTCTCTCTCTCTCTCTCTCTCTCTCTCTCTCATTTTCATGCACACAGACCGTTCACTTTTTATGCAGCCCTGTGCAGTAAGAGTCACTCTAGGGAGGGGATGTCATGATAAATGCTGTTGTCATGGCAGCAGGGCAGTAGCACATCGGAAGTGTGATGGGAGAATTGTATAAATGTAGACCTTCCATCAGGGACACACATTTTCACTAGTGCAATTTCCCAACAAATTGGTACACTTTAAGGCCGCTCTGAGATTTGTGCCAATCATTTCACTCGTGCTGAAAAATGGCTTCAACCAACGTAAACTGGTTTGTGGTTTTGCTGTATGGTCAGTCTAGTCTAGGGTTTTGATGTGCGACCACTTAACAATCTATGAATGAAAGGTCATATTATTATTTTTCATTTTAAACAGAACTTAGAGAATTATATTCTGGTAGTGGTGAGACTAAAAAAATAATGATATCTGGATATAACAACAGGGTAAAGGTTACTTAAATATAAAATATTTTATTTTTTGTTTTTATTTTGAGTCTTTTTTGATGACGTTGTCTTCCCTCAGGTATATTGCATATTCATTGCCTTTTAGGCTGTTGGGCTCATGAATAGTAACAGGTGTTTGCATTCACCCACAGTGATTTGCTGAAAACAAAACGACAGGTGTGCATTAGCCAATGGCATTACAATTTGCACTTTAACTTCTCCCATTGCCAAAGCAACCGGCTAAAGCTTTCAGTTTTCAGATATTTCCCTCGGTTTGTCACAAAATAAACTTCTTAAATGCAATTATTATTCCTTATTTGTCTCCCCAATTATAATCGTTGAGTGTTAGAGTAAGTAGATGAAAATATATACCAGTAATATCTGCCCTTTCATAAGAGATGCTGATTGTCAGCAGTGCTGGGTAGTAACTGATGACATGTAATCTAGATTAGGTAATCAGATTCCAAAAATAAAGTACTTGTAATGAGATTATATTAAGTTTGACTGTAAAATACTCGCAATCATAGAGTTGCTTTTTTATTGAATATATGATTACATATTACTCACACAATGGCAGTAAATCATTCATAATTTATTGATTCTTCCTAATTCTTCTTTGTCACGGTTTAAATGTCCATTTCTAAAAAAACATATTGCTTGTACGTTTAGAAAGTCTTCTAGTTTTGTGAAATTGCACACACAGACCAGCCACTAGTCAGTTGGCTATAATTACATGCAAAATTGAGAGGGCACAAAACATTTGACCCCTGGATTTACAGAAATAATTTAACTTTTAAGAAGCGCTTTCTCAACATTGCATATTGAATCAACTCCTATTATTTCAATTATCCATTGGTAAGTCCTTTAACCAGGTATTGTTCTCTATGGAAAGCTTTTGTCTTTCAAACTATTTTATTATAATTTGTATTCTTTAAAAATTATTTAATTTAATTTTACATTTTTATAATAGAATTTCTTAATAATATGGGCTCCCTTATCATGTGAGGTCAGCTCCTTTATTGGACATTTTTAAATCTACTCTTAAAAAGCATTTTTATTCTTTAGCTTTTGGAAACCTTTTAAATTGTTTATATATATATATATATATATATATATATATATATATATATATATATATATATATATATATATATGTGTGTGTGTGTGTGTGTGTGTATATATAAATATATATATATATATATATATGTGTGTGTGTGTGTGTGTGTGTGTGTGTGTGTATATATATATATATATATATATATATATATATGTGTGTGTGTGTGTGTGTGTATTGGGTAGACCTGCTTTGTACTATGTAACGTTACAGCACTTTGGATCAATCTATATAACTTAGTCTTATAATGTATTTTAAATAAATGTTGATGTTGTTGTAAATAGCTTTTCATTACACTCACAAATCAATGATATAAACGAATGAGGTCAAAAGTAGGCTAATTTAAAAGTAATCAAAAAGAAGTAATTATGTTACTACAATTTTTGTCATGTAAGTTAGTTTCGAATCAGTAACCGACTACAATGTTTAAGTAATCTACCAAGCTCTGTCTGACAGTCGGTTTAAGATGATAATATAATATAGTAGCCTATAATATAATTTCTCAAATATTACCTTTTAAATGAATTATATATATATATATATATATATATATATATATATATATATATATATATATATATATATATATATATAATTTGATAAACCAGATGAACGCAACATTATTTTGAAATCGCAATTTATTTTGAGAACATGACATCACTTCCTGGCAAAGCACCGTTTTGGGGCCAGCTAGCTGTTTAGCTAGCCATGTCCCTATAACCGGTGTGTGGGATAAAATAGCGTAAATAACACTTAAGTCGCCGAACTACCACAGTTATCCATTTAAAGTAAGGTGTTTAATTCTTTGCATTTCCAACCCAAATATGCACTGCTGCTATTCATATTGGATGTTAGTTTTTTTTCCCTGGAATTATCAACCGATTAACAACGTTTGTTAGCCGAGAACATAACTGTAGTAGTGGTGTTTAGTTTAACAATAGCAACAATGTAAGACTAGTGTAAAATATGTGTGTTTTTAATAATAGGTGTGGTTATATTTGCTTATACGCATTATTAAAATGAAGTACGCCAATGTGGATTGTATATATAATGGGTGTTACGATGATCTGTACAGATAGCATCTAAGTTTCAGAACTAGTAGCGCCCGACGTTACTATAGAGACACAATGAGAACTGAAACCTCCTATTATATTCAACGAAGCTGCATTACCGTCTTACGACGTTTCTATCGCGACAAATTACGTGGTAAAACTAGCAACGCTAGTAAGCTTCTTTGATTTAAATGGGTTCAGATTTCATCGCTAGCAGTGTGACTGTTAGATGATGTGTTACATAGCAGTTAATTGGTCATATAAAAGCTTGCTATCATTTTTGGAAACAATCTTCATCCTGTCGTCTTGTCAAAGAAACTTCAAGTCATGGAGGAACCAGGAGCCGTAGAGGTGACCGTGAAAACTCTAGATTCCCAGAGCAGGACGTTCACTGTCAGGGGAGAGGTGTGTGTTCTAGTTTATCAGTCAAGAGGAAATCATTTGCGCTATGATTATTATTTATGAATAACCCAAATACCTTAGTTCATAAAGTGTCATTGTAGAGTATGAACCAGTACTGCTGATGAATAGGCCTACATTTTACATTGATAAATCATTTCCATTGAAGTTAACCATCTGATTGTCACCTCTCTTTCTTTCTTTCTCTCAGTGGACAGTGAAGCAGTTTAAAGAGCACATTTCTTCCTCCGTTGAAATCCCGGTGGATAAACAGAGGTTGATTTACCAGGGTAAAGTGCTGCAGGATGAAAGGACACTCGCAGAATACAGTGAGTCACGCCTTGATGTCTGTTTTCGCTCGTTTGCAGTACTTTTCTCTGTTTGTATTACTGCGCTTGTCCGTTTTTGCTGTGCCACTGCGCCAGTTGGTGGACAGGTGACTGTTTTTTATCATCGAGTCATTGGATCGTTCACGCAACCGTTTCGTTCTAAACACTGATTCAAACACAACTCTGCCTCTTTTCGTTTTCATTTAAAGAAATCTTAAACATTATAGCCACACAAATGTGGTTCAGGCAACACGTATTCACTGCATGCATAACGTTAGCCTATTTATAACAAAACGAAATATAAAACTCAACCCTGCCTCTTTTTAAAAATTTTAAAGTTTAAAAATATTAAACATATTAATATGGTCCAGGCAATGTGTGCATTTGTACTAAACAACAAATGTTGCAGTAAACAACATTACAGTGATCATCTTCACTGTAATAAAATTAAAAATGTTAAATTTCTGTTTTATCAATATTAGCCATTTTAAAAGTATAAGTAAAAGGTACAAGAAGCTATACAATTAGAAATAAAGCAAACAATTCAGTCAAACATACAGAGTCAGTGCTCCAGTCTAACCTTGCAACGGTAAAGTTAAATAGCCTAAATATATAAAGTTATGAAACTTCACTTAGCCATCAGCCAAAACGATTGGCCAGGGAACAAATTATATATTCACGAGACCAAAGATCACCCGTTAGGTCTACACAAGACAAATTATATCTCATGTTTAACCACTACAGAGACGTCAGAGTCAGTGGCAAATGTCAGAACAACCAGCCGAGGAAAGGCTGTTCCAAGTGGGATAAATGAGCGCCGAGTGCCCGGTGATCGCCTGGAATCGATCTCACAACCTGGATCAAATTTTCATAAATCTTATAAATAAACCACATATTTGAGCTTTAAACAACTACATTCTTGCCTGAAAAACTCTTAAAACTACATATCGTGACCCAATAATATTAGTATTATAATTCAACTGTATATTAAAAAAATGGTGCTGCTTATGTTGTCATTCCCCTTGCAGCAAGCGCAAGTGACGATTCTCTGTCAATCTATCAACGTTCTGTAGTGAGTCTAGCTTCATCCTTTAGGTACCGTACAACTGTGCTAGGTACCCCAACGGAAGGGTACCAAAAAAGTGGTACGGTTCGGCATTTTGGTACCATTCACAACTTTTGACAGTGGAAACGGAAATGATAGTGCACTGTACTGTACCGCTTGGTGGAAACAAGCCATAATAGATATATATATAATATTTTCATTGGCAAAATCAGACAAAGTATGGCTGCATGATTAATTGTATTATAAACGTGATTGCAATTGCTGCTTCTTTCAATTAATTAAGAATAATCATCTGTTATTATCATCTGCTGGTTATTTATCCTTTTTGGTTATTTTTTTCATTTGACATTTCCATGATCTTGCATTGGTTTAAAGTTGAAATCCCCAATAAGAGTTTTTTTCTTCTTTTTTAAATACCTTTTCCACCCAATTTTCCACAAATGTTTACTTAATCTTCCCAACCTTGAAACCATGAGCACATGCTCTCTATGCACAGCAAGAAACACACAAAAAAAAAACACTAATGATCTGAAAAATGTTTAGTGATCTCCACTGTGATTATCTGTGTTCCTTCACATGGCTTCTTGTGCTCCAAACATGAATCTCGATTATATTGTTTGTGTTTGCTTATTAAATGCACTTACATACTCTGTACAACAATACAAGCAATACTTTTTTATGTTATAATATAAAAATGTGAACATAATTCAGAATTATGGGAATTAGCCTAATATTAGGAATTTTACTGTTTTAGCAGTTTTCATAATGTAGAGAATGTCTTAATGCATGTGATAAAAATAATAAGTCAGGAACTTGGTGAGGTTATATAAAACCTGCATATGACTTGTTCTCTTGAGGTGTGCTCATGTGAAAGTTCCATAATTATGGTCAAATGTAAAAAGAAATTTCTCGGCTTTTAATTTTTGAGCAAAAATATTATTATGATTATTAGTTTAACCGTTATCGTACAGCCCTAAGACAAAGATAAATATGTATGTATATATATATATATATATATATATATATATATATATATTATTTTTTTTATTTTTTTTATTTTTTTGGTTTGTGTGCAATTTGAATGATAAATAATTTTCTATCAAGCATGTTTCTATCACAGCCTTTCTGTTTTTCAGATGTTGATGGGAAGGTCATTCATCTTGTGGAGCGAGCACCTCCTCAGAGCAATCAGTCTGGGGGTGGAGGAGGTGGAGTTTCTGGCTCCTCGGGTGCAACGGATGCGGGATCCACCTCCTCTCAGTCCACCACATTTCCAGGAACTTCACATGACCGTAATGCAAACAACTATGTCATGCTGGGCACTTTTAACCTGCCTGTGAACATCATGGACTCACAGCAAATACAGGTTACAGTGCTTTCCTTACGTCAAGAGACACGTGATTTCAATACATGATCCCTTAACCTCAGACATCCACTGTAATATACATGAGTGATTCTGCTATCAAAGAAAATATAAATTTTTTCACCCCTCTAGATGTCAATGCAGCAAATGTTGGCTGGTGTTGGAGAAACGGGACGTAATGTTAGAGTAAGCACTAGCACTGGAGTAAGTCATCCTAATTTCACCTATTATACACTGTCGAGCCAAAAAAAAAAGTTGCTGTTTGGATTTAAATTGGCAAATGCTTAAGAATATATGACTGGATCTTTATTGCAGTGATTATTATGTTTCTAGCATGTTATATGTTTGGGAATAGTTCTTCGTTCTAACCCTAATTGATCGATCGTGTAGTTTACCATTTCTGAAGTAGACTGTATTCCTGCATTGTCAATACAAGATCTTGTCCAAAAATTGACACACCTCTTGGTTGAAATAAATGTTGTGATGTTATTTCCATCAAGAGGTGCATTCATTTTTGGTCAATTTCTTGTATTGACAATGCAAGAGTCCAGCGCTCTGTAAAGTCTACTCCAGCACATCCCAAAGACTTTCAGTGAATTTAAGGTCTGGACTCAGAGCTGCCAATTCATGTGTGAAAATGGTTCTTCATGTCCCTCCCAACCATTCTTTTAACAATTTGAGCCTGATGAATCTTGACATTGTTATTCTGGAATATGGCTATGATGTGTCTTTTCTTCATAGTTGCTTAAGAAATGAAAAGCCACACACTCCCATCAATTAGGTTTAGAAGAACTTTTGCCAAACATACAACATGCTAGAAACATAATAATCACAGCAAGAATGGTCCAGTCATAGACTCTAAAGCATTTGCCTTTTTTAACCCAAACAACAACTTTTTTTGGGCGGGCAGTGTATATTTACGTAATAATGAACGTTATAAGCAGTGTTCCTGAATCTTTGACTCAGAAGTACTTGTGCTTTGTGTTGTCGCAGCCTATTGTTTAAAACAAAAGGTTATCTCTGGACACATCTACAGTCATTTATTTCCTCTCACAGAGCAGTGGCTCTGTGGATGTTCATATCAACGTGGACCAATCAGTGCAGAGCGAGCCTAGGATGAGGCTCCAGCTGGCTGAAAGCTTGCTGCGAGAGACTCAGGCTTTAATCCACAGACTTGAGGTACAGAACAAACATTTATATCAAGTCAAACAATCTTGTTTGATTTTTTACTTGTACATAAATAATGTTTCAGAATGATGCTAATTTTCAGGGTCAATCAAATCAACCGTCATCTCAGCAGGAGACACCCCCTTCTCAGCCATCATCATCATCATTCTCAGCACAACCAATGGACAGCTCCCCACCTCCACCCTCCTCCTCCTCTTCTCCTTCACAGACAGAAGGAACAACTCAATCTGGACCCAAGTAAGAGAAGTATATTAGGGTCAAAGACAAAAATTGTTCATGATAAAGAACAGGAAAAACATACCAAATGCTTAATGGACTTGTCGTATTCATGTGGTTTCGAATTTCAAAAACAGTTGTGCTGCTTAATGTTTTTGTGAAAACCGTGATCCATTGTTTTCAGGACTCTTTGAATAGACAGTTCAAAAGAAAAGTGTTTATTTGAAATAGAAATCTTTTGTAACATTATAAATGTCTTTACTTTTACTTTTGTAAAAGTTGCGTAATGCATTATTGCGTAATGCATTATTGCTGAATGAAAGTATTAATGAATGTATCAACTTGTTTCCATTTTCTGATTGTGTCAAAGTGTCTCCAAATCATTTTTCTTTGTCTCAACAGTCACCCTAGCCCTTTAGAGTTGGTGGAGGTTCTTTCAGAGGTGCGAAGGGTGGAGGAGCGCCTTCGTCCTTTCATGGAAAGAACACATTCCATCCTTGGAGCGGCTAGTTCTGCTGACTACAATAACAATGTATGCTCTAGATAGTTGTAATGCTAAATGATTGACGTGCTATACATATCAGTGTTCATGTTCTAAAAAAAGCTGTTTTCTCGGACAGACTCAAGAACGTGAGGAAGATCAGCGCACTCTCAATTTGATTGGAGAGTCACTCCATCTCCTTGGCAATACATTGGTGTCTCTGAGTGACCTTCGTTGCAATTTATCTGCCCAGCCTCCCCGCCACTTACATGTGGTCCGACCGATGTCTCACTACACCACCTCACCTGTCGTGCTGCAGAGTGGACTGCCCCATATTCCCATTCCGGTGAGCTAACCACTATACGTTCAAAACGAATTCATACTGTTGCTATCAAACAGTCAACCTTACAAAATATGTCATCTTCCAGGTGAACCTAGGCTCCACTGTGACCATGACTTCAAACAGCAGACAGACAAGCGAGGGTCAGGCCCAACCCTCACAGCCGAGCAACCATTCAGAGCTACCGGGTCAGGCACCTCCTCCTCCACCGAATGGAGCCAGTCAACAGGCAGGTCACGGTCAAGGGACTCCAAGAGTGATCAGAATCACTCACCAATCCATGGAGCCAGTGGTCATGATGCAGATGAACCTGGATGGTATGCCAACAAACCAACCCACACAATCAGACCCCAGTGATTTTAGCACTGTGTTTCAGCCGTGCTGCCCATTCCTGGTCTGCTTCACTTCTAAAGATCCCAAATATTTTTCTTCATCATTCTGATTTTTACGATTTAAAATAGTTGCTTTCAGAAAATGACTTTTTCAGACCTGGAATGGGTTGCTGTAGTGTAACTGCCAGCCACTGATCTGTGCATTTCTGTGCAGCAGATTCAGACAGTGGATTGCAGGGCCAAAGGCAACAGAACCTCAGCGCTGCTGGAGAGACTGGTTAGTTTCCACCTCTCTCTCTAGTCAATAACCTGCTGTGCCAACATTAACATGT
Organism: Siphateles boraxobius; assembly: GCF_051911475.1. Classification (NCBI taxonomy): domain Eukaryota; kingdom Metazoa; phylum Chordata; class Actinopteri; order Cypriniformes; family Leuciscidae; genus Siphateles; species Siphateles boraxobius. Next base: position 10,306,987 of record NW_027508975.1, read on the forward strand.
GATATGTGTCTTAAAGGAATATTTCACTCAAAAAATGTTACCATCCTTTTCAGGCCTTCATGTTGTTTAAAACTCATTTAACTCCCTGTCTTCCATGGGACACAAAACAGGAAATATTTACATAATTTCTAGTGTGCTTGTTGTCCATACAATAAAAGTAAATCTGGACCGGGGCTGATGAGCTTACAAATTAGCTCCATTTGAAGAAGTAAAAGCTGTCTGTTATTTTAGTATTATTTTGTCTGTATTAAATAATAATCTTATCTTTTATATCATTTCAGTTTTCATCTTCATTTTAAATTAAATAAAGCAATTTTTATGTGCCTTTTTCATTTTTATTATTTTTTGTTTATTTAAATATTCTTATTCAGCTTTGAGTAATTATAGTTTTTAAATTAAAGTTACTTTATTTTTACTTGGGTGTTTTTGAACTAATATTTATATTTTATATATATTTATATATTTCAGTAAATTAACTCTTTAATAGTTTTAGTTAACAACACTGCTCTGGACATTCTTCAAAAGTCCTCCTTTAGTGTTCCATGGAAGAAGGAAAGTCATAGAGGTTTGGAACAACATGAGGGTGAGAAAATGATGTCAGTTTGAGTGGTGTTTAAGCACTATACAGTATGTGCACTGGGATGTAAAGCAGCTGTTGTTAGTCAGTTGTCTGTAGTCTTGTGTGTAGAATTCAGACTTACAGCAGTTTCATTTGTCAGCATTGTTATAGTATCTCTTCATTGAATTCTGTGTATCTGTTCTCTAAAGGCACCACGGCGCCAATCCACGTTCCAGGTTTGCCGCCAGAGTTCATGCAGGCCATCATGCATCAGATCTCCCAGCAGGCTGTCGCCATGGCAACTGCAGCCTCTGCTGGACTCCAGGGGCAGCAGCAGGGCACTGCTGGCACAAATGTCCAGAGTGGAGAAAGCCTGGCCCCTCCACCACCTCAGGCCAGGGTGGTTATCACACGCCCCTCCTTATCCCCACGCGTCCCCCAACCCATGAACACCAGGGGGACCACCATCAACCTGGGCGCAACAGTGCCTCCTTCAGCAGGACAACAGACTAATCAAGTATGAACCTTTATGTTACATTACAGGGCTCAATTCTAATAATTTTTCTACTCGCCCAGTGGGAACAAAGGTTCAGATTTTTACTTGCCCTTCCAAAATTTTCAGTTGGCCCCACTGCAAAAAAAAAAAAAAATAGTCACTGTTTTCATTGTTTTTGACCCATGTAACTTTGCATTCTCATAAATAAGATTTACACCAAAATTGTAGATGCCAGTGAAATTCTCAATTTCAATAACATAGCAAAAACTACAAGACCAATTAATATAAAATTCAAACATTATTAAAGACAAGGAAGCAGTCACCAATAAATTAAGTACAAATAAACAAATTAGAAGCAACATCACAAAGAAATATAGCATAACAAAGGTACAAATAAAACAGTGCTTTAAGTTTTTCAGGTTGGTCTAAACAGTAGTATTCAGGTTTAATTATATATAGTAATCAAATGTAAAATAACACTGCATCTTCACTTCACTGCTGCTGTCACTTTAAACTCCAATTCACACCACGCCGACAGTCACCATATTACAGCATGTCACTTCACAGACATTCTAATTCCAATTCAGCATGTACAATTGGGCGAAAACAAGACGGCAACAGACTCCGAAAGGGGTAGTACTCCCCCCCCCCTTCTATGTAAAGCGCTTTGAGGTCCCAGAAAAAGCGCTATATAAAGTAACGAATTATTATTATTATTATTATTAGTAACACACTGGTCCGACAAAACTCGCCAAAGTGTCTGTTGCCGTCTTCCAGCGTCTGTCTGTGCAATGTGAATTGGCCTTAAGACCTAATGCAAAGGTCCAATATACTTTACACATGCATTTTCTTTCTCTACTCTTTATGTTCACTTATGACATAACTGACTGTGTTTATGATGATACTCATTTTGACATAATTTTGTGGGTGTTTGTCCGTTCAAGTGCAAGATAACACGAAAGAGAACTCATTTCAATATTTGCGCACTTGAGTACGGAATTGAATTCACTTTCTTGTCTTGAGCTTGAATGGTTTAAAATTGGTTGAATGTTTACATTGGCATTACTTAAAAACACATGCGTAAACTTTTTGTGCTCGATCTGGCCAGTGACAATTCAGTCCTGAGCGTCTTTCAAGCTGACCAAGGGCCTTCAGGCAGTCCTTATTGTCGAGCCCTGCATTATTGTATTTTGGAGACATGTAAAACTCAGTTCCATTTTCATTCCTCAATCAAGGGCAATCCTATGATGTCCTCTCCTCTCACGCAGATGGTCAGTGGTTTGGTTGGGCAGCTTTTGATGCCATTGCACACAGGTAAGTTGTCCTTACCTATTCAGTTCCTGTGTTAAGCAACACAAAGCTTATAAACATATTATGTTTTCCATTGTCAGGGGACCAGACATCCTCTACCTCATCCTCCCAGTCTTTCTCTTTCTCTACTTCTGCATCTACCTCTTCCTCATCCTCTTCTTCCTCCTCTTCCTCCTCCTCTTTCTCGTCTTCCACTGCTCCTCCAACTTCTGCCAACACGTCCGGTCAGACGTCCACCCATACCACCAGCACTGCGTCTGTGGGTCAGTCCCAAGAGGGTAACCCTGGAGATAACCTAGCTCAGCTTCTGGGCTCTCTCCTGGGAGGAGTTGCAGGAGCTGGTGGAGGGGTGTCTGGAGGTGCTGCTCCCTCCATTACAGTGACTATTCCAGGTGTCCCTACGTTCATCCAAGGCTTGTCTGAGTTCATTCAGGTTGGTATTATTTTTATTTTTTTGTGGTATACCGATATATCAGCAAAGAGTATATAGCATTTTTCAGTTATTGGCATCGGCAACTGTAAATATCGAGAAAAATATTGGCAACTTTTTGCCCAATGAAATGGCAGCAGGATTTTTTTGAAAACACATCAGTTAAACATAGAAACGTTTTTGAATGTCTAATAAACATTTAGTTTTGCAAACTTTTGAGATCCAGCTGTGAGATCTTCTGAAGTGTGCAATTTTAGACTGCATAAAAATTTGTGAACTGCGTAATGGTCGGTCCGTGTGAATTGTATCTCCAAAGAGGAATATTCTCCAAAGAGGAGAGTTTAGCTGTCTCAGAGAACACATGATCGACAAACTTTGAATCCTTGATTCAAACTATGCTGTGCTATATCCATTTGGCCGCTATGTTGTATTCATGTCAAATTCGCTGTGTACTGTCAGTAAAAAAAAAAGGATTCCCAGTACAACATAGACGTACCAGATTATCGAGTACACTGTTGGTTACAGTGTTTACTTCCTTTTTACTCATATGTATTTTCTTTATTTGTGTAAACTACTATAATAGGATTACAGATTCAAGAATTTGCCATCTAAGTCTTAAAAATCTGTTTTTTACAGATTTTCAACAAAAAAAATTCATATAATTTTCAAATTATTTAGTAAATATATAAAATAAATATAAATTTCATTTCAGAAATTGCTATGCATGTGTTTTTTTTTAAAAAATAAAGAAAGTAAAAATCAATATCGGTCGATCACTAGTGCTTTTCTCTGTCTTTGCAGTCTGATCTTACCAAATGTGTCCATTTGAATGCCCTGTTTTCTTTCCAGTCTGGTCAGCCTGTGTTTCCTCCACCAAACCAGCAGCCTCCACCCTCACAAGCCCCACCCCCTGTCCCTTCAGGAGCCACCCCCACTACTGCCCCTCAGCCTCCCAGTGGAGGTGGAGAGACCCTCAGCCCCGAGCTTTTCACAGGTATCGTGCAGGGTGTCCTGTCCACCATGATGGGCTCTCTGGGGGCTGGCCAAGGCAACACTGAGAGCATCGCCCAGTTTATCCAGAGACTTTCCCAGACCAGCAACCTCTTCACGCCTGGAGCTGGAGATGCAGTGGGTAAGGGCTTCTGTGTTCCTTTAATGCAACTCAAAGTACAGCACAATGCCACAATTTATGACTCACTGTCTGTGTTGGTTTGGTAGGGTTTTTTGGAGATCTGCTGTCTCTGGTTTGTCAGAGTTTCTCAATGGTGGACATGGTTCTGCTGCTGCATGGTAATCCTCAGCCTCTGAGCCGCATCCAGCCCCAACTCACAGCCTTCTTCACCGAGCACTATCTGCAGGGCCGAGAGCCCAATGATGCCAACATAGCTGTGAGTCTGAGCTCACGCATCTTCCATACGTGACCTTCATTACATCAGTTCTACAAGAAGATCTCACATACTGTCAGATATGTTCAGTGTGGTACAAACTTGTAGCGGTATTTACCTAGCTGACTCCGAAATCAATTTAGCACTCCAGTCACGAGTGCATGAGTTTTTTTTATATAAGCTATGTTGCTTTCAATTATAATTACAGTTTAAGTTTCTACTATAAAACAGCTCTCCAGTGTGTTCATGTTTTCACTTATTACATAATTGCCATGGACCAATGGTAGTTTGAAGGGTTTTTTTTTTACCGGCTGGAGCAAACTTTTCTGGTCATCTTTTATGTCAAATTCTTAAGTTCTACTTGAAGTTGCCCTGCGCAGACCGATTGGTCTACGATATCAAAGTACTGTGAGAGTAGCGGTAATTAGATAGCAGACGGCTCTGTACGCTTTAAAATCGCTCTTGTGATACTTTGATGTCATACGGTCTGTGCATTACCACTTCAAGACGAACACACCTATTTATTCAAAAGATTTGTTCAAAATGGCTGATTAATTCAGAAATGAACCAAGTGAGCATTTTCATGAATGGGTTATTTGAAAAATTCACTGCATATAAAATTGCAGATTCATTTCTTTATATGGAACTTTTTTTCATTGCTTTTTAATAGGCTACATTACAGTGAATGTGTGCACTCTCAAGTGAGTGACATAGTGTGTAATGTCAGGTTGCACATATAAAGTTAAAATAATAATTATGATTTTATCCTTGACGATACATAGGGGCCATTACCCCTAAAGGGGCCATTTTTGAGTCATGATGCAAACAAATCATTCATACAGTGTTTTGATCCACTGATTCATTGAATTGGACACTTTGAAAGAACTCATCAATAAAAATTAATACAATTTCTTAACAGTATCGCAAACAGAGTAAAACTGATCTTTTGATTGAATGTTGCAAAGGCTGATGGTATTGTTTCTGTTATTTAGAGTGCTTCTGAGGATCTGATCAATGGACTAGAGGAGTACATTGCAGAGAGTTTTGTAAGTCTTGTTTGCTGATTTATCCTGTAACATTTTGTTCATCAGACAAGAACTGATTGTCCCTGTGTCTTATTTGTTTCAAGTCCACTGTGATTGTTCGAGAGAGGGTGGACATCATCCAAACCAACATGTCCTTCCTGAGACAACAGTTCACTCGCATAGCTACTCACGTCCTGCGCTGTACAGGTAACCACCACACTATCCACACAAACACAGACCCAAAAACTGCTCTCGCCCTAACATTCAAATTCCACTTCACAAACATTGTTTTTGAAACTTTCCAATCAGTATTTAGTATTATTTATATACAATTATAGGATTATAAAAAAAATTAATTGCCATTTATTTTATATTTATTTTTATGTCTTCATCATTTAATTATACTATTGATGTGCTTTTTCCATTTTTTTTATTAGTTTTATTTTTTATATTTCTACATAGCTTTAAGGGGTCATTAGTTAAAAATCCAATTTCCCTTGATCTTTTGACATATAAGAGGTCATTATACAATACAAATATCCTGTAAGTTTCACAACTTAAAACTTCCTTGTTAGCTCAAAAACAGTTTTAATTGAAACCAAGCTCCTAAAATGACTCGTTTTAGATTTTGTCTCAATATGATGTCATATACCCCTTTTCCAAAGCATTTTGAGAGCCGGTTAGGAGCCGGTGCCTGCGCGCTAACCAGTTCTTTGTGTTTCGACAGGCAAAGAACCGGTTCTCAGCAAGGAAAACTGGTTCCACAGCGGCACCAACTCTTTGCTGGACTAGAACCGTTCTTTTACTACGTCATGCTTACGGCGGGGGCTGGGGGCGGGTTTAGATGTGTTCTATACATCTTTTCTGACCATAATATAGGATCGCAAAGCCAGGGGAAACATTTGCAGAAACACGATGTAGTCCGCCATTGTAATTGTTATGCTTGAAGTTGGCGCAAGTGTTTCTATTTTTTTTTTATTGAAAGCATTATGTAAGCAAAGAATATAACAGTCACAATATAGAACAAATAAATGGAAAGAAAAAAAGACAGGGGTACATAACTAATCAGAAAGAATGACATATCAAAGGAAAAGTTTAAAAGACTTACATATTTCAATTGTTTTTAAAGCCTTTTTGGCTCATGAGTTAGAGATAATCCCAAAGTAATGTTGTAGGTTTGCAAGCGTTTCTAGATAAGATGTATGGCGACATACACAGTGACGTAACGACGTCGTTCGCTGGGCGCTCTAGTCAGTGGAAAAACAAACAGGTTCTGAGAAGGTTCGCAAGTTGAACCAACTTTGAACCAGCACCAGTTCCGAACCAGTTCTTTTTTATTGGAAAAGGGGTAATAGTGCCATGTGTCATATTTTACCAAGTGTCACTATTGCTTTGTCTGTTAGCCTTAAGATCATTTGATATGTACTCACTTTACTTAAAATTGTGAACGATGAATATAAGAACGATAGTGCATTAATTCATAATTGGTTTACATGAAGCACCACAAATTATCCTGTCAGCTTTAACATTGGTAACTTCAAGTACTTAAATTTGCCACAACCAAGACATACGCATAAATGTTTTACAGTTGCCAAATGTTTCAACTTTATAACGAGATAAATGCCTTTCTGCATCTTCGTTTTAACACTAATATAATGCAATAAAATACAATACTACCTCATAAATACATAAGAAATAAATATAAATTAAGATGACTAATGATTATGATGTCACAGAATGGAGTATCATTGGTATTTGAGGTGTAGGTTTGTCCTCTGATTTGAATCAGACTCTGGCTCAAACATTTACAGTATGGCAAACATCATTAAAATTTATTTTAATATGCAAAACTGTTACCCAATCAAGGAAGTGGGCGTGTACTTCAAAGCGACACACCTATCAAAACAAAGTATTTTCAAGAGAGGGTCAAAAACAGAATAGAAAATTGCCTATTCTAAATTAGAATGTTTTTTTATGTAAAAATCTTGCAGACAGTATACATTTTTAAAAATTCCAGTTCGTGACCCCTTGCATTTATTTTTTAGTAATTTTAGCCAAGTTTTTCCAGGTAATACTTATATTTTATTTCAGCTTTATTTTAAATTAACAAAAACTATTTGTAATCGTTTTTGGTTAACAACAACACTGTTTCTAATGTGTTTCCAGATAACACGTTTGGCCAGCGCTTGCTGTACCTGTGCACTCAGGGTCTGTTTGAGTGTTTGGCCCTCAATCTGTTCTGCTTAAGAGGAGAGCAAAGAGCTTTAACCACTGTCATCAACCACCGAATTGTAAGATCCATTGATTCATCCTCATGAAGATGGTTTGATGTTGCATAAAATGCATATCTTTTGATGCGTTTATGTTTTGTTCCTTGCTATTCAGAGGAGAATGTCCGCAGAAGTGAACCCCAGTCTTGTGAACTGGTTGACCAGTATGATGACCATGAGGCTGCATGTGATTTTAGAGCACAACCCAATCACTGAGGACCAGATCCAGAACTACGTCATCTATACACAGGTCCTTAATTTAGATCATGTGTGTCCAATTCTGCTCCTGGAGGGCCAACGTCCTGCAAAGTTTAGCTCCAACCCACTTGCCTGAAAATTCCTAGGCTGTGTCTGAAATCGCCGCCTATACCCTTAATCACTATTCCCTACATGACTCCACTAATATAGTCCACTTCGAGGAGTGAATGAAAACGAATGAGCCAATTCAGACACTGAGTGCGCCGGAAGGGCTGCCGCTTTTGCATAGTTTGTGTTTGCTGTTTAATAATAATTTGAAACTTAGCAAACTGGCAGCTCCAGTGGTAATGAAAAGATTTATCTTAAACTCTGTCATAGAAACTAGCATGTATAATAATCAATTAAAAAGGAATTTATACCTGTATGAAATTACACTGTACCCACATTGGACCAGTGGTTTTGAAAATGGATGGCCCTCCAGGAACAGGTTTGGACATCTTTGATTTAGATTCACACCATCATCAGGATTCATTCCCAAAATGAGCCACAGAATACAGAACTGAATATGCTTCTATTATCTTTTTCATGTACAGAGCGAGTCGTCTCAGAGAACAGAGTCAGATGCACAAGCAAGCCACCAGTCAGATGACACGAGTATTGAGGTATGTTTCAACAGAAGAAGAGTAAGTCACAGAAAATTATTATTTGTAAATGAGCCGAGTACAAAATATGAAAATATATATAACTTTATATACACACTTTTTTATATACACTTTATTACTTTATTGTAATAAAATAAGTTTGAAATCAGTAAGATATTTTTTGTAAGAAATTTTTTTTTTCAGCAAGAACACATTAAATAGACTAAAGGTGACAGTAAATGCATTTATAATGTTACAAAAGATGTACATTTTTGTGTTTCCACAAAACAAATTAAGCAGCAAAACGGTTTTAAACATTGATAATATATCTGGGTGTGGGTCTGCACTATTAACCGTATGTTGTGATAATAATATGTAATTATATTTTCCAGATGGAAGAGGGTCTGTCTCCTGCTCCTGCCACCACTGCAGAGGAAGTTATGGCATCCTCAGGAGACACTGCTGATGGTGATGAACCACCCGGCAGGCCATCGTTAGAAGTGTTGCGAGGAGCGGTAGCCATGGCAACCGCGGACAGGGAGGAGTCAACTGGAGAGGCGGAGCCATGGGCAGCAACTGTTCCACCCGTGAGACTCAATTGTCTACTGTGTCTTTTAATTCAGTGTATCTGCTAAAAGTTTGTCAGCATTTTTTGTACACTAAATGAGCTCAAAGATAACAGAGCTAGAACAGGAATGCACTGAAAAATAAAATTCTAGCTAATGCCAATAATTATAATAATCATGACTCTATTTTGTTTATTTGTTTTATTATCCCTAGTCTGTAAGTAATAATGAGAATGTTTGTATATTTGTGTTAATCAGGAGTGGGTACCCATCATAAGACATGACATGTTGACGCAGAGAAAGATAAAAGCACAGCCTCCTCTGTCTGATGCTTATTTGCACGGGATGCCAGCCAAGAGGAGGAAGGTCTGTGCACCAACTACATTCATAGTGAGTGAATCAATGAATGAACTATTCACTGAAACTACATTGTACTGATCAGATATCATTCCTTTGCATTCATGTGACTCGCAGACTGCTCAGGGAGAGGGTCCTCACCTCTCTTTAGCTGAAGCCGTGAGTCGAGCTGCCAGGACAGCAGGGGTACGACCTGTTACTGCCCCTGACAGCCTACAGGGGGAGCTGGAGGCACCAGAGCTGCAGGAAGCATACACACAACAAGTAAGAAACTAAACCCACACCTAATCCATCCCAAAGAGTATAGAAGAACAAGAGGCGAAACTCAATAGAAGATTCCATTGCAACAAACGCGCCCAGCAGCAGCGCTACGCTTCCGCCATTTTGGGGTGAAAGCGACTCGGCAGTCCAACAAGTAGTCCTGAATTAATACCAACATATAAAAGTAAGTAAAGGACATGCTATATCAGATAATTGGGAATGTTGGACAATATTTATATATACAGTCAACTAGGGCTGGACGATTTTGGCTAAAATCATAATCGCGATTTATCGAACAAGTTACCTCGATTACGATTATTGAACGATTATTAAAAAAAAATTCTTTCTCATGTGTCACTGGCAAGGCTTATACTGTAAATATGTTCACGGTTATTTTTTTTTATGAAAGAATGCATAATCCTATCTTTGTGATTCTAAAATAAGGAAACGCACGGATAGCTTTTAATGCTTACTTATTAAATATTTCAAAAAATTTAATCAAACAAAGCATACAATGCTTGAAATCAAAACGTCTTATAAAAAAGTGATTAAGTTTTAATGCAAAAAGAAAGTTTCGTAAAAATGTAGAAAATAGTTGTTTTTGTAAACAAAATAAATTATTGTAAATATTGCCATCTTAAAAGTAAAATATAACTTGTATAAAACTAAAAAAACTAATCCTTTTCATATTGTGTAGCATTTGTAAATGCTTATCGAAACCTGCTTTGTGGAGTGGAGGCACTTGTTGCTGGCCGTTTGTCAGTCTCTCTCTTTTTTCGCGTGTTTCTTTGGTACAAGCGGCTCGCTCCTGTTGCTGAGTTGACTCAGTGTTTGAGTTCCCTTTCACACAGAGATTCCGGAAAATACACGGATAAAGTGGCCCGGGATTTGACCCGGGTTTGTTTGACTTTGGTTCATTCACACTGCCAGTGATTTTCCGGAATCAAGAGAGTGCGTTCACACTCACACACACACAACCAGCAAAGACACGTGACATGTCCCAGCGGCGTCTATAGTTTGCTTATGAGCTGCGATTTCTATCGAGAAACCACACTTGTGCATTTTTTTTCTCTGATTCGATCATAAACTAGCGCATTACGAACCGTTTCACGCTGGCGAACGAACCCAGCTTAGCGCCATCATTACGAAACGGCATTCATTACGGCTTTTGTTCACACAGCGCGCGTTCCGGGACTGAACACGGCAATGTTACTATGTCCCCAACCTGGCATCAATCCCGGGTCGTGTTTGCGTTCACACAGAAGGTGTTTGTTCTGGCAATTTCCCGGGATCAACGCGCTGTGTGAAAGGGGCTAATGTTGCTTCAATGTCGCAGACTGGACGGGGCGGAGTTACGTGACTACACACGCGGTAATATGTTTTAAGGGGAAAGTACATTAACACACAGTGGGCGGAAATATTAATAGGATTAAAAAAACGAAATAACCGACATGGTAAAATTACGTCGGTTATAGGCTCTGAATTTCGGTTTCGATTATCTTTCGATTAATCATCCAGCCCTACAGTCAACTTTTTTTTTTTTTTTTTTTTTTGCAGTAGCTACTATCTTATATTAATGACCGTTAAAGCAAGACTATGTAAACAAAAAAAACACAGCCACTGTCCATCTTGTTCTATAAGATCATCATATTTTTAGCATGATCTAGGGCAGGGGTTTTCAAATAGGGTGAATGTGAGCCTCCCCTTACAGTGGGTTAGGACAGCCGAGCCTCCCCTTCCCCAAAATCCCGCCCGCCTGCCATAACCCACTCACGCTCTGCAGTAAATGCCATCTTTTGTGTGTTCCAGGCAGGCAATGGTGAGTTTCAATAAAAACTGATAAAATGTAAATATTTTTTTATATTGTATTTGAAGACATTTTATTTCCACAACTTTTTTAAAAGTGCATTCATAAACTATTCTTTGCAACAGCAAATCATTTCCAACTTTATGCAGGCCTAATTTAGGCTACTTTTAAAATCACTGAACATCAGTAAGCCTAACCACAAGTCAACAAAACATGCTTAACATGTGTAATGCAACGAGTAGCAATGTTTCGCCGATGTTATGGGGTTTGCCTGCCTTCGCTATACGTGACACGATAAGATGCTTCTGTCGCCTTCATGTTAATAGTGCCAAACAACTGTATTATTCTTTTTTGTGACTGCAAATCATCACGCCTCCTCTCAAAAAAATCAACTGGCTTTTTCACTTAATTCGTGTGCTTAGTTTCAATGTGACACCGAAGTTTGCATGGTCTCATGCTATCATTTTCTAGCACCTCCTTGCAGATCACACACTGCGGCAGAGGTGCATCCTCGGGCCCCGACTACTCAGGATCATATTTCCTACGTTTTTCGATGGGTTCTGTCTCATCCCTTAATGCTGACTTTTGTTGACTTTGGACAAGGAAACGATGCATTTTAAAGCTAATACAGGCTTTACACACAATTACAGATATCGGGGGCTAAAGTAATGGGTCTGAATTTTGTTATGGCATCTTTTTATGAATAAAGACCAGTATCACTGATATTAATATAGCTACTGATGTCTCCATGAAAATGATTTCCCCCCAAAAATGTAAACATTTATTAGGCTTCAAAAAATATAACAACTTTTAATTTAAGTTAACTTAAAAAAATCCTCACTTAAACCCATAATAAATGTAATATTTACTTGTAGGCTATCTATCCTGTCTAACAGGTATGAAATATACAGAAATTGAATAAAGTTATAAAACAGTTTGCACTGCATAAATTATAAATGAAATATAGATTAATCCTTATTAAAGCTACAAGCCTTCTTTAGTCAAGAGCAGCGAGTAATTTTTAGGGATGGCCCGATACCATTTTTTTTTCAAACCGATACGAGTACGAGTATTTACATTTGTGTACTTGCCGATATCGAGTACCGATACCGATATTTCTACCGCAAAAGTAACTATAGGCTCCCAGAAAAGAAGACAGAAGACTATTTTAGAACACAGGTTAGAAGACTGTTTTTATTTTCTTCTCTGCTTGTTTTAACAAGTCTAAAAATAAATAATAATGAGTAAAATAATAAATGTATTAACACACAAACCACTGTTAATTTAACATAAAAGCAAGCAGTTACTGCGTGCATGGTCTGACATGACTGAATGCGCCCAAAGTGCGCTCCCTTAATAGTCTAATTCCTAAAAAGCTGACAGTTCATCGCGATCTCACACATCTGTTATTATCAATGAAGCTGACTGCACAATGAATCTTTCATAATATCCACACTTTGTTTGTTATAATTAGAGGATTTGCCAGCATACAGAATTCAGCACTGAACAAAAAAGTTTTGAGCAGTGAGGGGAGTCTATCTTAAATGCTTCTGATTAGCCATTGCGTTCAAGAAATCAACACACATGTCTGTGATTGGCTACATCGCTCAACGCTGCAAACATGTTATGAATAGAAACTCTGGCCTGTAAATCGTTTCTATTTTGTTTTAGTTGTTCTTCTTGCTTTTCTGCAACAGATGAATGAAAATCTATTAGTTTTAATATGTTGTATTCATAGATATGTCTAGTTTGCGGGAGTCCCGCGAATCGTTTTATTCTCCCGGAACCCGCACACACAGAGTGAGTGCATTACCGCCCGCGCCCGCGCTCGCGCTCGGCCATCAGATCTAGTGCCGCGCCGCACTCTTTTGCGTTGGGAGTGCACGTCCCTATGCCTCAGTTCACCTCGACAAAGCACTCGCGGCGGCCAGTTTCGTTTCGCAAAATGTACGTGGTATCGGGGCGTGGTATCGGCGAATTTTTACGAGTACGAGTATATGAGGACAGTATCGACCCGATCCCCGATGCCAGTATTGGTATCGGGCCATCCCTAGTAATTTTCTCTGTTCCCTTTGTTCTTTGGTTAACTTTACTGACAGAGAGAATGAGTGCCGCTGTCACTTTAAGATCTGCCGCATCTCATTCTCTCACTACTCTTTACTTCTATTTAAGATTTTATTTTACTCGTTTAAGACTGTTCTGTGAGGATACTCGACCAAACGGACATTTTGGCATAAACGTGTGGATTATTGTTCGGTTCAAGCGCGAAAGAGAACTCAATACTGGCGCGCGTTTTTCTGTGTGTGTGTGTCTGTGTGAGTGTCAGGAGGACATTCACTGACAGCACGTTCTCTTTTCGTCTTGTCGCGAATGAATGTTTTAAAAGCATTTGCGTGAATAAGAGCCTGATCATATACAAACATGTATCGCATGCGTTGCCGGAATACTTTAAGCCCTGCGATATTAATAGAGCTGCATACAGTTATTTTTTCTTCGCGTGTCGCGCCTCCCCTGTGGCTCTTTGGCGCCCCCCAGGGGAGGCGCGCCTCACCTATTGAAAACCACTGATCTAGGGGATTACCCATACAGAAATGTAATATACTGTATGTCAATATAAGTAAATGACATATATAACCTAATGTCAGTGCCCATGTATGTCTGCTGCCTATATGAGAATATATGCAAAATTCATATAAAACACATAGACATATATGAAACAATATAGCAAAAATGGCCCGTTTTCATGTAAGTGCCATATATTTTCCCGTATATGCACATAAATGTTAAATATATGTAGCCTAAGACGCATGTTTGCATATATGTACTTATATCGATGCATCAGTATGACATGCATGTATGTTAACATACATGTATTAAATATGTGGGAAACAAATATGTATGTCACATATTTATACTTAATGTTGTCCATAGAGAAATACTATACTCTGTAATATATGCAGATATATGGTATCATATATACAGTAGTTTAACTCAAATATTTTCTTCACATGTTTGGACACATAAATGTTCATATATGTTGCAGGCATAGGCTATATTGTGTTCTCAGATAAGTCAAATATATGCATAGATATATGTCATGCTATTTAAAATACAACATAGATGGCCATATATTACATTTTTGTATGGGTAAAAAGTACAAAATATATTTCAGGCCTAGTGGAGTTGGTAACTAATAATAGTAATAAATGTGTAAAGTTGCATAAAATGGAACTACTCAATAAAGCAAGAAAAAAACTATCTCAAATGTGTATTTAATGATTGGATTAACTGTTATCTGTGCTGTTGTCCAGTAACTCCAGTTGGAATTTTCACCCCAAAATGGCGGCCGCGCTACCGAAGCGCCACCTAGTGGCTGTTTCCAAAAAAGCATCAGAGTTTCGCCTCTTGTTCTTCTATACTCTTTGTCCATCCTGAGACCATTGTAGTTTTTATTGATATTTTGAATTAGCTTTTATTTTATAGTTGAATTTTTGGTAATTTTTTTATGTGCTTCATTTTTATTCGTTTATTTATTTATTTGTATTTAGAATTCAATTTTTAAAAAGTTTTTCATCTAATATTTATATTTTATTTTATTTATTATAATTAATACAAATTATTGTTAAAGTTTTAGTCGTAGGACTGATTTTTTTCCATCCCTGTCCTGTGAGTCTCATCTTATTCCCATAGAATTTTCATATCCACCCTCCCTCAATTTGTCCCATTCCCACAAGTCCATGTTATTAGGTCAGGATATTAAAGTGCCCCTTTAATGCTATTTTAAAGGTTCCTAGTTTTGTTTTGTGGGTCTCTTACAATAGTGCACCAAGGTCAAAAATACTCTCATAATATTTCTCATAATATTCATTGCAGCATCACCTCTTTTCTCACAGTGTCTGAAACGGTTTGATAAAAGAGTCAGTCTCTTTAAAACCCTCCTTTCTGATATCATACTCTGCTTTGATTGGTCAGATGGCCCAGTCTGTTGTGATTGGTCTACTGCTAACAGTGTATGCCGGAAACGAAACGTCCATCTGAATTTCAGCTCTGGATGCTTCCTCAGCACTTGTATACACAGTGATATGCAGTAATTGTCCTCGTCCTTTGGAAGTACATACAAAGTTGATTTGCTCTTGAAGCGCAGAAAACGGCATTTTCTCGACATGTCGACAACATGAACCAAACTCTTCCAGGCCTCAGCTACAACTACAGTGTTTGAGGGCGGGTCAAAGTAGATGTTGTTTCATGGGCACCCAATAAAGACCACAGGCTGGCATTATGCAGATTTGATAGAAACCTAAATAGTAATTCCAGTCTCACTTCTCGTTAAAAACCTGTCGTCTCTTTTCAGGCAGCTTAGAATCTGTTCTTTCTTTTGTGAGACTATTACTCAATTTATTGGGCACTTCTTTGAAACTTTGCAGACTTTTTACATTAAAAAACAGCTATATAACTCACTACATAGAAGGTAATATCTGAAAAAAGCAGACCATTGTGATCTTGCTCTCTGAATGTCTTTAAACCTTTAAAACCCTTTTCATCCTTAATTGTCTTCCAGGTGAAGAGTGACATAAAGAAAAGACTGAGTGAGGATCCAGACTACAACCACCAGCGCTTTCCCAACACCCACAGAGCTTTTTCTGAAGACTGTTAAACTGACAGCTCCGTTTACACATCTGTCTTGTCATCTGTCAAGCTCAAAGTCATGATCATGACGTCTCGAATGGAACAGCCAATAGTGTCATGCTTTAAGGGAACCCAGTTGTTTTGAAATCGGTAACTGACACATAACTCAGATGTCTGCCATAGTCAAATGTGTGGATAGTGACTAAATATAGAGCCGGTGAACTAGACCGGCCATAGAGGCAGAAGAAACTAGTCTTTCTTCTGTCTACATGGCGTCCATCTTATAGTCTTTCAAGATGTCATCACAGTCAGTTTTACACTGACGGGATTCATGGATGTCCATTGTAAATTAGCTGTACATTGTTGTACTAAGTTGTTTTAATATTGACAATAATAGCAGTTGTATTAGACACATTTACATGAAGAAAACCTAATTCATTCCAGCTTGACCTGCTCAATGTGTAGATAAAGAGGATGCCAAGATGAATGTTTACAAGGTGCAGACATGTTGAACATGATTAGATGTACACCACTGCACATTCGTCACTGAGGACTGGAAGTGTTTTAGTCATAGTGATGACATAGAGCTGTTACTTGTTTTTATTTTTTGCATGCCAAAAACATCATGTTGTCCATGAATGTGGCTGTTATGAATAAAATGATCCAAGTCTAGAATTACTTCTAGTTTTAAAAACAGCTGCGTCTGCCTCCATGTGTGGTCACTAATATTAAAGAAACACCTTTGCTATGGTTTAGTTTTTAAAACAAACACGATGACTTTCAAGTGCATTTAACATAAGTTGATCAATAACTACAAACCAACATTTGGACCTTTCTGAAAAACTTAATTTAGGCTTAATTTGTAACCCTGTTACCCATATTCAATTCATTTTGTAGCAATAAATGTACTTTCATCAAAATCAAGAGATTTAAACTCTAAAAAAAATGTACACAAAACAATTAGTTCAATAGTTTAAGGTGGGTAAATTTGATGTTTTCATGTTCTTGAAATAAGTTTCTTATACTTAGCAAGACTACATTTATTTCAACAAAAATATTTAGTAAAATTTAAAATAATTTTTTATGCAATTTATTACATGCAAAGCAGAATTTCAAGCAGCCATTACAATCACGTGATCCTTATTATAATTAAGGATATCTTATCAATACTGAACTTAATTTACTCAATACTGCTTAATTTTTTTGCGTGGAAACGGATACATTTATTGATATTATATGATGGATAGAACGTTCAAAAGAACAGTGTTTATTTGAAATAGTTTGTTTTAACAATGTAAACATCTTTACTAGCATTTTTTATCAAATGAATGCATAGCTGAAAAAAGTATTAATTTCTTTCTGAAAAAAAGGAGAGATTTCAAGAGAAAATCAAGAGATTTAACCATTCAAAGAAATAAAATTTTGGATTTTTCCCCACATTTTTTTCCTGAAAAATATTGTACCTTGTGAAAAATGCCTTTATATGCAGCTAATTAAACTAATTATTTAGCAGATAATCTAAATATCTAAATGGAACTGGGTGAGGCATAAGAACAGAGACCAAAGATATCAATGACAGTATGCATTTTATTTGTCCCACAACATATTCAGGTTTTTGGATAATTATTAATTAGCGCAAAACTAATCACAGCAAAACAATGACTCGGCCATGTTTTTTATGGTTCTGTTTCAACCTTTGAAACTGAATTGCAGATTGCAGTGACAACGTTTCATGCTTTATTGTCCATTTAAAAGCGCAAGCACTGGAGAAAGATGTGTTCTGATTACTTTGTGATACAGGAAGTTGATTTATGTCTTTACGACAGGATGTCAAAGCAATTGAAAACATTTGTTAAAACACATGGTCCTTTATGTGGGTTGACAGCATGTGTTATCACACCAAATGCACTGAAAGTCAAATATTGAACCAATGAAAGAAAAACGGGCTACTGAATTGAACCGACCAATTAACCTGCAGACAAATTTTGCATCTGCAAAACTCTATCCTTAACAATGTATGGGTTATGCATTAAGGATAGAGTTTTGCATGTGGAAATACACTCCTGAACATATTTGAATGAAAAAGAATTTGAAAGCATCAACTGTGGACTTAAGAGTGCTTAAATTTACATTGACGGCACGACTTTAAGTAAGACCAGTGCAGATTTGGCAATGTTATTATGCGGGGAACTTATAACTTATACCATTTGATTCGTGCATTGAATACGATGAGCAAACAAGAACAAGTCCAGAACAACTAAACTCTACCCTCAAAAGGCAGTCCCTGGCATCACCTTCCCTCAAAGGTGAAGAAAAAGGCATACACCCCGTCCCTGACGTCTTTCATTGGTTTTCGCTACTAAATGAAACAGCTGTAAGCAGGTACCAGTCTCTACAACATTTAAATCAAACAACTGATGAAAACTCCAATGAATATATAAATATAATAAAAAATATATAATTAATTATTACCACAATGGTCAAGACTAACCGTGCCCAATTCCTATTAGTCCACCACCTCTGCTGATTTATTACCGTCACTGAAAAGAACATCAACCTCATGTACTTAAAAGCCATAACGTTTTACTGCATCAGTCTCAGCAGACTTATTAACAGATGACCTTGAATTTACCTCTACAGTAATGTACTGGGTCATGTGCGTTTTAACCTCCTAATTAGAGAAGGCTCAAATGATAGGCTAGTGGGTTATCCTGCCTTATAGTGGAGTACATATTAGCTAGGCTCTGAAACCTGTTACAATGCTAACCAGAGTGTAGAGGTAACTGATTCCAGTTTGGTAATATTCAAATAATGGAAAGCGCACACAGAAGATTGTTTCAAGTGAGAACAGTTTTAAATTGTTTGTTCTTGTTCCTGCAAATACTACTCACCCCAAAAAAACAGTTACCACCATCTCATTCACTCAACCCACACAATACAGCGCTGCATCTTTTTCAGTCTTTTTAATGGTGAGAACAAACACAAGTTCTTCTGAACATACACATCCACACGTCTGGCTCTGTGGCTCATGCTCGGGCCTGTCGGAGGGAAGACAGCAGGAGTGGGAGCAGGTTGAGGGCGGGCCGGTGTTCCTGAATGCCCAGGGCCACCAGAGCCCCGGCCAACACTGAGGTCACTTTGGGCAGCAAGGGGGGACGAGCCTCCATAACCTGCCAACATAGATAAACAGCAAGTTTAATGTTAAGGTTTACCAGACGCAACACAATAAAGAAGTGTTTCTCAACCAGAGGGCCTCAGTAAACTTCTTTTGGGGCAGTTGTGGCCCAATGGTTAAAGAGTCGGACTTGCTCCCCGGGCGCCACTGTGAATGGCTGCCCACTGCTCCGAGTGTGTGTGTCCACACTACTCACTGCTCCTAATATGTGTGCACTAAATAGGCTTTATGCCCAGCTTCACTACTTCCTGAACTTCAGCCAGCTCCTCTGTTTCCTGTCTGCCATTATTGGACAAACTGATTAATCCAGGTGTGCCTGATTATTGTTACTGAGGCCAGGCACACCTGGATTAATCAGTTTGTCCAATAATGGCAGACAGGAAACAAAGGAGCTGGCTGAAGTTCAGGCAGTAGTGCAGCTGGGCATAAAGCCAATTAGATGGGTTAAATGCATAGGACAGATTCCAAGTATGGGTTACCATACTTAGCCTTCACTTCGGTTAGGGCAGGGGGTCCAATCCTGCTCCTGGAGGGCTACTATCCTGCAGAGTTTAACTCCAACTTCCCTTAACACACATCAGGTGTGTTTGATTGGAGCTAAGCTCTGCAGAACAGTGGGCCTCCAGGAGCAGGATTGGACACCCCTGGGTTAGGGTTCGGGTTATTAAAATAATTTAACATGTACTTACAAAGTTTCTTAAAAGTCAGTAGAATGTCAGTTTGGGGACTCTCAAAATAAAGTGTTAACAGATATAAAGCAGATAGTCTACTAATACTATAATGACATGACTGCTAGTTGACATGTAGGTGTAAAGTTACTTGTCGCAAGTAGAATGTCTAACGATTTCTATAGAAATAAACGAAGTTGAATATAGAAATAAAGTGTTACCAAACATATAGTTCTTAAAATCTCTGGAATCATGACATGAATTGTGTTTAAAGTCATGATAAAACGGAAGTAGCAACAGATTTTTTTTCATATTGTGACATACAGCCAAGTGTAATGGATTATCGAAAAAGACAAAAATGAGGGGCAGGGACTTAGTTCTATGTATCTGTTGTTGATTGGAAGTTGAGATGTATGCGTTGCAATCTAAAGTGGAGGCATATGAATGTGAGCTTGAAATTGAAGAACGAACTGGTGTGATGTCATTTAGAACAAAATCTGGCCAAAACGAAGCTCGTGTGAAGTTATTCCGGGAATTCTAAACAGCTTGTCAAAGCAAACTTTCCGGAAAAGTTCTCTCAGGCTGGTAAACACCTTTGAACTGCCATTAGTTCATGGTAAACACAATAGGTAGGTGCACTCTTGGGGCTTACTAGACTGGAAAAACTGGAAGATGGCAAGCCGCCTGGACAGAGGAATGACTACTCCCAGAGAAAACAAAGGACGTTTCTGGAAATTAACATTTGAACTCTTTCTTGCAAAAGTAGCATCCCCACCCGAGATGCAATCACCTCGGTATTGTCTTAATTTACATGTCATTCCCTTTGCCCCTCTATCCCCCATCTCTTCTCTCCACATGCTGAAATTCTGAAATTAACCCAAAAAATCGATATGGTTTTGTGTGAACAATTATCCTACAACACTATACATGTTTGGTATCATTCGAAATGTCTCAATGCGACTTGTACAAAAGTCTCATTCCCACAGAAGTAAACCAAAAGGTAATACAGTTTTTAAGAGTTTATAGATACTTTGCTTACTATGGTGGGTGTGCCCTCTAGTTTTTCATGCAAATTAATTTCTGTCCCCAAAAGCAGTAAACTACCTAGTCTGGGACCTTGAGTAATGCAATTTCCCATTGTTAGCTTATGTTTTCCATTTGAAAGAGGTTTCTGTCTTGGTCTGAGTATTTAAGGAAACATTGCAAAGGGCTCAGGGAGATTTGTAGTCAGATCAGCCTCTAATGCTGAAGTGTCTTTCAGAAATCAGCATCATGTATAATATATTCCTGAGGTCAGGTATGCATCTTTAACTCTTTATTTCAGAGCATTTGATGTTATGTATTATTGATTATCTTTGAATTGGTTATGAAATTGGCATGCTACATTTACCCGAGTAATAATAAATTGTTACATATGATTTTATTCTGACTTGCTCAAATTATTAACTCTAGTAGCTTACGTTAAGTCCACAACGCCACAATGACTGAAATTCAGCTTAGGTGGAGCAGAGAAGCACACTGACTGATGTTTTAAAGCTCCGATTAACACATTGGCATTAGTCAAGTATACTTAGAGTGCAAAATGGGGGTTTTGAATATTGTGTTGGACGCTGGAGGCCAAAAGTCTTGAGAATAAAGTGACAAGCATTAAAGGTTATAATCCCTTTTAATTTGCTTTTTTACCACAGACTATGACATTTTTTCACTTGGAGTATATTTCTTGTTAGCTCCACCCACAGTGATATCTCATTAGTCTACTACAGTCTTGATCCACATGATTTGATTGTTTTTGATTATGTGCGACTTTTCGGCCTTTTTTTCATCTTTTAGTATAGACAAGAGCTTTATTCGTTGCGGTCTAGGAAGATGCTGCAATTCTGAAAATATGATTAATTTTATGCGCTCTTGCTGAATAGATGTATTAATTTCTTTTCGTTTTTTTAAATCTTACTGACTCCAAACTTTTAAAAGGTAGTGTAATATAATTTGGACATTTCTTTTCACTAACCCTTTGATGGAAAGTATGAAAAAAATGTATCTTTTAAGTTTCAAGTCCTACTTGATTCTGAATATGGAAAATATGGATATTCTGAAAATTAGGCGTTACAAGCAAACCACACCTTTTCAACTTTATGACGGTGTATTCGTCCATCAGAGCCAACATAAAAGGTGGAGAATGCATCATATGTTCTGAAAAGCAAAATAAATAAAGTTACACAAAGAGGAGCACAGGGCATGGCTTTGACAGGTTATCACAGCATGACTCACCTGTAGAGATGGTTCTTGTCTTTCTTGTAGAAGAACACCAGAATGGAGTGGAAGGGCAGGCCTTTGATTCTCCAGCGAGCTTTGATTGAGCCATCTTCTGGATGCTTGGTCAGCTTCAGGACTTCCAGCTGAGCCTCCGCATAGTAACACAGACACATCAACCGCCAAAACGTCAAAGTCAGCTGGTACGCTATACGACCCCTTCAGATATAGAAATAGACGCATATACTAATCAAGTCAATTTGTTTGCAGTTAGCAAACTACAACACCAATTTGTTTAGTATTAAAGTCCCCCTGTGGTGAAAATCAAAATGTTTATGTTATTTATGTGGTATTTTGAATGTGCTTTAAGACAAACCATGAACAAATCATAAGGCTACACCAAGATGAGTATTTTCACCTTAAAACTGCAGTGAACCAAAGACAGTCTCAAAAACGCGTTTTGAAATCGCTGGTGTTTCTGACGACTCAAACTATGTTGTAACCAGTCACGTCAGCGTGTGATCATCAACGAGTGGATCTCTGAGCTGGTGTGAGTCAGTGGAGACGAGGCTAATTTGCATATTCATAGAACCGCGTATACTAAATGGAACAAGGGTGTGTGGTTACATTGAAACTATTTTAAGGCATTAAGAATTTTAAGTGATACAATTATTTACTACATGGGGACTTTAGAACATTTTGCTTGCAAAATGTTTTTCTTTTGTATTTCAATTTTTTTTACTTAAAGTATTTTTATGTGCTTGCAAACAAAACGTTATCCAACATAAAAGAAAACGGTTCTGAAAACAAACTTAAGACAATCAAAACATCTTGAAGGGAACAAAAATGTATAATTTTTGCTTGCAAACTTTTTTTGAGTGTTGAATGTTTTGCAAACAAAACATTTTCAAAAAAGAAAAAAGTTGAGAACAATTTTTTTTTTTTTAAATTAAGCTTTGCTCTCAAAACATGTTTTCATGTGCTTGCAATAACATTTCGCAAATAAAAAAAATTCAAACAAATCATGCAACAAAAATGCTTTCAAACTTTTCTGATGTGCTTGTAAAAATGTTTTGCAAACAAAACATTTTCAAACATAAAAGACAAAATATTTTAAAAAAAAGTTGAGAACAAAACTTGAGACAATAAAAAAATTATAAGGGAACAAAAATGTATAGTTTTGTTTGCAAAACTTTTTTAGATTAATTCTAGATTAGCCATGATAATTATCGTGATCTCATGATTTTTTTATTGTGTTGGCAATCAAGTCTTGTAGACCTATAAGCTGTTAACACAAGTTCATTACAGATTACCGCACCCATTTATTAGCACTATGGAAACAACAGAGTTTGATGAAGTCACAGGGGTTAAGTGTTAATTTTGGTAGTCTTCATATTCAGATGAAAATGCGTATTGATCTTAGTCACATTTAAGCCATTTTGTCTTTCATAGTTTTAGTTGACATTGCATTGCATTTTTGTCAACTTTTAGTCACTACTTTAAGTCAAACTGCAGTTACCGACATTAATTTGGGTAGCTATTTTATATGTAGTCTTTATTAAAATGTAATTAATTATAATTTTTCTCTCTAGGCCAATTCAATTAAGCTTATGAGAAATTAGAATCAATGTAACAGGCTGTATTGACATTGCAGTCTTTAGCAGTAGCACCAGTGCAATTTTACATTATCCCTTTTCCTTAGTTCAGTGGTTCTCCAATTTGTTTCCACTTAGACTGCAGTCACACCTTTTTCATTAAGGGACAATATTTGCACGCTTTAATAGATTTTTCCAGTTCATTTTGAACCTTTATAAAATAAATAATGCTTTAAATAAAACAATGTTCAATAAATATGCAATGATGGTAAAAACGAAGTGCTACTTTTAAATATTAAATTCAAATCACCAGTAGGTGGCGGTAAGTCACTATCTTTATGAGTGAGTCATCGAGTCGTTCATTCATCAGTAACGAAGCAAGTGGCTGTATTTATGAATGGATCATAAATCTCAGTAACAGTGAAGAAAGCGTGTGCGCAAGCCCATGGTTGCCAGATATTATTGAAAAGACCGGGTAGAAACATAGACAGTAAAAGAAATGGACACAGCGACCCCGTTGATTTCAACGGAGAGTTGAAGCCAAACATGTGCACTCACTTCCTGATAGCCAAGCGTTCTGCGCAGGCTCAAACTGAGCTTGATGACGTAGATGTCACGTGAGCAACCTGACTGACAGTTGTAAATCTTCTAGTAGCTGTGCCAAGGATATTTGAAGTGTATTAACAGTAGCATTATGAGCAGAACACATGGGTATGCAGTATGAACAATATAGACAGATATGTGCAGTTTAATAACAGTAACATTTTAAGAGTAGTGTGGGTGTGTGTGGTTGACCCTGTCAAAGCAGCCCCATGGACGTGGTTATAATAATTAATTTAATATAACATATTACGCTATATAATTACAATATGACATGATAAAAGAAGTGGCTAAAATCGACTTTAAAATAGCCTACTTTAGGATTGTAATCGTTTGAGTAGCCTATCTGCAGTTCTAGTAATTTTAGTTAGTTAGTTTAGTTTATTTTGAACATGTTTATGTATATATCCATTAGATTTAAATATTTGGCTAGTACACACACACACACATAATACAATCAAACATAACAGATAAATAAATGCATGTAGGCTACAGCACAATCTTCCAAAATTATTAAAAATGATTCAAATATAGGCACATATGCAAATAATTTTTTCCCTTCTTTTTCGTTTCCTTCTACATCAAACAGAATAATAACCCATCCAAAAAATACTTCTTAGTATGAGCCCAGGAACCATATAATAATGTCCCCTCGAGTCATTTTCGTATCCATTCAATATTACATGACCATATAATATTCCAATATATAAAGAATTGTGAGCTAGGTGTAAAATCATGTAGTTTTGGCTAATAAATCACGGTCACAAACACTTGAAAAAAAACGTTTTTCTTTATTTCACGTTATGTAGGCATTTTGTACATATGGCTTCCGAACGGGATCACATTCATCTTCAAGCGTAGATGTGTAAATAAATAAAGGAACAACGTTAACCGCGATAGACATTGAGATGTTTTTTTCTTCTTCCATTGCCTGTATAATTTCCTGATAATTAATTTCCCCATCCCCCGTAGGTGTAGTAGTAGATAAATAATTTAAAGTTCGTGGATAAATGTTACTTCATATGTATTCACTTGCCACATATCGAATTATTTCCAATTCCTCAAAAACGTTGTTTAAATATTTTGTCGCGTTGCTTTTATGGACTCTATCTATGCCATGGGCTGACTTTAGACAGTAAAAGACTGCCTGCGAGACTGTGCGAGCTTCTCCTCCTGTCTATACGGTAATGTCTCTATTGTGCGACATAAAGTCGCGTGGTTATGACGCAATTTTTAGCCTATTTTTACAAGAATGGCTTCTACGGGGCCATAACGTAAGATACAAAGTAATGGAGCCTTTTATACATTGTCGTGTTTCTTTAGAAATAAATAATGGACAAATGGAGTCTTTGGACACCTCAGATGTAAAGTTATTCGCTGTCAAAGTGACGCCAAAATGAATGGGAGTCAATGGGATGCTAACAGCAGGTGATAGCCAGCTACAATGGCGGCCCCAGGAGGCAGCTTCAACTTCCGGCTGATGGATTACCCCCTTGGGTAGAAAATGTGTTCTTTTAACAGAAAAAGTGCTCTGACTGGGGGTTTACATGATTGACATCTGGCAACCGTAAGCATGAACGCTCGTAAAAACAGTCTGTAATGTGTCGTCTCCTCCTTTATTCGACAAAAACAAGTGGATTTGGTCAAGTGTAAAAAAATTTTTTAAACATATTTCAGTCTCGTCTTTTTTTGTCAACGATATTGCATGTGTTGAGTCAGTTATCGTTTAATGACTTTGGTATCGTTTTCGTTAACGAAATTAACGCACGTATAAGTGACTATGAGGTCAAAAATCTAGAATAACATGCATCTAGGAACTCTTTACCTTGTCTTTGTGTTCAGAAGACCATTGATGAACTCAACATCTTCAGAGTATATGCTGTAGTCATGATTTTTCACAAAGAAACTGGGCAGCTGAAACACAAAGTAGAGCCTAAACTATGAGTCAAGATTATATTGCATATTTAAAAGCAATAATATATGTATTTTTAAAATTGTTTAGCTTAAATAAAAAACTATATTTCTCAGGATAATCCAAATATAGTGTGGACCTCCATATTGAGCATTATCATTTCTCCCATTCTTTTTTCTACAAGTGGTCCATCTCATTCCCTTAAAACTCATCTTACCTCCACCCTCAGCTTTTCATACATCAGGGCCAGTTTCTCCTCATTCTCCTTGTCTCCCTGGCTAGAGCTGTAGTCCACTCTCTCAGTCTCAGCATGGCTGCAATGTGTGACACGGAGGGCTGGATAGAAGCTCTGCTTGTCCTGTCCCTTTCCTGATTTGTCCCCAATCTCCGAGGCAGACTTCATCCCGGGGCAGTGAAAGCAAAAGAAGCGAGATCCCAACATAAAAGGCGCAGGGCATCCCTCAGTCTCAAACAGACTCCTGAAGGAACCTCTCTCCGTGTCTGTCCCTACCTTTCTGGTAATGCTAATATCATCCTCTCTGCTCCCATCGACAGTGGTTAAAGGAAAAAGTAAGTCAAAGGGTCTGTTGGGTCCCAAGGCAAGGAGCTCGCTTAGTTTGGCCGGCCCAAAAAAGGGCACCTCCACCAGCGTGTGCTGCTCATCGCTCTCACAGGGTTTGAGCAAGATGCGCAAGCTGACAGCCTCTTCCCATTCCTCCTCCTCTAGGTTGGCTGCTTGGTTTGGCTGGCATGCATGGTGGAAGGGATGGGACAGGGATGGCTGTTTAATAGACAGGTAACGTAGACTGTTTGGAGGAGCCAAGGCCCATGATGCACTGCTCAGGCTCCTACTGTTGTCATTCAAGTGAAACTCGGTTGTCTATATATCAGAAAAATAGACAGTGCAAAGATATTCACACATGGGTCAATGACTAATATGGGTATCCAAAGGATTTTTTTTGTGTATTATATAGTGTTGTTCAAAGTTTTTAGAAATTCACTTTTTGTATTCATGTTGATTTCATATGGTTTTGAAAATTTTTATAGCATTTAAGAATAAAGTTTCAATGTAATGAAAAATGTCATGTGGTGTAACCATCAAATAAGTAATAACATGCGGCCAAGGGTGCATTTATTTGATCAAAAACCTTAAAAATAGCAATACTGTGTGTGAAATAATATTACAATTAAAATATTGTATTAAACAATTATTAACAATTAAACAACAATTAAAAGAACATCATATGCCACTTTTTAATGTTTTCAATTTTCTTTAGTGTGCAATGTATCTATTTGTGCATGTATACGATCTACAAAGTTACAAAGCTCAGTCTCCAATAAAGTGATTTATTCTATTGAAAAGAGAACACTAACCCCTTTAATATATTTTAAAATGTAATGCAATCCTGTGATGGCAAAGATGAATTTTCAGCATCATTCCTCCAGTCTTCAGTGTCACATGATCTTTCAGAAATCATTCAAATATGCTGATTTGTTTAAGAAACATTTATTACTATCAATGTTGAAAACAGTTGTGCTGCTTAATATTTTGAGTGTCAACATCTTAAATTTTATTTTCAAAAATGTATTTAAATTCATTTTTGTGGTTAAAAAAAAACTTTACAAATACCACAGCATTAATTATTCATTCAGAAATGCACCACATTACTTTGATTACCTGACATATATTCCAGCACTGTTTCTTCATTGGTTGCCTGCCGCCATGGTTCCTGACACACCCCACCCAAAGAGAGACACCCCCTCTGCACACAGCCATTCAAGTCAGGGTGCTGAGGCAACCTCGATGCAGTCTCAGAAAGATGACATCATCCAGCTACTCAAAGGGGAGGAAACACGAACTCTCCCATCCACCGCTTCCTCTGGTTACTCACTCATTCACAGTGCAACTTCAGTCTTTCAAAACCTTGCTAGGGCAGGGGGGAAAAGACATTTAAATCACACTTACAAGACATCAGTTCATTACCTTCACATATATGCATCTGGTAGATATGTTTAACCAAAGCAACTTACAATGCATTGAAGTCTACATTTGATCAGTTTGTGAGCTTCCCAGGAATCTAATTCATGGCATCGCCCACATTGCTCTATTATTTGAGTTACACTACCATTCAAAAGTTTGGGGTCTGTAAAATGTATTAATTTTCTTGAAAAGTATATTTTATGCTCACCAAGGCTGCATGTATTTGATCAAAAGTACAGTAAAATAGTAATATTGTGAAATATTACTACCGTTTAAAATAACTGTTTTCTATTGCAATACATTTTAAAATGTATTTTTTTCCTTGTGATGGCAAAGCTGAATTTTTAGCATCATTACTCCAGACTTCAGTCACATGATCCTTCAGAAATCATTTTAATATGCTGATTTAGTGCTCAGGAAGCATTTCTTATTATTATCAATGTTGAAAAAAGTTGTGCAGTTTAATTTTTGTGGAAACCAGGATACATCTTTTTCAGGATTCTTTGAAGAATCCTGTCTGAGAAAGCACTGATTGGCAGCAGCATTGTGAGACAGAAAAGGTGCATATTTCTGGACGCCCAGAAATGCCCTCTAAAGGCATTCTCAAGACCTTAATTAAGAAATAATAATATAAAATGGTTGAGGGAGCTTATGTATTGCTCAATAATCTGTTTAAATTAAACTACGCCTCGTATTCACGATATATATTACCCAAATATACTATATTTACAGTTGGGCAGGTATTGACAGTGATCAGACGCAGCCTGACACATGCACATCACGCTTGGGTCACACTTCACAAATCAACACATTCAACCCAGAGCTGACAATCTGACTAGTATAAAACACTCTTTCAAAACGAGGTGAACAAACTGAACGACAATAAATAGGGTAGTGTTTCAGCTGAAAGTGATCAAGGATCATAGGTTTCCTGTCTGAATTGGACAGATAATAGTTATTCTGTTAGTCTTCATATCTATACATGCCAGTCAGTCAGTTAGCTGTCCTGCTTGTAAATATTAAATGCATACCTGTCCTCAAAGAATCAGATGAAATGCTGTAGAACGTCAGCTCACAGTGCAGAGATACGAGAGTGTATCCAAATCCGACTGACGCAAATTCCTGTATGATTTAGAAAGAATAGGAATCTGTTTTTAACGTTATACAAATGTCACTCTCCTTATGTCCTTGCCCGGTGCCAGTCTGAGGCACTGCGCATGCGCCCTCCCCCTTCTAGAAGCGGAATCTGCCTTTTACAGCGGCATCCAGCGGCCGACACGACGAACTGCAACACACCTACGCCCGCTATGAACTATGGCGGCTTTTTCTTTTCAAAATAAAAGTCTGAAACGCAGGACAGTTAGTGGGCCATTCTCGTGATAGATCCAAACCTGGTTATTCAGATTTGGATTTTTTATTTTCTCAGTGTAATTCATTAAACAATCTTAGAATATTGTATTATGTCACACTTTATTTTAAGGAG
This sequence comes from Siphateles boraxobius, assembly GCF_051911475.1. Lineage (NCBI taxonomy): Eukaryota > Metazoa > Chordata > Actinopteri > Cypriniformes > Leuciscidae > Siphateles > Siphateles boraxobius. Next base: position 10,336,583 of record NW_027508975.1, read on the forward strand.
TATTTTTTGCAGTATTATTACACCAATACAGTAATATTAATTAACAGCTTACTAAAGGGTTAGGGTTTGGTTTACTACCATAGTAAGTACATGTAAAATGTGTAACAAGGATACTAAAATATTGTTATATTATATTATATTATATTATATTACACTTCATTTTAAAAAGTCCTTGTTATAGTGTTATTGCAGTTGCACCAATGAGTACTGAGTAATATTAATTAACATGTACTTACTAAAAGGTTAGGGTTTGGTTTACGATTAGTTGCTTGTAATTATGCATGATGTACTGTTAACTTACTACCATAGTAAGTAGTACATGTAACGCGTAACAAGGACACTAAATTAAATCATGATGTAATTAATACATCATATTAAATTACTTTAATTTTCCGATTTTTCAATAAAATATTTAAGTGTTTTAAATAAACAAGTTTTTTTTTAGAATGAAGACCCATTAACACACCAGCTCAATTTCTACTGTAACAACTTTTTCTTTGAAATCAATCATTTTCGGCAACGCTGATGCAATACCTTTGGCGGCCTGCGCGAGGATGTGGCGCTGTCGCAAACCGAACTCCCGGCGTTTGCATGTCTGTGGCAGTGCGCAGATAGGCCGCATGTGATGTGAGCCACAGTGTGCTCGTGTTCATTGTCAGCTGTGATCCACCCCCGAGTCACGTTTAAAATATTCTATTTTCTTTCCTTGTGGGGGAAAGGTTTAGCAGAAAAATGCCTAAGAAATCAAAAGAAGTGGCTGAGTGGGAGGGTGATGATGAACAACAACAACAACAACAGCAACAAACAGGTAAGATTAACGTTATAGGTTTCTTTTACACCACAGCCTGATAATAAAATCGACATGAATATGATGCAACTATATTGAAATAGTTTCTATTATGACAGCTATGCTTTGAAATACATTTTTCTTTCATTTTGTTTAATGTAGATAAAGGAGTTGTGTTTTATTATATTGCTGGTATATTTTGCTTAGCCCATTAGCTTCGGTGCGGAGTTTGATGTTTCACTGTCATCATTGCCATATTCGCTTATTGATCCATGTTTCTACTCTGCGCAAGGGTTAACTGCTGATATAGTAGCTGCTTTGTTTCAAAACCTAGTGAGCTGCAGTCCTTAACAGCATTTTGGGAACGTTCAAATGTACCTAACCTCATATGATGCCCAAAATGCTGACTATGTTTGAGACAGCCGTTTTTATCCTGTACACATGACATTCTTTCTGTGGCATTGCCATTCTTCTGTCGGTGTGCATGTTTATTCCAGCCTGCTCTGTCAGGTGTGTTTGTGAGTGTATTTATTTTGACAGAAGTGCTTACATAATGATATTTCTTTGTTTAGACAAACATATCAAAAAAGGAAAGAAGGATAAGAAGGGGAAAAAGAGTGTAAGTCTCCATTCACTACTTTGGTCTGTCATAACTTTAATTCTAAATATTTTGTTTCTTCAAGTACATTTAAATATGTAATAAAAATAAATCAAAACTTTGCTATTTATGCATTATATATAATGGAATATTTTTGCCAGTTACTATTGTTATTTAGTTATTTAATACTATCTGAGCTACTAGCAGAACCAAATGCAATGTAGCCGATTATATAATTATACCTCTGACATCTGAATTGTTTATGCATATTTCTGCATTTTAATTTTTAATTTAATTTTATCTTACAGTTTTTTGAGGAGCTGGCATCAGATAATAAACCAGACAAAGAGCAGCCACCAGTGAAAGAGGCACAAGGGAAACAGGTCCATTATTTTAATTAATGCCAGTGTTTTAAAATGCATTCTAATAAGTACAAATATATTTAATGAAATTATACTCAAATATGTTATGTTTTTGTATTTCCTTGTCATTTACTGTTAGCCTCAGAAGAAAAAGAAAGATAGACGAAAAGGGAAAGCAGGAGACGACGACGATGATGATTCAGAGGTCATGCAGCGTCTCAAGAAACTGTCAGTCCAGGCCAGTGATGAAGATGAGGAAGAGGGTAATGTCAGAAACTTAGTTTGTGCCAGTATGTCACGCATCACAAGACATATTTAACATTGTGGCTTATTTCTATTTTGCAGTTGTTGCTCCAGTCAAAGGTGGAAAGCGAAACAAAGTAAGTTGCTTTGATATTTTTGTGGTATTTCACTGGGCTGCAGAAAAGAGTAATTTTCTCCTGCTGCACCATGTATAGAACAGTGCAATTTAAGCCATGTGATCCACAACGTCAGCGTCTCTATTCATCCACTATTGCAGGGGTTTTCAAACTTTGGTTTGGGCAAAGTCACTTGGCTGCAGCTAAATTGGCGTTTCAGTGAATGACAAACACACACAAACAGTTTAGTCAAGGGCTGCACGATATACCAACCTTAAATAGAAATCGCGATCTTGGCCGAGATTTAATAATATAAGAAGAAACTCACTTACTCCAATCACCGTAAATATTAGTATTGACATTTTACAGTTGTATTATAAAATAAAATACTCGATTTCTGTCATATGTTATAAACTTTTGATTAGGATTTTGATCTAAGCACAAATATTTTGGTGGGTCTTGAGATAGATTAGATAATATTTTTCTAAGTGGATCCTGGAATGGAAACATTTGGGAAGCCCTGCGCTAGTGGCAGGACTAATCTAGATGATGGAACACATCGCTCAGATTGTTTTTTGTTTTTGTTTTTCTACTATTAGGGTGGTAACATATTTGCTGCTCTGAGTCAGGGGAAAAGTGATGATGACGATGAAGAAGACGCAGGTGGAGATGATGATGATGATGATGATGACGAGAAACCCCAAAACAAGAAGAGCTCTAAGGTGAGTTATTTCAGAGTCAGTCATTGTAGATTGAGTCAGTCATTGTAGATTGAGTCAGTCATTGTAGATTGAGTCAGTCATTGTAGATTGAGTCAGTCATTGTAGATTGAGTCTTGTTGCTATAAAAAAAAAAAAAAAATATATATATATATATATATATATATATATATATATATATATATATATATATAGATATATTAGCAATTTAATCATGCAATAAGAATTCTTTTAGTTATCAGGATTGGTTTTTTTTTACCATTTCAGTGTTTTACCCTCAGTAGTTAATTTTAAAATTCAACTTAAATGAAACTGTATGAGTATAAAAGCCCACTTTTCTACTTCTCAAAAGTATTTCATGCAACTAACAGTATAAATATTATTTAGAATTTTTTATTTTATTTTTTTGTAGAGAGAAATTGCATGGAAATCAATGTTTGTTAGTTTCATTTTTACATATTGTCTTTTTAGTCATCATAGTGGCTGTCTATACCATCACCATTCATAATATTATCTTTATAGCATAGTCCAATTTGATGTACCTAACCATAATACATATGCACCACCCAACACACAACTCATCCTCTCTAATATTCTGTTGATTCATCTTTCAGTCCCACTCCAGCCATCCCGCATGTCCTTTCTCGCGCTTCATGACATTCCCAGTGGAATTCATTCCATTTTGCATTCATTCCTTTTCCAGACTGGTTCCAGTGCCCTTATTGTTTCAATCATTAAAAATTACGTTTCTTAATGAAATCATGTGATATTGGCACTTATCTGTCTTGGTTCAGGGTTTTTATCTTTTGTGCAAGGCTGATTTTGCACATCATTTTATTCACATTGTATGCGTTTGATACGGAAGGAAAGATAAGGCTGCATATTGAATATTTCTACATTTAAAAGGACATGTGCCTGTTTCTGTGTATGTATGTATGTATGTATGTATGTATGTGATTCAGGATGTTGAAAAGGTAACCAAGGGCAAGAAAAAAGATAAGGCTAAACCTAAGATAATGAAGGTGGGTACATGGGATTGTTTCTTAAGCTTCTTATTCTTATTCCTTGTTGTCGTTCTTCAAAATGCACGTCCTACCTTTCTTCTAACTTGCAGTTTATTATTGCTACATGACAGCAGTGCTTCAGTCATCACAGAAACTAACCCCTTTCTGCACATTCCAATCTGCTTTACTAACAACATATTGTACTGTGCGCAGTGCTTTCATCACACATTTCCTATAGGATCTTTGATTTACTGAGTTCTCTCAAAAACAGGAGGCCTCAGATGATGAAGAAGATGAAGGGATGGAGAAAAAAGATGAGAATGAAAAGAAAGGAGGGAAAAGGGACAAGAAAGCTGCTGCTAAACCATCTAAGGTGGGTGTCTCTTGTTTCGATGAATGTGTTGTTTTGACAAGCCAGTGAAGGTTTAATTGTGTCTAACCTAAAAGACGTTCTAATGTTGACAGGAGGAAGATAAAGTTGAAGTGAAAGAACATGAGAAGTCTCAGAAGAAAGACGAAGTTGAAGTGAAAGAACAAGAGAAGTCTCAGAAGAAAGACGAAGTCGAAGTGAAAGAACAAGAGAAGTCTCAGAAGAAAGGCAAGAAGGAGCAGCCCAAGGTCAGAAAAACATATATATACTACAATTTAAAAGTTTTAGGTCAGTAAAATGTTTATTTTTAAAGGCGTTGTTATTCAGTAGCCCCTTTCACACATACAGTCTTTACTGGTAAATTAGTAAATTTGACCAGTATGAGAAGTTGTGACATTAAGAGTTAATTACAGGTATGATGCTTATGTGAACAAAGAATAAAGATAATATGAGCGTATGAGCTCGCATGAGGTGCCCTGACAAAAAAGTCTACTATAAGCCAATTATAAAGTTCTTATGGAGATGACGTGATTATTTTGTGCTTTTTACAGTAATCTTTGCTTCTTTTTTTAATAGTTTTACTATAGAAAAAATAAATATGCAACATCTTTGACTGTTGCGCCACGCCTCACAGCTTTTTCAGCATGTCGTGCTCGAGACACAGCTGCCTTTTCCATTCATCAGCGCTGTGGCTCTGCAGTTGGATACTTTTATGAGCGTCTCTTGTTTTAAGAGCAAAAACGAGTGCTGTTTGAGCATCCCCTTAGGTCTGTCTCTCTGACGTCATAAAAATGGTGTCAAATTGAACAGATAGTGAAACTAAAGCAATTCTCCCCAAGCGGGAGAATGAAGACAACAGCGCAGAATTTAAAGATCTTTTAAGATGTTTGACATCACAGAATTTAGCTGTATTTTGGTGCTGATTTGTGACTGGTCTTTTAACTGTAATAAGCCAGAATGCCGTTGCTTGTGTGAACAGCATATTTGTGTATTTACTGTTAAAGTCATTCTGGTAATTTACTGTGTGAAAGGGATTACTGTGTTGACGTAATTTCCGCGATTTCCGTTTTCAACCCATGACTGCAAGCAGCAAATCTTGCAAATTTCAAATAAATGATGTTCGTTTGTACTTACTTTCTATTCAATGAAGAGTCCTAAAAAATGTATCACGGTTTACACAAAGTATTAAGCAGCACAACTGTTTTCAACATTGATGATAATTTTAGAATGATTTCTGAAGGATCGTCTGACACCAAAGACTGGAGTAAATTCTGTGTTTTGGTGTGTTTATAGAAAGGGAAGCCTGCTCAGCCTGCTCGCCCTCCTCCTCCTCCTAGTGATGATGATGAAGAGGAGGAAGAAAAGAGTGATGACAATGACACAATGATGGTACAAAAATATTCTCTTATTTTGTATTCCTAATATTCGAAAACTCCAAGTTCATTAATCCACTTTCATTTCTAACATCTTGTCCTATTTCCTGTCCCATAGAGTGCAGAGGATGGGCTCGCGGCTGAGCAAGCTAAAGAGAAACCGGACGACCCTTTTGCTAACTTGAGTAAAAAAGAGAAGAAGAAGAAAAAGAAAATGGTAGCGTATGCAAATTTTAAATACTCTAATTAATGTTTATATTATAGAAGGACTGATTGCGCTCAATCGTTGTGATGTCTGAATATTGAATTTCTTTTATTTTAATATTTTCAGTCTTTATTTACATTTAATACTTTAGTTTTATTAGTAGTTTTTAGTACTTGAACTTATGGCTTTTTTTTAACATTAATTTTATTTCAGCTCTTCTTTCAATGAACAAAAATTATTTTTAATAGTTTTAGTTAACAATAGTAACACTGATTGTAGACACTTCCTGCTGTGTTGTACAGATGGAGTATCAGCGTCAGGTGGATAGTCTGCGTGTTCAGGACGCAATAGAGGGAGACTTCTCCGTCTCTCAGGCTGAGCTGTCCTCTCGACAGGCCATGCTGGAAAACGCCTCAGACATCAAGGTTAGACGACTGGGAAACCTTCCGCCATTTGATAACACTTAGCACTGTGTACTAAATGATTTCCCTTTTTTGTTTTAGTTAGAAAGATTTAGCATTTCAGCCCACGGTAAGGAGCTGTTTGTTAACGCAGACCTTCTGATTGTTGCTGGGAGAAGATACGGTCTGGTTGGACCAAATGGGTGGGTTGATGGTTTTAATTTGACACAATACTACATTGCACTTAAGATTTAGTTTGCTTGTAAAACTGGTTTCCTTACTACTGTTTGAATCAGGAAAGGGAAGACCACTCTACTGAAGCACATCGCTAACAGAGCTCTAAGCATTCCTCCCAATATTGATGTCCTGCTTTGTGAGCAAGGTACAGTACATCAGTGTTAAGCTAAAATCATATATATTTACAATATGTGTACAATAAAAATTTTCTGATAAAATAACATTACGATGTCCAGAAATAAATTTCAATAGTACACTGGGTTTAATTGGTCGTTTAATGAGATCTGCTAATATATATTGTTAGTGCCGAGAATTTTCACGTGAATGAATGCCTAAATCCGGTTCTGGGTTCTAATCATAGACAGTATAAGAAGTGGACAGAGCCATCTCATTGGAACTCAGTTGAGACAGTTGAAGCCCATTTTTAGCGATTTTTTTTTTAGCACTTCCGTTCCTGACGCGCAGACTCAAACCGACTCAAACTAAGCTTGATGACGTGAGCAACCTGTCTGACAGACGTAAATCTTCTAGTAGCTGTGCGTGAAAATTGCCAACGTTAATCACTTCATATGTATTCACTTGCCACATGCCGAATTATTTCCAATTCCCCAAAAACGTTGTTGAAATATTTTGTCCCGTTGCTTTTATGGACTCATTATCTGTGGGCTTCTCCCTTGACGGGACGTCCCCCCGATTGCCTGCGAGCTTCTCCTCCTGTCTATACGGTAACTGTACGTTCACGCCGCCGCCGGCGAGAGTGGCAAAATTCGCTCTCGCCGCCCTGCCAGCGACGCCGTGGAAAGATTCGTGGACGCTCTGATGCTCTGACGTAGATCGAACGCGTGGTCTTTTTTACAACTGTATTTAAAGGGGCCACAAAGCAAACAAGCATGTCGATCGATCGTCGAAGCATTTTGTTTTGTGATTTCTTTGTGATTTCACTGGAAACAGTGATTTCACTATACAGGCGTATTCCGTTAATTAGATACATTTACTGCATACAAATCTTTAATCTATGATATCTCCATATCTTTGTCTGCCTATTTCCAAATTTTTTTATCCCCACCTTCCTATTTGAGCTGTCTAATATTGTTATGATATGATACCGATTGTGAAATCCCTTACTACTATTTTCTTTGTTGTTCCTCAGAGGTGGTAGCGGACGACACTCCTGCAGTACAGGCAGTGCTGAAGGCAGACACACGCAGACTGAAGCTCCTGGAGGATGAACGGCAGCTACAGAGTCGTCTGGAGAAAGGAGACGACAGCGTGGCCGAGAGGCTCGATAAGGTCAGATGAGAGCACCTTGCGGAGATCCTGTAAATATGCTGATCCATGGAGTAGTGAAGAATACCTGTGTGTGTGTGTGTGTGTGTGTGTGTGTGTGTGTGTGTGTGTGTGTGTGTGTGTGTGTGTGTGTGTGTGTGTGTGTGTGTGTGTGTGTGTGTGTGTGTGTGTGTGTGTGTGTGTGTGTGTGTGTGTGTGTGTGTGTGTGTGTGTGTGTGTGTGTGTGTGTGTGTGTGTGTGTGTGTGTGTGTGTGTGTGTGTGTGTGTGTGTGTCGCTCACAGGTGTATGAGGAGTTGAGGGTGATTGGAGCAGCGGCAGCAGAGGCTAAAGCTCGTAGGATCTTGGCTGGTCTGTCTTTCACTCCAGAGATGCAGAACAGGCCCACCAGGAAGTTCTCTGGTGGATGGAGGATGAGAGTGTCCCTGGCTAGGTGTGGATATATTCATTTTATGAATGTTAATTAAAGTCTACACTCATATTGTCATGAGAAATTATATATTATTGTTTTTCTGTGTTATTTTCTGTGCAGAGCGCTGTTCATGGAGCCCACTCTGCTGATGCTGGATGAGCCCACTAACCACCTGGACCTTAACGCTGTTATCTGGCTTAACAAGTAATTACTTCTGCTTTAAGTATCAACAAAACAAATCCATCTAGTTGATGTATTTAAATTTCATGCAAATTATAAATGGCCTACTTTTTCATAAATGTTCCCAGTTGATGGTGTCTTTTGATCATATTAAGGGTAGTTCACACTGATTAGATCACTGGAGGTCGTCAGTCACTTTATATCACTTTTGATCTTATCATATTTTCCAGAAAAAAAAATCATAACAAAACAGGAATTAAAAAGTATAAAACAAACATAAATTATATTGACATTCATAATGAACTACATGTATTATAAATGCAAGCCTTAACAAATTTATTTGTGCTGACAACAAATAGGATGTATTAGCTCTGAATATAAATGTAATTTTATTTTTTACAATGAGTTTTACAAACAGTTGCCTCTAAAAATAACAAATATAACCAAAATAATGCATCCCATCATGAAAAACATTACTTTATTGCTGTTTAACGCAATTAAAGGTTTTGTTCACAAGAAAATTCTGACATCAGTTACTGAATGAAAGTCTTAGGAGTTTAGAACGACATGACAGTGAGTAAAAAAGGACTAAACCTTTAATGCAATTAACACAGCATTTGTTATTTCAAATTCAACCTTTAAAAAAAACATACTGTTATATAATGTTCTGTAATTATTGATAAATTTGAAATTAAAAAACTCATTTTAATCATACTGGCTATTATTACTTATTTTATCCATAGACATTGAAAAAAATCACTTAACAGAAGCATCAGTATTGATATATATGATACTGTCTGTCATTCATAGTTAGGGATGCAACGATACCGCTTTTTCAAAACCGATCCGATCCGATCCCAAAATTCTGAGTATCGGCCGATACCGATACCAATCCGATACCAGCACAGTTTTTTTTTTAAATCAAGTAGAATTTCAATAACTGTGTGTTAAACTGATAATCACTCTTTTGTGAGTTAAACACCATCTACTTAATACAGACAACTTCATTATAAAGAAAAACAACAAATCCAAAAAATATATGATCATAATATATGACAAAAATGCTATTATAAACTAGATCAGTGGATAGTTCAGCAGTAAAATCTAGTCTAGAAATATCACGAGTGCACAATAATTGTATAAAATCTGAACATTTAGTGAAAAAAAAAACATTTAGTGGGGAAAAAGTCAGAGACAATAAGTGTAACACTAAATCTTGTAAAACGTTACACATTGCTCTTTATATTGTTGTAAAATACATTCATGAAAAACAAGATAACAAAAATCAAAAAGATAATTTTTTATAGAAGCCTAGGCTATGTAATTTGAGACATGTTTTAAATGTATAGCACAGCTGTTTAATGAGGCAGCAACATATGATAGATAGGACAGAACAAGAAAGGCTATTAATAATCCTTCATTGCACAAAAGGCTCCAGTACAGTGCGGCACAAAGCGCTTATGCGCATCCCGAGCGCAGAATGATGCGCTTGAAGCAACACAGAGTCACAGCGCGCAGCGCGTCGAGTCCGCATTGAAAAGTTCAAAGCACAAAGGAAAGACATATTGATGCGTAGTGTATTACACAGTATCTATCTCTATGCAATAGTTTATTGAGCCTTTTCTTTTAACAGTTTTAAATATCAGTTACTGTGCGCGTGAAGAACAATGATAGTGCTCTGACTCCAGTGTTGTGATCTAACAGACACACGGTAGAAAGTAACATGATTTAGTTACAGCAATAAAGTCCAGCAATATAAAGTTGTTTTATGCGAAACCATAGACCTTTATCTACAGATCAAGTATAATAATATTAACATTGAATCATCTTGGAGAGAGTTTCATCATGTTGACTGTCGTACCCGAACGTGACGCGCTGTTTGATGCTGAATGGAGAATGATTGACAGCCGCAGCAGAGGGAAAAAGTTTACGTGATCTTGAATTTAATGACTTAAATATGAATTTATATCTCACATTATACTACATAATGGCTTCAGAACACTTATAAGATAGTGCACGAAAACTTTATGGTGCTTTATAATGTTTTTGTGCCTTTTGTGGGTTAACTATAACACAGAATAGTAGACGCACAATATCGGATTTGGATCGGCCTCATCTGACCGATACCCGATCCGGCAAAAATGGCAGTATCGGAGCCGATACCGATGCTGAGTATCGGATCGGTGCATCCCTATTCATAGTACTTCTTAAAAGGATGCTATTAAACCGATATTTAAAGGGGTCATGACATGGTTTTTGTTTTTTTTAATTATGTTCCCTTAGGTTCAATTATAGTATTACTATAGTTTTTTGTACAAAAAAACTTTAAAAATATAGTGATGTATGACCTTTTCCCGCCCTGTTTCTCACCTCTGATTCAAACAGTCTGTTTTGGAGGTGTTTCCCCTTTAAGAGTTCAGTGTTAACGCCCACTGTTATGATTCGCTAACGTCAGTGCTGCTTATGCATAAATTATCAACGTTTATCATTTTGTATCACACGTAGACTACACAATGCTCCACCACGTGAAACTTCGGTCTTCCGATCTTTTACCATCGTGTCAATTCTCAATTGATTTTGATTCAAATGCGCGAGGGAGGGAGGGAGAGAGAGAGAGAGTTTGAAGGCGCGCGCGCGGCCGGGGCTTTCTCTCTCTCTCTCTCTGCTCGTTCTTCAGTAACATGCCCTGTCACACTCATCTGATCACTCACCGTTCAAATTAAGCTTTGGCGGGCTGCATATGCTGCAAATAAACTGCATCCGACTGTTTTCCCTGACGTCTGGATCGTTCGGCAGCGTATTCAAAGACTCAAACAGGAACAGCACATCTGCGTAGCATCGCAGTCATCTTGTAAACAGACCCACTCGCTGCACGACAACGCATGCGATGATGCAAAATGAGGCGTAGTTGTCTTGCGCTGGAGGCGGTCATATGCAAACGACTGGTACGTCACTTCGCACCGTGACGTCACTTCATACCATGGATCTAGAACGAGCTGTATTTAGAGCTTGATTAAATAAATGCTTTGTTTATAATGGGGAGGACGTCTTAAGCTATGAAACTTGCAGGAAGTTTTAATAGTACATAGATCTCTTATATACCAAAAGATCAAGGCAAATTTGGTTTCTCATGTCATGTCCCCTTTAAAATATAAAATATTTAAAATGTTGTTGCCACATTAATTAGTAAATCATGATTAATCACGATTTATTACAGAAACATCTGCAATGTGTAACAACCCTATTTTATTAACTTATACTTGTATACCTATTTTATATTATTATATCCATTCATGTAAGCAGTAATAAACCTAAACTCCAAGTTTCCTACACTTGACTGCAGTCTTTTCGCCTGTTGGTAGTTGCTGTTCATTTTCATAATGTTAAACTTTTCTTAACATTGTTGTATCGCTGGACACAATGCATCACAAATGGTTGCTGTCACTCATGTTGCTACTGCTCAGCAACTCTCTTGTGACAATGATTTTTGGTCACTTAGTCATAATAATTGCTATATGGTGCTCAAGAATCACCTCACATCTCATTTTCTGTTTTAGTTACTTGCAGAGCTGGAAGAAAACACTTCTAATTGTGTCCCACGACCAGAGTTTCTTAGATGACGTCTGTACAGATATCATGCACCTGGACAACCAGAAACTCTACTACTATAGGGGCAACTATCGTGAGTTTCATTTTTGATTGCCGACACAAATTAAAACTGCTCAAAGAAGTTTAGTCATCTAACTGTATCTTCTGTTTGCTTGATGTGTCATAGTAACGTTTAAGAAGATGTACGCACAGAAACAAAAAGAACTCCTGAAGCAGTACGAGAAACAAGAGAAAAAGCTCAAAGACCTGAAGGCGGGAGGAAAGTCCACAAAACAAGCTGTGAGTCCTTGAAATTTGCCTTGATTTTTTTTTTCTTTTTTTCTTCTGAAGTACTGCTTCTCATTTTTCGTTCTTCATTTTCAGGAGAAACAGACGAAAGACATTTTGACGAGGAAACAGCAGAAGGGTAAGAAGAAAGGCCAGGAGGAGGAGAGCCGTGAGATGCCAGAGCTCCTCAAGAGGCCGAAAGAATACACAGTCAAATTCACTTTCCCCAACCCTCCTCCACTCTCACCACCAATTCTTGGCCTTTACAGTGAGTACATTTCTATTTTTCCTGTCTCTTATCACTTTCACTCTGTAGAATCATGTTTTTATTAAACATGTTTGGTATTGGTGACATTTTTGATGTTTCCTCTCATTCACTCACAGGTGTTGACTTTGGTTATGAAGGCCAGAAGCCTCTGTTCAAGAATGTGGACTTTGGAATTGACATGGAGTCTAGAAGTAAGTCGCATATGTCTACAGACATTATGATTGGCAGGTTAATGATGGTGAAAATATGCTCACAAGAGATTGTTTGAAAATGAGCCTGAGATCATTTTTCTGTTTCAGTATGTATTGTTGGGCCAAATGGAGTTGGAAAGAGTACACTCCTCCTGCTTTTGACCGGAAAATTAAATCCTGTAAGTACCAGTTATATATATGAAATAATTCGTATTTGTACAATAAAAAAAAACATTTATTTTAAAATAATGATTTTGTACTCATTTTCCCCCCCCAAGTTTGTTGATTTCTTTAATGGCACACATTTTTAATTTTTTTTATTTTAGTCTAAAGGAGAGATGAGGAAGAATCATCGATTGGTAGGCCAAAAGTTTAAAATCATTCTTATTTTCCTTTACTTGACTTTTTTGTAATTGGTTAAATTCTTCTGTCTGTGCCTGTAGAAAGTGGGGTTCTTCAACCAGCAGTATGCTGATCAGTTGAACATGGAGGAGTCTCCCACAGAATATCTCCAGAGGAATTTCAATCTCCAGTACCAGGACGCCAGGAAGTGCCTGGGTCGCTTTGGGTTAGAGAGCCATGCACACACCATCCAGATCTCCAAACTGTCTGGTAAGCACTATAGAAATGCATTTATGTATGATGTTCAAAACAATTTGCCCTTCGTAGACTATATATATATATATATATATATATATATATATATATATATATATATATATATATAAAAATAATAATAATTTTTTTTTAGGTGGTCAGAAAGCAAGAGTGGTATTTGCTGAACTTTCTTGTCGGCAACCTGACGTCCTCATCTTGGTAAGGAGTTATGTTGTTTTAAATGTCTTATTCAAGATTTTTCTACTAAAATTAGTGGTTTAACATTCTTTCTCAATCTCTCCATGCAAATGTACAGGATGAGCCCACAAATAACTTGGACATTGAGTCGATTGATGCATTGTCAGAAGCCGTCAATGAATACAAAGGGGGTATGTTTTCTTCTGTATTGGTAGCACAACACTGAGTCTAATATTATTGATCTCATATGCCTTTTTTGTGGCTAATAATCTTTTGTGCATGTATACCAATTCATTGATATTAATATACCTTGTACCTGCAAGATTTTACTTATATTACAGTGATTTTTAAGGTAAAAACCAGCGGGTAAAATTTTAACATCTAATGATTTTTTTATTATTATTTTTTTAGCTGTGATAATTGTGAGCCATGATGCCAGGCTGATCACAGAGACCCAGTGCCATATGTGGGTAGTGGAGGACCAGTCAATCAACCAAATTGATGGAGACTTTGAAGATTACAAGAGAGAAGTTCTGGAGGCCCTTGGAGAAACCCTGGTCAACAAGCCTAAAAATGAATAACGGCTGGTATTAATAACAAGATTGTCAGACTACATCAATGAAGGGCTTTTTTTGTTGCAAGTTTTAATAGAACCAAAAAGTTTCTTGTTAAATTGACTGATCATTCAAACTCAGCACCTGCATGCAAACTCTGTTGGGTGATGTATACAAACCCTGGAGTCACAGTGTTGTAGGATGTTCCCTCCCCCCATGCCTTTTAGGTTAAGACTGAATCCAAATCAGTATTTTTACATACAATTTATACACTCAGCGCTTGTTCTTTAGTCATGATGTCTGACATTCTTGTATTAATCTTGCATTCAGGCCATATCATTACCAGCTGTTTATCTTTGTGATGCAATGCTATAAAACATATGTCCCATCACATGTGAACAGAGGGGGACTAGAAGTGTGCAGTTTGATGTATCTGACTGCTGATGCATATATTTAGTGTTAAACTGCCTTTGTAGAATGAGAACTTTGGTTTAAATCATTGTCATCATGCTCTCATACTAAACCAGCCCCAAAGAGTTTACCCTATATATATATATATATAATCTCTGTATTCAAGCAATGATGCTACCTGTAGTTCATCTGTCTTGAATGGTGATATTAACATGACTATTGATTAACTTGATTTGAATATAGTGTACATCCAAATTTCATGGAAAAGCAAATAAATGATTTTTTGCAACAAAGTCAAGTTTGTTGTAGAGCTTTTATTTTAACAAGTTAAATGTATTTTATGCACAGTTGGACAAAATGTAACAAATGGAAAATGTACATTTTCTTGTTGCTCATTTTAAGTATTGTTATGGAAACTTTTAAATTCAGTTAGTCTTTCTGTAGACCTGTCATCAAGGTAGTAGCACCATATTTAGTTTTTGACAAGAATGTAAACAAGTCTGTGAGGGTGCCAATTATTTAGCAGACAAAAAAATTCCATATAACAGTTTTGAAAATCTTTGATCTTGGACCTTTATTCAGTGCATGCCATTGTAAAGACTAAGTCTATCCCTCACAACCTCGTTTTCACGCATGTAAAGCTCACTATGGCATCTACCCTAGCTAAGGTCTTGCTACAACAAGATTCAAACATTCGGTTTCAGGTATTCTTTGTAGATTCGCTTCACTCTTGCCAGTTCTCGCTCATCTGCTTTTATATTACCATACCATGAGTACCACATTTCTCCAGAGCTGAGAGAAAATGGAGCAGGGGTTGGTGCAACAGCACCATGGGTGTTTGAGTAGTCCTCTTTAGAGTAGTCCACATGAGGTAACTGGACAAGAAGTAAACCTAAAAGGGGGGGAAAAAAATTTAATCACATAAATCTCTTATGCATCAGCTTCTTTTATTAATGGATATTTATCTGTGTGCACATTGGTACTTAAAGGGATAGTTCAACTAAAAATAAAAATTCTGTCATTAATTACTCACCCTCATGTTGTTCCAAACCCGTAAGACTTTCGTTCATCTTCGGAACACAAATGAAGATCTTTTTGATGAAATCTGAGAACTTTCTGTACCTCCATTGGCAGCTACCACTGTGACGCTTCAAAAAGCTCATAAAGAGATTGTTAAACTAATCCATATTGATTGAGCGGTTAAGTCAAAATTTTCTGAAGAGACTCGATCACTTTATATGATGAACAGATTGAATTTAGGCTTTTATTCACATAAACATTCATCAACCTACACATCAGATACGGTAAAAGAAAGCTCAAAGCTTGACGTGCGAGAACCAATGAGGTTCATTCTCGTGTGTGATGCAGCACGTTTGAGCGTCAAGCAAGTATGGTTGAGCTTCTGTTTATGTTCACTGCTCAATGTTTATATGAGAATAAAAGCCTAAATTCAATCTGTTCATCATAAAGCGATCGAGTCTCTTCAGAAAATTGACTTAACCCCTCAATTCATGCGGATTAGTTTTACGTTTTATCTCTTTATTAGAACGTCAAAGTGGTAGTTGCGTAGACTGTCAATGGAGGGACCAAAAGCTCTCAGATTTCATTAAAAAGATCTTAATTTGTGTTCTGGAGATGAATGAAAGACTCACTGATATGGAACGACATGAGGGGGAGTAATTAATGACAGGATTTTGATTTTTAGGTGAAGTATCCTTTTGAAACAACAATTTACCATGATCTCTAGCGGTATCAATGGCCTTGTTAAGTAGTTTCTGTTGTTTCATGCACACACCTGAGGAAACAATTAAAGATGAAGAGAAAAGTGGTAATCAGATAATGACCATAATAGCAATATGACAATTGGACCTATGAGGTAATTTGTTACCGGTTCGAGTGGGATCATACACCATTCCAGTTTGAGGACTAATGAACTGCTGCAACAGGTTCACATTCTGCAGGGGGTGGGGAAATACTGTATATTAAAGAAAATAACTTAAAAGTGTAGTACTGACACAGTTCAAATGAAATAAAGAATCGAAAAAAAAACCTTGTAATGGACAATGACATTTGGATCACGACAGATGGGACAAGCATTCGCACATATCTTATCTCCTCTCTATAAGGCAAATAAAAATAACTCATTAATTCAAAGTTTGTGAACTGAGTAAATAAATATTCCAACAAACTGAATAAGAATATAAAACCAAAACAAATGTGTACTTACAATACATGTCTTTCTTGTCTTCTGAGGCGGGACGCCCCCCTTGTGGTTCCTCCTGTAGTTGGACCACACAGGCTTTGATCCATAGCGTTCAATGTATTCTAAATAGAGAGCTATTATAGCCACCGTTTGACCACTATTACTGTTTTCCAATCATCTAATGATCATATTTACCTTCACTTTCTAAGTATTCCCATGGTCTGTCTGCATATCTAGACACTAGTGTCTCAGCTGAATCAGTGCTATCAGCAGATGAAGAAGAAGATGATGATGATGATGATGTACAAAAATTCCCACGCAGCACTGGAGCAGCACTTGAAGTTATTTTCCAATCACGAATTCTCTGCAATACAAAACGCGTAAATTGTCCTTCATGTCTGTATTGTCCTTTTGAGCTGTTCGCATGCCTTCACTGAACTGTAACCCCAACAGGCTTAATATTCGTACAAAAACTACATTTATTAAAAGGATTTTATTCAACCAACCTGTCTTTGAATATTTCGTTGTAAAATAACAGGAAATGAGCGGCAGAGAACCTTTCCAATGCGTTGTAAGGAGGCTGCCATTTTGTCTTTGAAGCAAACAAGGAAGTTAGAGGTCAAAGTGTACTGTGGCGGAAGTGCACAACTTTATTGTTCTCACTTTTTCTCGTTTTAGAGAGATTAATGAATTCATAAATTTTACTTTACCAAATACTTCTTACAGAAATCTATGTAAAATGTACTGAATGTTTTATAATATTGTCTACGTAATGTTGTATGTTATGTTTTATAGTTGAAAATATAAATTTGTAAGTCCATCATAGATTTATTGAAAGGATTTAAGCATTGCATAATCAAACATCTGTCAACAAAGACTGATCAAAACCTTTAAAATGTGTTTTAAATCTCTTTTTTCTTTTTCTATCCTTTGTATGTTTCTCATTTTAACCCAGACTTTGAACCTAATAGTGTTACAGTAATTTACATAAACGTTTAGTCCAAATTACAATATTTAGTTTTTGAATATGCCTATATTCGTGTACAAATCCAAATTCCAACAAATTAATTATTATCCTTACACTGAAAGCCCGTAAAACAACAACCGGAAAAGGAGTGGGGGATGGGCTCGTCCTTGAACACAAAAGGTCGTTTCGTGTGTGTGCGCGCGAGAGGACAGCGTGATCATCAACTCCATTTTGTGTTGAAATAAACGCCCGAAAGCGCGTTCACGACACCGAGATGACGCAAAAAAAACGTCAGAACTATATATACTGAGTCCCACCCCTTCTAGAGCATTCCAGGATTTGTCTGAGGTAAGTGTCATATCGGAGGACGTCTCTCCCTCTTTTTGCGATTTAAAGACGATTTTTTTTGTCCCAAAGTCCGGCTACCTCAGTTTTAACAACAAAAACTGCTTTTCGACCGTTATCTGGATTTCCGCCGCCAAACATTCGCTTTTCTCTAATGTCTCTTTGTGCTGTTGTTTCGTTTCAGGTCTGAGTCTGTCTCAGTGAAGATCTGGCGTCGAGGATTTTTCAACTGTGTACGAAGATCAAACCCCAAAAAACTCAATTTTTCTACTCGAATAACGGACATTCGCTTACTGCTTTTTTGCTCCAGATTGTTCAAGAAGGAAAAGCTCAATTTCAGCCACCACAATCCCGCCCATTATGCCATTTTTCAGCCAATAATGCTAAAGTCATGACAGTTTACGTTCTCTTAAACTGTTAAAAGCTGAAAATTGTTGCTTTTAAGCACAATATATTAATAGCAGCCCGAGACGCAGAGGAGAGGTATTAATAGTAAGTGTTCTTTCAAACCAATTTGAATCGAAATTACGTACGTTAACCAATTGTCTTTGTTGAAAATGATTCCAGATATAAATTGAGAACTTATAGAAAGATCTCGTATGTGGCAACCTAAATGCGCCACAGTTTCTAGAGGCAGACAGCATGCTGAGATAAAGCGAGACAGCTAGCTATAGCGTATGAGCTCACATTGCAAAGCCAAAGCAGCGGCTTCAACGCCCTGCTTCTCTTTGTGTGTGAGACGGGAGTAATCCTAATGATAATTAAAGTAACGATAAATCATCGAATAATAAGCTAGCCATCGCTGATCATAAGCAATCTGTACATAAAGATTGCCATAGGCAGAGCCAGGAAGTGACTGCATTCAATTGGGGCTTTTTTTTATAAACTGCGTTCTTTTCAAAGGAGAGCTCACTGGAACAATCAACGCAATCTACACATAAAGATTGCCAAGTGGCGCCTGTGGATTTAGCCGAACGGGGGGAAAAAAACCCAGACTGAAATGCAACATTTTGTTCATAATGTCGTTAGGTGTTATTAGTTGGCGGAGCTGGAAACAGTTTGATGAAATAAACCTCCCCAGGCAATGATAAATTTATAAAATGCATAGCAGTCTGACTATAAAGATTGCCTTTTTTGTGTTTTACGAGTGCGTAGATAGGGTGTTGTTTGTCTTGTTGTTTTTGCTTTAAAATGGCGGACGGGTTGTCCTTTGCTCGGATCACTCGAGGCAATGGTGGCTTTGTTTTTCTGACTGGATCTACGGGAAATACTGTAGCTCGGAACGGCTGTCTCGCGTTGCCATCATCCCCAAATACAGCTCGAGGTATCGTCTTAACATCACTGAGTCGCTAGCGGGGTAAATATAGTAGCACTTTGTAAACGAGGAAGACAAATGGCAGGCGTGGGGAATATAGCCCTTGTATTTTTTAAAAACTTGTTGGAATTCAAATATGGCGACCGGGCACCCGTTCTATCTAGTGTACCGCGAACACGAAGACAAGTGGTTAAAGATAGTGGGCGTGGCTTAGCTACTACTCCCCAGCCAATCAGAGGAGCCGTTGTCAGCTCAGGGCGAGCTGCTATGAGAGAGGGAGACTTCGACAGATGGCAAATCAAATCCCCCTGTGGCCACTATTGAGTAGATGCATAAATTCATATAACTGGCCTTTAGTCAGACCAACACTGGATGCTCTGTTTTGACGAGTTATAACAAAAAAAACTTTAAGCAGTTTGCTTAAAGATGTCAGTCTGTTGCACTAGATTAAATCTTGAAAGTAGGTAACATGGTGTTGAACTTGTGCTGTAGGAAGGTTATTATACAGGAAAGTGTGGAATATAATTAGTTTCAGATTTATTTTTAAAGGTTAGACTAGTTTTTTTCACATCTACATTTCATCAAAAAAAAAAAACTTGACAGATACAATGTTAATATTTTCTTTACAGTGATTGTACAATCTTGTTGACTTTTTCTTGTTTGTTATGACAACTGACGTTTCCAGGAATTGTGTGTATTGTTCCGTGTTTAAGGAGTTCGATTGTGACTATAAAAAGTTCTTCAACAACAGTGTAACGGGTAAGACAAAACCTGATTTCTCACACGATCAAAAGTGAGTAAATTCTAAGTTTTTCGATTCAGCCATTAGTAGACATTTTCTCTGTCTTTGAAATTATGTAGAACATAAATTAAAACGTTGCTAAACATTTGCATGCTTAACAGTCGTAAAAAAAAATCATATATATATATTCATGTTTAACTCGCCGCGTTGTTACATTTCTGCTGTAGTTAGTTGGTAGTCTCGTCGGTGTCCAGTCAAGTGTGCTGTGGTGAGAGGAACTGAAGGGAGAAATACTCGCTGTTGCTCCGCGTGGGCAGGGCAAATGACGTGATCTCTCTCTCTCTCTCTCTCTCTCTCTCTCTCTCTCTCTCTCTCTCTCTCTCCACCAGAAACATTTTTCCCTCCCTCAAACGTTCTTTGTAATTGACTTGACTACCTCAGATAATATTAGTACTGAAATACGTTCACCTATTTTTTCTTAAAAAGAAAAAGTTACATTTTATTGCATATATTGTACATGTTTCTTTATTTTATTATATCTTGATCACAAATGATACTTGCATTTCTTATATTGCTTCGTGGCATACACCGTTTTTGTATATACTGTATAGTTAGAAAATAACCACATGGTGGCGACATAACACTTTGAAAGCCTTGTGCTCAGTTTCAAGTTAACCCTTGTTGATCAGACTCTTAAATTATCATTTCTAAACATAATTATATTCAAGGAGTTTCTTGCAATTGGACACTGATTCACAAGGTGGAAACAAAGTCTTCCAGAGTCTATCTCCTTCGTTATTTATTTATTTCCTGATTTTTTTACTAGTATTTTACTTTTTTGGCATATATACATGATGGAAAATATGGAGAAAGAAAATTCCAACTTTTTTGTGGGGTAAAAAAAAACTACATTTGTCATGAAATACGGAAAAATTATAATGAGGAAATAGTCTCAGGAAGCCACTTAAGGCATAAAATTTAAATTTGGTTCTTGAATTTTGTAGGTCTATACTTAAAACATAAATGAAAAGGTCCAGTTAACATACAGAGTTTCCAAAACCTGCAGTATGTCTTTGTAACATATTTAAAGCTTACTCTTTCAAATTAGTTACACAAAGTTACAAATTGGTCCCACTTTATCTAAGGTAAAAAAAAATGGTACAATGTACTTATTGTGTTCATTTTGTATTATGAAACACTTTTCCTGACATTAAACGGGAAACGTGTAGGGGTACAGGTTTAAGGGATAGAGTCAAAAGTGTAGTTATATTGTAAAATCTGTTTGTACACAGTAAGTGCATTGTATCTAATGATTAAATGTTAGTACATTTAAAGACACTTGATATACAGTGAGTCCTACACAATTATGTCCCTCAGCCCCATAGCAATGAGAATAGTGGATATGTGTATTTATAAAATTGTTCATATTTTTTTAATTGATATGTACATAATGTAAAGGTTTTTTACAAACATGATCTTGTTTTACTTATGTATCTATAGATGTTAAGTTGGAATAGACAGATGGATCGCAGCAGTGTCAAACGAGGAAGACAGAAAGTGTATTAATGCCAGAGTCCCTGTTGGTTCACAGCTGTCAGTGTGACAGTGCTTTTCTGTTAAACAAGAAAATCCTGTCAATCATTTGCACACTTCTACTGTTACTTCCCTAGTATTTCTTGAAAAATTTGTGATAAATGGTATTAGAAACACTATAATTGAACTTTTGGAGGATTGCAAGGGTTACCGTTATACAAATTACTTAATTACTAATAAAAAAAGTTGTAAAAACAATGTTCAACTGTAAGTGCATTCTCAAATATATTTTTTTAATTGTCTTTTTCCCTCCTATTTCTACTTGTGTATAATTATTATTAGTATTCAAATGATATAATATCATATTTGAATGCACATTACTGATCACAGACATTATATTCTGTTCCATAACTAAGTCCTTTGTACCTGTGATGTATACTTTGTGTAATGTACAGTTTATGTAAAAAGCAGGTGGGTTTATGACATTGACAAAACACATGTAATGTTATATTTTACTTTTACATTCATCTTTCATCATTTCAGATATGAACTGAATTATACAACACTCCTGTAACCACTCATCCAGTTTCTGGTATAATTAAATAAGTGACAGACTTATTGGATTATACTAGAAAGACTGGTAACATGAGTGTTGTATAATTCAGTCTGCAATTGTTAAACTATAACTGTTATATCTGCTGCCCCTTTTCTAGTGGCAGAAAGTCCAGTTAATATTGACAGCCCAATATACGTCATATATTAAACATTTTGCTCATTAGAAAGGGAACTTTGTAGTCAGCTGAACTGTAAAATTTAGTTTCTTGACATTGCAACAGTTTTTAGGATCTAGTAATCAAAATTCCCACATTTTTAGGCAATTACATAATTTTCCTAGTGATGAAACATTATAAATTTGAGCAACAACTGTTGTTTGATGTAGTGTTTATTAATGAATACATGACTTCCTATTGCTGTTGAGAACTGAACGGATACTGCTTTCTTCATGGTTATGAATGCCCTCGTGTTTTCAAATCATATCTGAGGTGAATCGGAAAACTGCTGATAAGATGCCCATATCTGATTCAGTGGAATATATATATATATAAAATCTGGAAGTTGCTCTACTCCTTTTTTGTTGCCATCTTATCCAATGTCTTCAGAGCTTGTTGTTTCCGTGTTGCTTCAGATCCATAGTCGCCTGCCTGGGTAAACATTAATGGGAATAACTTGTGAAAGATTCAGCATTGTCCTTTTGCTGTTCCAGTGAGCTCTCATTAAGCGCCATCTAATTTTTTCACAATTGCTAGGATGAATTTATGCCATATCTCAGATTCTCACCAGTGGCATAAGCAGATGACTAACCCCTGTTTTCTCTCCCTCTGTCAGTAAGCAGTTATGGCCGTGGGCCCGGTGGACCCCAGAGAGGTGCTGAAAGGAGTGGAAGCTCTGCTGGGGAAAGATGGAGAGCTACGTAGTCTTGAGGGAGTCGCTAAAGTCTTCAGGTGAGATGCTTATACCATTTTTATTTTCTGGACTTCTTTAAAGGCCATTCATTCAATTAACCAATCGTTTTTCTATAACTTATCTCCCACTTTCCAACCTTTTTTAAACAGTCTCATGAAGGCCTCGCATAAAATGGTCAGCAGGTGCATGTACCTGAACATCTTACTCCAGACAAAATCACATGATGTACTTAATCGGTAAGAGTAATATCCATTAAAAACACTGTTTGTTAAAACACTTTTGTTTTCAAGGTTGTACGTAACTCTTTCTCTTCCACACAGATTCATTCGAGTTGGAGGCTACAAGTTGTTGAACTCTTGGCTCACTTACTCAAAGACCACCACCAACACCCCCCTGCTGCAGCTCATACTGCTCACCTTGCAGAAACTCCCTCTGACTGTGGATCACCTCAAACAGGTACTTCACCACACCACAGCCCAGAAAACTCACACACATGCCCCCGCAGTCTTATAACAATTGTTCTCTGCATGTTTGTTTCTCTCTCTCTCCTGCTAGAACAACACAGCCAAGCTGGTGAAACATCTGAGCAAGAGCGGTGAGACAGAAGGTAAGAGCACATGTTGCATAAATCAATGCCAGACAATTTGCCTAGTGTTCAGCTCAGGTTTCAACTCTTGTCACTTCTCTTTCTCCCAGAGCTGAGGAAGCTGGCGTCAGTGCTGGTGGAAGGCTGGATGGCTATTATCCGCTCTCAGAGCGTCGCCAGTGGAGTGTCACCCAATGGTAGGGCTTCTCATTTACATTGTCTTCTATATATCTCTGTTTTCTGTTAAAGTAGACTTTTAATGTGAATTATAGCCAAGTGAGGTTTCCATTATTGTTGCATAACCCAACTCTGTTTTCCATCAGACAAGAAACGAAAAAAGGAGGATGGAAAAGTGCGTCCAGAGGTGAAGCCCCGAGAAAAGGTTGCAGATGAGGAGAAGAAAAAAGACAAACCAAAAGCTTATGCTCCAAGTCACGCAAAGATCCGCTCTACAGGTTAGTCACTTTTATTTTTATTTTTTTTAGTATCTATTCAGGTTTTTTTTATTGTTTTTTAATTTTAATTTTAGATTTAGTAATTTCTTTTTCTATTGCCATTTTTTAATAATATATATTTCTATTTAACTTTATTTTTATTTCAGTTTTAATTTTAATATTTAAACAGATTTAAAATGTTGCAGTAGATTTTTTTTAAAGTGTAATATTTAATCTTTATGCTTTATTTTAGTTTTAGTTACAAAATCGAGTTTTAATTTATGGTTATTTATTAATTTATTTTTACAATCGTTTTGCATTGTTTTAGCTGCCTAAAAAAAACGAAATTATTAATTTATGGATTATAAATGTATTTTTTTGTCTCAATAACTTTTACACCTGGCGTTAAAGGTTCTTGTGTCTCATTAACATATTTAAAAAGTGATCTGTCTGAATTGACTGAATACATGGTATCTGCAGGTTTGGAGGTTGAGAGCCTAGCTCCAGTTCCTGTAAAAAAGACCCCCAGTGCACCACAACTTGGAGACAAATACAACATCAAGCCAGCTATGCTTAAAAGACCAAGGTAAACAGACACTTCCTTTCTGCAGTCGCATGTAATCCATTCTCATTTGGTTCATGATTTGAATGAATATGAATGTGGTTTTACTTTGGAGTATTTGAAATGAATCATTAAACTCTTGACTTTCTTCCTTCAGCACATCGCCGAATGACGCACCACCAGTGGAGAAGAAGTACAAGCCGCTTAACACCACCCCCAACTCTACCAAAGAGATCAAAGTCAAACTTATACCCGCACAGCGTGAGTATGCCCATTCAGCACTTCAACTCAAGTAATATGATTATGATAATCTTTGAATTAGGTGGAGAGAGTAGAGTTTCCCGTCTGACTAGTGCTAAATATCCATCTCTTTTCGTTTTAGCGATGGAGGCCACTGGATTTTTAGATGCCCTCAACTCCGCTCCAGTGCCTGGCATCAAGATCAAGAAAAAGAAACCAAAAGCCGTTTCCCCTACCACTAATAAGGTGTGGTACAACAGAATACCCTCATTTGTTTATGCTTCACATATTTCTTTTTTTTTTTTTTTCTCCAAAAGCAAAAATCCACTAACTTTTTTTTTTTTCTCTTGTGCTCCACAGCCCTGTCCATTTGACGGCAGGCCACAGCCATACTCTGGGTCACAGGCCAAACCGTCTTCCCCTGAGACTCCTTCATCTCAGACCCCTCCTCATGAAACCCAAGACCTGGAGCAGCCCGGCACCCCTGTGCCCACCGAGGACCCTGAAGCCATGGACACGGGTGAGTCCTGCTGCGTTTTAAATTGGCCACAGCTTCACTGAGAGCTGTATGAATGTATGTGCTGAATTTAAAATGCTTTATTTCATGTCTAAGGTGATAAACCCAATGCTCTGTCTGAACCTCGCGGCGAGGAGGAAACTCTGACTAAGAAAGGGAAGAAAAAGAAAAGCGTTCGGTGGGCGGAAGAGGATCATCTCAAAGAGTACTTCTTCTTTGACCTGGATGAGACTGAGAGAGGTAAAACAACACTTTCTGCACTTACACTATTGTTCATAAATTTGTGGTTTGTAAGATTTTTTTTTCCTTTGAGTCTCCTATATTCACCAAGGCTGCATTTATTAGATTTAGAAAGTACAATAAAACAGTAATATTGTGAAATATTATTACAGTGTAATTTAGCTGTTTTCTGTTTGAATATATTTAAAAATTTAAATTCCTGTGATGGGAAAGCTGAATTTTCAGCATCATTACTTCAGTGCCAGTCTTCAGTGTCACATGATCCTTACGAAATCATTCTAATGTACTGATTTGGTGCTCAAGAAACATTTCTTATTATCAATGTTGAAAACAGTTGTGCTGCTTAATAATATTTTCATGGAAACCATTATACATTTTTAGGATTCTTTGATGAATAAAAAGTTCAAAAGAAAAGCATTTACTTGAGAAAAAAATATGTATAAATGTCTTTATTAAAAAAAAAAACTTACTGACCCCAAACATTTGAACAGTTGTGTATGTTCTATTTTATCACACATAAAATATTTGTGGGATTTGTTCACTAGTAATCACTCTTTATCATTCTACCTCAGTGAACGTCAATAAAATTAAGGACTTCGGTGAGGCTGCTAAACGGGAGCTGATGATGGACAGGCATACGTTTGAAATGGCTCGTCGTATTTCTCACGACACCATGGAGGAGAGGGTGCCCTGGACTCTACCGCGACCCTTGACCCTTATAGGCTGCCTGGTCATTGCAGGTGCCAGCAGCAAAGAGAAGATGATTCAGAGAGACCGAGAGATGGGCATTCTGCAGGAGATCTTCCTCAGCAAGGAGAGGTAAGACAACACTTTGATGCCTTTTCTCTTGTAGTGTGTCATGTTTAGTGATTGTGTTGCGAATGTTGTTTCATGATGTGAACATTTAATGCACATAAAGCTGGCATATATATAGATCTACATAATGTGGGCTGGGAATCCATCCCACTAAAAGTGGGACTTGATATTATTTACTGCTTATGCAATAACATGCAAAAATATGTGTTGTTTTAGTATTATTTATATACACTATTATAGTTTTTTTATTGAAATTATAACTTGGCTTTTATTTTTATATTTTCATTGTCATTTTTATTAGTTTGTTCTTTTTTTAATATTACTATTTAGGATTAATTTATTTTGTTTCAGTTTTAGTTTTTATTTCCAGTTAGTGCGGCCTTAAAATCAAACTTATTTCAGTTAGTTTCTAAAGCAACATTTCTATTCATTGTTTTAGTATTCATTTTAGGTTTTTCGTCTAATATTTATATTTAATTTCAGATTTATTTTAATTTAACAAAAATGTGTTTATTAGTTTTAGTTAACAGTAAACATCCCGGGACAAAGGAATCGTCCACGTTTATGAAGTAGATAGGGAATTCATTGATAATTTAGTTGTCTTTAAAAACATGATAATCGTTGAACTTTAAATGGATATTCCTCTCTCTGCAGTGTTCCAGACAGTCCTCATGAACCAGACCCTGAGCCGTATGAGCCCATGCCGCCTCGTCTCATCCCATTGGATGAGGTAAGACAGCCAATTACCTCTTTACATGCTTTCCCCTTCCATTTTCTTCTTTATTTTAGAAGTATCAGATGTGGTATGGGATTTGACCTCTTTCTCATTCTGTGGTGTTGTAGGACAGCAGTATGATGGAGGAAAATTACATGGAGCCCGTTGACACTGCTCTCTCTGGTGGCTCTTCTGGCCCTATTGAAGGCTCCAAGCTTCCTCCTGTTCTAGCCAACCTCATGGGCAGCCTGGGCAACAGCGGCCGCAGCCCTCAGGCGCAAGGTAGCGCCCCACCAGCCAATAATAACCCCGCTGTTAATGTCCAGGAACTGCTCTCATCTATTATGGTAAGGCAAAATACACATCTACAATGTATTAATCATGAGAATGTGTAAAGTCTTTGTTTTTTTAAGCTTCTCTGCTTGTTTTCAGGGTGCTCAGGGATCTAACCAATCTCCAGAGGACCTGATCAAACAGCCTGATTTCTCTGACAAGATCAAGCAGCTTTTGGGCTCTCTGCAACAGAACCAGAACCAGAACCAGAACCCGCCTCCCAATGCTCCACCAAGTACGTGTTTGCTCTCTTTCAACTATGTGACCGTTTTGTTTAGTTTATTTATATATTAATTCATATTTTGAATTGGCTTTTATTTTTATATTATCAGTTTTAATTTAAATTTGGTTTGTTTTAGCAATTTTGTTATGTGCTTTTGTGGTTTTTGTTTTTTATTTTTAAAAACATTTTTAAGCTTTATTTTTATTTTAGTTTTAAGTCATTTGAAAACATTTGTGTATATAATTTTTAATATTATTTATATAGCTTTAATTTTTATTTCAGCTTTTTTGTATTTTATTTTATTTCTGATTTATTTCAATTGACAAACCTTTGTTTAGCTGTGCTTAGTAAATTTTCTTTTTTACTAGTTTTTGTTTTTTTAAAACTGTTTTTATTTCAGTTTTAGTTTGTTATTTTAGTACTTTAACTTATTTTTATTCCTATTAGTTTTTTTTTGTATATATATATTTATATTTTTATACTTTCATTTTCATACTGCTTTATTTCAATTAACAAAAACCTTCAAATATTTTAGTTAACCATAACAACACTGCTATGGTAAGGAAAAATTGCATGATGGTTAAACAGAATGCTTAATGTTCTGTTTTTCTCTATTCGTAGTGAACACGGGTCTGCTTGGTCATGGCCCCGGCATGAACATGAACAACATGAACAACATGCAGATGCCCATGAATGGTGGTTTCCCTCCCAACAAGCCTCCTGGACCACATTTCAACCATCCTCCACCTCCTCCTCCACACGGCCATGGCCCACCACCCTTCAACCCTGGCGGCCCGCGCATGATGGGTCCCCCACCCGGTCCACAGGGCCGTGGGGCGGACAACGGCAATTACTGGGGCGATGACTCCATGAGAGGAGGCCCACACCGAGGAGGTCACTTCCATCGGGGACGAGGGAGAGGAGGAGATCCGGGATTCAGAGGACGAGGGGGACGCGGAGGACCACGTGGAGGACATAACAGCATGGGCGGTAAGTTTGAACACCAAAAGCATTCATTTTCCAAAATTTAAAATGAGCTTGTAAGTAACGTCAAACTGTTTCTTTCATTTCAGACATGTCAAAGAGGCCAGTGTGTCGCCATTTCATGATGAAAGGAAACTGTCGGTATGAAAATAATTGTGCGTTTTACCACCCCGGGGTGAATGGACCACCTCTTCCTCCCCAGCACGGACACTAACACTCTGAAAAGCTGCAATTCCTTGAACTTGCCACTAGTGGGCAGCAGGACTCAAAATGAGCCTCGTGTACGGGGACTGAACGTGACTCACAGAAACAGTATGATGCGGAGGGGGATGTTTGCGTCTGTGACAGCACAATCCCATCTGCTTCCTCCGTCTGTACAGTTGCTTCGTCAGGATCTGAACAAAAACAGTTTCTTCTTGATTCTACTCTACTTTCCCTGATCTGGAAAGCTGGGAGAAGATCTGAGATCCTCTACGAAGAGTCAGACAGTGACTAAACCCATTACTTGACTTTGGGGCCTACATGTAAATACTCATTCCTGGAGATGGTCATTCATATGTATATTTTTTATTGTGATTCTGTGTATCACTGACCTGACTGCTAAAGATTGTACTACATTGCTCTTGTAACCACTAGGAACAGTCTTCACGCAGTGGTTACTTCAGCTTCTTCTGGTGCCCAAAAAAACCCCAAGATACTGAATGTGCAATTTTCCAAATTATAATTTGCACATCAGATAATTAGTGCAACTAGGATTTGCATAATGAAATTGACACTTTCAGAAGTTATAAGAGCACAGAAATTTTATTTGAAGATTCTTCTGGTTGAATTCAGTGCGTCGGAAGCTGCCAGAAGATGGCGTCTTGTTTGTTGTTTTATTTTCAGATTTCTATAGAAGAGGGAGACACTATCCTTCTATGAAATGTGTACATGCTTTAAAATGGTCTGATTTTCAGTCAGCTGGCATGAAAAGAGCCTCAAGTAATTTTCACACCTGGTCCTTCTTTTTTCAATGGTTTTCAGTTCCAAAAAAACATCCGACCGATACTCGTCTATATATTGTAGCACTGAATTTTATTTATGAATTGGCATTATGTTCACCGTATGCCCGGATTGGAAATATTGAGGGGTTAATACCATTTAGAACAATTACCTTTTGCTCCTGGGCACAAAATACAACGTTTTCGAAGTCCCTTTGCATACTTGAATTGATACCTTGTGATGGAAAAGCTATCCTAGCCTGCTAAAGAAATATGAACCAGTTGTTCTTTGTAGTGTGACAATCAGGAGAATTAGTTGTGATTATTTCCTACTTGATGTTGATGCTCTCATTTGATTAGCTGTGTGCGTTGATGTTCTCATGCTGTCAGACCCTCAGTCCAGCTCGGACTCATGTGGGTCTGTCCTGCTCTATCAGTGTTAAGCTGAGCCTAAACCTGGGCTACAAACCACTATCAAGGCCAAACGTATTCAGGTGTTTTCTGTGAAAACAGTGGCCATTGTCTCTTGTGGGACTCGATTTTTCTTTTTTTGGTTTGATTCATGATTCATTATTTTCCCATGATTTTATTTTGATACAAGTCTGATGATTTTTTTTTCTTTTCTATTATTATTTGAAAGATGTCTATGTGTCAGAGCGCCGCATAAACAATAAAAGGCACATTCAGAAATGTACGATTTTTTTCTACATGTAAATTAATAAACGTTAAAAAAAATTCACCAGAATGTGCTGTTCTTTCTGAAAGTAACTTTTTATTTTCAGTCTCCCGACTCGCATAAGACCGTATGCATATATAATCACCACTCTCACTCAGTTCCGGTTTGCTTTTTTAACCTCTAAATGCTTCATTGTTTGTGCATCTCAAACAGGGTTACGTTAGAATTCTAGACAATTGCACCTAATTTCTCCTCCCCCCACTTATGCCAATCCAGTCCATTCACTAACAGTCGTAACAGTGCGTTTGCCTTCCTGCCTGACAGATCCGTGTTCTCAGGGCGGAATCGGGTGCAGATGGCTGCTGTAGTGTGTATGACAAGGAGTGGCCTGTGCACCCAGCCCTCAAGGGCAAATATTGACTTGAGGTTCATAGAATTTCTGCCTGCATGCAAAGTGGAGGAAATCTAAATTATCATTTAAGGACACCTCAGCAATTCATTCATCCTATGTCATTTTCACAAACATTGAGTATTTCCTCTAGATCGTACAGGAAAATTATATATATATATATATATATATATATATCCATTTGTCTTGTGAGCACGATACTTGAATGCTTTCTATATACATATGCACATTTAATGTTTATTGCCAGAAAATATAACTTACTCAAACAAATGTTTTAAGCTGTATTCAGACAAGTCACACATCTTGGTAATATAATATTATTATGCTATATTTGCAAATAAATGTGAACATGCACAATACCATCCAATAGTTTTTTTTTTTTTTTTTTTTTTTTTCAGCAAGGATTCCTTAAATTGTGAAGACTTTTACATTGCTACAAAATATTTATATTTCATATAAACGCTGTTGAACTTTCTATTCATCAAAGAATCCTGAAGAAAAATTATTATGGTTACCACAAAAAATAGTAAGCAGCACAACTCTTTTTTTAACATTGATAATAACCATGAAATCAGCATATTAGAATGATTTCTGAAGGATTCTGTGACACTGAACAATGAAGTAATGATGCTCAAAATTCAAGTTAACCATCACAGGAATAAATTACATTTTAAAATGAGTTTAAAATGGAAAATTTAAAATTGTAATAATATTTCACTGTTTTACTGTATTTTCGATCAAATAAATGTAGCCTTGTTGAGCATAAGGGGCTTCTTTCAAAAAAAATCTTACAGATTATTTTTTATTAAATTATTAAAATATTATATTTTTAAAAATACCATATTTAATTATATTGTTTAAAGTTATATTAGATTCTATGTTATTTCATTACTAGTATATTTTAATAATAAATGATTATTATAAACAACATTTTCTGAAGGTTTAAGCACATCCTCTGCTTTAGTCTCCTGCATGCGTTTTGTTTGTGATAAATCTGTAGTTTGTCTAAGTCAAACCTGTCATGTTCAGCACACTGGCAGAAATATAGTGACAGAGAAATGTCCACCTGAAGGACACAGAGAGTGAAGTCATAAAAAGACTCGATTCATTCAGTCTGAGGGGTGTTGGTTGTCGTAGAGGCCTTGAATTGATTCCACTCCGCACAAAGACACCATTGATCCTCCACTGGTCACATTATCCCAGAGCTGCTAGTGGAAAGGGACTTTGTCAGGCCTGAATTGCAACCTTATTTTCAGAGAGTCATTTTTCAGAGAAGATGAAATTAGCTAAGCATTCATCTCTCCAGCTCACCAGCACTGATGCTATGACTTGCACAGGAAATTTGACCTTTCAACATTTGAGCAACTCAACTGAGGATGTTACACAATAACGCCTGCAACTGACATGTTATATAGTTATCAATATCATTTCTAAAATCAAACAAAATATCAATGGGGATGGTTTCACTGTAATGTAATTAATAAAATAAAATAAAATAATAATGAGAATGATAAATAAATAAATAGATAAAATAATAATATTTTTTTTACAGAATAAAATTAAATTAAAGAAATTAAATATGAAATTAAATAAATATTTTATATAAATAATGAATAAATATGATTGAAAATTAATGAAAACAAACTGAATGAAATTTTAAAAAATAATAATAATAGGTTACACAGAAAAAAGTTACACCAAAGGTCTTTCTCACACAGAATCATGAGTCTCAAAAATGAAAAAGTGCTGTTAATTTACTCAACCCTCAGGCCATTCAAGGTGTAGGTGACTTTTCTCTTCAGTTGAACAGTAAAGAAGATTTTTAGCTGAAACTATTTACCTTGGTGATTTGTATAATGCAAATCAATAGCTACTGTCACATTGAGAGTAAAAAAATAAAATAAAATAAAAAACACATTACAGGCAAACCAAAAATAATACCCATGGCTTCTGACAGTTTCAGGTAAAAATCGTCTTTACTGTTCAATTGAAGAATTTCTTTAGAAAACCTACATGGCCTGAAGGAGAGTAAATTAACAACAAATTTAAATATGATTTAAAATAATAATAATAAAAGGTTACACAGAAAAAAAAGTTACACCAAAGTCTTCCTCATAATCAGCCGTCTTAAGGACACGTCAGTCCAAGAAGGACTGTATTCAAGATACTTCCTTTTGAACGCTTCATTAAGCAAATGTTTGAGGGGTAGGATTTCACCGGCAAACTAGACTTTGTATAAAGACTATTAAAATCCTTTATACAACACACACCCTATTATATTACAGATATCAGATTAATTATAATGCACCAGTTATAAAGTCCGATACATACAAATAGTAGATTTCCTACAAACTGTTCAATAATAATTCGCTCAATCAAATTTGTCGATTCAACGCATTTGACAAAATGGGTCATTAAGATATTAATACATAACATTGGTTTCTCATTCTAACACCACGTCATGCCTCAAATTACGAAACCCCATTAATGTACCCCTCTGACATCACGGATCAGAGCTCAGCCAATCCTAAGAAGCCCAATCATACTAGTCTTCGAAAGCTTATCACAACTATCTGCTGACCTGTCCTTGGCGCCGAGCCAAATAAAAAAGTTAATGGAAAGTTGGCATGCAAAATGGGGGCTGAACAGCATCAAAGCGCAGAATCGCATTCCAGAGCAGGACAGGGGTGGGCGGAGCCTCAGGTGAGCAGGTGTATAAGTGTCCAACAGGTGAGAGCGAGTGGTAACAGGAGGACCAGGAGTCTGAGCCGGAACACACACAGCAGGGAACCTGAGAACAGGTGAGGAACTGTCATTAAAGGGACATTGTGCTTTTGTGTTTTCCAGAAGGCTTTGCTAAAGATCGCTTTCTAGCACGCAACTGCTGGGACTGATGTTAAATTCATGCTTTGTCATTTCCTAACAGCTATTTATTGAAATGCTTTTTTCTTTCAGCTCGTGAAGATGCTTAAAGGATTACTATCAGTGCTCTTGGTCCTGGTGGCCTTGTCCTCTGCCCTGGGGAAGCCTGAGAAGACCACTCCGAAGAAGGAGAAGAGGATTCCTCAGACTCTCTCCAGAGGTCAGCTTCATGAAAACATCTCCACACATTCTTTTCAGCAATTTTGCATAATAATGGCTAAGCGTGTGTGCTGTCGTGATCTGTTATACAAGCAAAACTGAAGCTACATGATGAACTGTATACGCAGAAAGTAGTGTAGTATCATTTTCATTGAGATTACTTTTAGAAATATTCTAGTTCTTTATTCTGTGAAATACAACCCAAGACCTCACTTTGTGCAATATTGATTTAAATGGACTGTAGTAGTCCACATTGGCTAAGTAGATTTCGTTTTTTTATGATTCATATTGTGTATTGTTTTCTTTTCAGGATGGGGTGATCAGTTGATTTGGGCACAGACGTACGAGGAAGCTCTGTTTTGGTCACGATCCAAGTGAGAAAAGCTTGTATTATATAGAATTATAGAGTATATGGTGTCCAATAATCAGTAATTTTGTGGGTATAGAAGATCTGCTGATGATTTTTAGTTTTTGGCTACACTTTATTTTAAGTGTTATTGTGTAGGCTAATTATACATTTAAGTACTGAGTAATATGAATTGAAACATGGGTTTGGGTTAGTTGCATGTACTTATGCATAATTGTTGTTACTAAAGAAAGTACATGTAATGTGTAACAATGACACTGTAAAATAAAGTGTTTCCTTTTAAAATTGATTTTTTTATGATCTTTTTTTAAAATTATGTACGACTATTTAATTAGGAACAAGCCCCTCATGGTCATCTTTCACCTGGAGGACTGTCCACACAGCCAGTGTAAGCTTGACTTTTATTTTGACATTTTCACTGGTAGTTTAAAATTCTTAGTTTGTTCTTCATGTTTGTATTATTTAATTAGCTCTAAAGAAGGCCTTTGCTGAGGATAAGGACATCCAGAAGTTGGTCGATGAGGAATTCGTGGTCTTGAATCTGGTGGTGAGTAAAATCAATAACACTTTACATTTGTTAACTAACAATGAAAATTTGTCTAAAGCATTATTTATCTTAATTAATGCTTATTTACTAACACATTATTAAAATCAAAAGTTGTATCTGTTAATATGCTATTTAATGGACCTGAGCTAACATGAACTAACAAGGGACGGTTGTATTTTTATTAACAACAGTTAACAAAAATGAATAAATCCTGTAACAAATGTATTGCTCATTGTTAATACATTAACAGCATTAAAGTGTTTTAAGGTCCTGGTCTGTCTGTTATGTGTGTTGTGAATGTCTGTAAATTGAACTTGGATTCATGTCTATTACAGTATGAGACCACAGATAAGCACTTGTCTCCTGATGGACAGTATGTTCCCAGAATCCTCTTTGTTGGTGAGTTGATTTAATTATGACAGACAGATAAATGATGCTACACTGTAAAAAAAAATGTTTACTGCCTTACATTTTTTAAGTATAATCAACTTGCCTATTTAAGTAATTTCAACTTAAATTACTTTAAACTGACTTAGAAAATTAGTTGAATCTTGTAACGTTAGCTATAACTTACTGCTGAACTTATTTTGATGAGTTAATGTAAAAAAAAATATATATTTTGTTTAAACTCATTGGTCATGTAATTTTTTTTTATTAACAGTGTAAGTTACAGATTAAGTCTACATAAATGATTCAAATCTTTCCTGTTTTTCCAGATCCCTCCATGACCGTTCGGGCAGACATCACAGGCCGCTATTCCAACCGCATGTACGCCTATGAGCCGGCTGACATGAAACTCTGTAAGTCTGAAAGCAATTATAATGCCAAGATAAGTTATTAAACATCATCATCATCATACTGACAGTATCGCTTGTTTGGTTTTGTTTCCACAGTGTTAAGCAACATGCAAAGAGCCCTGAAGTTTTTGAAGACAGAGTTGTGAACACAAAAGTCTAGTCTTTTTGTCCAGCGAGAGGATATTTCCCTGAGTGTCACTATTATTCTGTCATTTGTTCACTGACGGCATGAACCGCACTGTAAAGCTCTGTACAAATTTGAAATACTTTCTTTGAATAGATCCTGTTACGGTTAACCGTCAGGCTTTCATGTCCATGTTTGCTTTTTTCAATAAATGAAGTTGTACAAAAAGTTGGTGTTCGTAGTAATTTGTGTACGCAGCGACGTTTGCACAGTTTATTCAAAGCAGAGGACATGTGGTTTTCCAGTTAACGGAGTCTCCGGTTTGTATCCTGGTGGGAGGAGTCCGAGTAACTGGCACTGGAAGCGAGTCATACCGTTGCCTAGTTACTAGCTGAGCTCATTGACAGTAAAGGCTGAGCTCTTGGCCCGAGCGTGTCAGTTTCTGATTGGTTTAGGTTAGAGGAAGTTGCTCTCCTGAAATAATGGAATGGGATTTCAGACAATAAAAGCATTAGTCATAACCCAAAAATTAAGTTATACAAAAGACAAAATTGGGCAAAGTACAATTGTCCACAGAGTCTTTATTTTTTTTCTGATTTCAAATGCTTGAGAGCGCAGTTCACAGAACCATTGGATATAGATGTACATTTCAATGAGGAATTCATGCAAGAATCAAAAACAATACACGAAATCAAGTCAGTGAAACTAACACACACGCACACACATAATGCAAATAGGCAGATAAATATGTAATATGAAATCCGAAATCATTAAACAGTGCTCAAAAAAACATTCATCCATTAATCTTTATGTTAATTGAGTTCTTTACTTTTTTCATACTAATTATGAATTCCAAATAATAATAAAAAGACAGTTTCCGAGCAACTTTCACTGTCATCCATGCTAATTGTAAATGTGTGCATTTATCATCAGAAATCAATGTGGAATTGAAATGGATACATTCTGATATTGTCAATATTTATAAACAACACAAATAGTGTCATGCTCACACTGCACATCTTGATCACAGCAGCTCTTTTTCTGTTAATGTGTTTTACCACATACGATAAAACTGTTAACATAAAGTCAAATGGTCTATGTTGTTTATCCCATTAGTGCAAGTACTGCATACTAGTATTTCGTGTTCTGTTCTTTCGTAGAGAGGAATTCTTATAAGTACAGCCTCATGATGTACAGTACATTCACTCTGTACTCTTGAAAAATCAAGCACATAATAATATATAGCAGCAAGAACACACAGGCTGGTCTCCTCTTCAGTAAAAGCAAACACACGCACTCTCTTTAACAGCTCCAATGAGAATTCCAGTGGTCAGAGGACATAATACGATTCGAATCTACAGGAAGGCGCTTGGATTCGCCCGTGGGTCCTTTTGGTTTCTGTACCTATATGTCAGCCAAACACCCAGAATCTGAAATATCGAGAGAGGAAAAACAAACACACTGTAAATGTTCTGTTAAATGTATAGTAATAAACTGGTAGCTGTGGTTGCTAGAAATGTTCTGTAAAAAATACAGTGACAGTGTTCAGGTGTCATGTGATGGCATATTGGAAACAGTATTTTTTTTACTAGTATATTTCATTAAAGGAATAGTTCACTTAAAAAAGAAAAATCTGTCATCATTTACTCACCCTCAAGTTGTTTCAAACCTGTATGAATTTCATTCTTCTACTGAACACAAAATAAGATATTTTGAAGAATGTCTGTAACCAAGCAGTTGATGTACCCCATTGACTTCCATATGTTTGGTTACAGAAGAATATTGTGTTCAGCAGAAGAATGAAATTCAGGCAGGTTTGAAACAACTTGAGGGTGAGTAAATGACAGAATTTCCATTTTTAAGTGAACTATTCCTTTAAGTGATAAAATGTTAAAATACTACTTCATAAACTAAAATGTACTGATAACCACCTTAATAATACAATGATATATCATTTTAACAATAATTTACTTTAAAAATACATGTTCTTTTTTAAAATTATATAGATTTTAAGTGTAATTTTTTTTTCATTTTGTAATTCATTCTTTTTACTTTCAAAAACCATACTTTTTACAGTATTTTACATTAAAATTGCAATCCGATGCAATGTTAAACTTTTTTTATAGAATACAGTGAGCTAACTTGCAGTTAACCAATTAACCTGTTTTCTGTACAATTTTTACAATCTGTATTTTTTGTAAAAATTAGGGGTTGAACGTCTTCAGATTGTTTAAGTCAACATTTATGTGATTAAAGTCTGATGACTTCATTAATGAACAAATAAGCCTCAACCTTAAGCTGAGACTTGAACGCGGGTTGCCTTGTGCACAGCTGTAGCATATGACACAGCGCTGCCCACAAGACTATTGCTCCAACATAACAGCTTATTTTAAGCTCTTTTGTCTTTGAGTCATTATATTTCTCACAGATTTCTGCTTGTTCTAAA
The DNA here is from genome assembly GCF_051911475.1 of Siphateles boraxobius. NCBI lineage: Eukaryota > Metazoa > Chordata > Actinopteri > Cypriniformes > Leuciscidae > Siphateles > Siphateles boraxobius. The sequence goes on from NW_027508975.1 coordinate 10,374,616, forward strand.
TCAGATACAGATAATGTAGCACAGTAAAGATTACATTTACATGAATGCATAAGTGAGAGAGAAATTGCGTGTGAATTAATTCTACCTGGCAGAATCTCTCTACTAATAGTGAAGCTATAAGTTTACTAAGAAATATATGCTAGAACTTTTTAATTTTATTGATAAATCACAGAAGTGTTGACAATACAGCTCCACTCCCAGTCTGTCTGTAACGCCCTGATTAGTTCCTGTCTCTATATGAACCCCCTACTTCAGAAAGGTTAGAGTGCTCTGATCGGTCAGTTGTGTTGTGATTGGTCAACCCCTTCGAGCATGTTTTGGAAATGTCATGGACCTTACCATAACTGCTAGTTTCAATACACTTCCAATGCAACTCAACCCTTAATTTTGCGTATGTCTTTGGTGGGATTAATTTAAATGAGGAATATTGTGATGTGTATGTTCCCTGTAGAAAAGAGTTTTTTCCCCAAGACTACAAGCGTGGCGTTTCAGGGAGTTCAGTAACAGTTTACTGATATAAAGAATAACTCCCTTTGGAGTGGACTTTGTGCTTTGTAGCTTTGCAGACCCTTTTCATGCTTAAACAGCAACATTACACACTAAAGAAAGCTCAAGAACACCTGGTTGTCAAATTCAGTGAAGAATTTCAAAGAAGAGATCAAATCAGAAGTTAGTTTAGCAGGCTGACCTCAGTGAAGCTGAAGAAGAGACCGATCCCTCCGACGAAGCGCAGCACCTCGCCGGCGTGCTCCTGGATCTTTGCTGCACATGTGGTGCAAGTGCTGTAATGGAAGCAGGGCTGCACAAAGCAGATCAGACATTGACAAGAGCGGTGAGTTATTGATAACACTTTATTTTGATGGTCCCTTTTGAACATTCTGTTGACTATGAGTAACTTTGCAACTACATATCAACAAACTCTCATTGGAGTATTAGTAGACTGTCTGCTTAATATCTTCTAACTCTTTATCTTGATGCTCCCCCAAAAGATATTCTACTGACTATAACTAACTTTGCAAGTACATGTTAACTTATTCTAACCCTAAACCAACCAGTCTACTAATACTCTGCTAACACTCTAATGAGAGTTAGTAGACATATAGGTGTAACATTACTTCTAGTCAACAGAATGTGTTAAAAGGGACCATCAAAATAAAGATAAACAGAGTTATTATAATAGAACAAATAATGTAACTGCCTAACTTATGCTTTCATAATAAGCATGCAAATGATTAACACAGTCATTTTCCCTCACACAGGTGTCATTTATTATCGTTCAGCACAAGCAATGCTTCAAGAACACAACAAAACAACAATGAAGAGTGTGAATCAGAGGAAATTACTGCGGCACAGCTTCCATTGATGTCCATGTGAGAGAAACCGCAGCAGTTCAGACTCTTCTCCACGTCCCTCTGAGTGGTCAGAGAGTTATTCCAGCCCACCTCCAGAAGGTGATTCTACACACAGGTATGAAACACACAACAACTTATGAGAAAACACAAAATCGAACAAACAACAATAATAATAAACAAACAAATAAAAAGACACCCATTTACATGCATCAATGTTTGGGGATGGGGTTAATGTTAGTCATTTTAGTTTTAGTTCATTTTAGACCCAATATTCAGAGCACCAAATGTTTTTTTTTTCAAAGAAGTCTCTTATGCTCACCAATGCTGCATTCACTTGATCAAAAACACAGTAAAAACACTAATACTGTGAAATATTATTACCATTTAAAATAACTGTTTTCAATTCAAATATGTTTGAAAATGTCATTTATTCAAGCTAATGCAAAGCTGAATTTTACTCCAGTCTTCAGTGGCACATGATCTTTTGGAAATCATTCTAATTTGCTGATTTGCTGCTCATTTATTATTATTATCATCTATGTTGAAAACAGTTAATATTTCAGGATTCTATGATGAATAAAAAGTTCAAAAGAACAGCATTTATTTGAAATAGATATATTTTGTAACATTATAAAAGCATTTTTTCAGTTTAATTTATTCAATTTAATGCATCCTTGCAGAATATTTTTTAATTCTTTCAAAATTATTTATATTTGTAGCACATTTCCAGAGACTACAAACCACCAAAGTGGATTTATGCTAGTATATACAGTATATTGAAGTACAGTGATCAAACTTACTTGCTGGTCCTCATTGATAGCCAGACATGCACTAGACACTGAAAACTGAACTACAAACACCAGGAACAGGATAATCATGTACTATTCAACAAATTAAGGATTAAAACACAGAATACAATTCAGAAATATTCAGAGTAAAATCACTGAAGAATATATATATACAGTATATACAGGTGCTGGTCATATAATTAGATTAGAATATCATCAAAAAGTTGATTTATTTAAGTAATTCCATTCAAAAAGTGAAATTTTGATATTATATTCATTCATTACACACAGACTGATATATTTCAAATGTTTATTTCATTTAATTGTGATGATTAAAACTGACAACAGCATGAAGTGCTCTAAAACTAACTGGTAGACGGCTGCGATGACCTTGGACCTCAGAAAACACAGTGGACCAACACCAGGAGATGACATGGCACCCCACGCCATCACTGACTGTGGAAACTTTACACTGGACTTCAAGCAACGTGGATTTTGTGCCTCTCCTCTCTTCCTCCAGACTCTGGGACCTTGATTTCCAAAGGAAATGCAAAATTTACTTTCATCAGAGAACATAACTTTGGACCACTCAGCAGCAGTCTAGTCCTTTTTGTCTTTAGCCCAGGCGAGATGCTTCTGACGCTGTGTCTTGTTCAAGAGTGGCTTGACATAAGGAATGCGACAGCTGAAACACATGTCTTGCATACATCTGTGCGTGGTGGTTCTTGTAGCACTGAGTCCAGCTGCAGTCCACTCTTTGTGAATCTCCCCCATATTTTTGAATGGGTTTTGTTTCACAATCCTCTCCAGGGTGCGGTTATCCCTATTGCTTGTACCCTTTTTTCTACCACATCTTTTCCTTCGCTTCGCCTCACTATTAATGTGCTTGGACACAGAGCACTGTGAACAGCCAGCCTCTTTAGCAATGACCTTTTGTGTCTTGCTCTCCTTGTGCAAGATGTCAATGGTCTTCTTTTGGACAGCTGTCAAGTCAGCAGTCTTCCCCATGATTGTGTAGCCTACAGAACTAGACTGAGAGACCATTTAAAGGCCTTTGCAGGTGTTTTGAGTTAATTAGCTGATTAGAGCGTGGCACCAGGTGTCTTCAATATTGAACCTTTTCACAATATTCTAATTTTCTGAGATACTGATTTGGGGGTTTTCATTAGTTGTCAGTTATAATCGTCAAAATTAAAAGTAATGAACACTTGAAATATATCAGTCTGTGTGTAATGAATGAATATAATATCCAAATTTCACCTTTTTAATGGAATTACTGAAATGAATCAACTTTTTGATGATATTCTAATTATGACCAGCACCTGTATATATATATATATATATATATATATATATATACACATATATATATATATATATATATATATATACACACACACACACACGTGTTATAAATACTATTAAATATTTAAACTTTAAATAAAGACAAAGGATTCAACAAGACATAATATGAATCAAGGCACATAGTGGTTGGAATCCAATAATAAATGGCAATGACATCCAAAATTATATTACATTGTAGGCAATGATCCACTTATTGTCATCGGTTGTTATAGGCCCCCTTCTGCCATTAACGATAGCATCACTAGTCTGTCAGAGGTGTTATCAAATTTTCATTCATCTGAATTGATCTTGCTAGGTGACTTGAACTGGGATTGGATGACCGAGAAGTCTGAGAACATAAAGCGGGTTTGTGATTCTTCAAATCTAACACAGCTTATAAATTGTGCTACCAGGATAAATCCTTTACAGCCAGGTAAAGATACACTCATTGATGTTATTTTAACAAATGCAGCACATAAATATGTTGCTTTTGGTGTTTTTCCAAACGATATGAGTGATCATTGTACTATTGCATGTTTTAGGAGTACAAAACTACCCAAATCCGAAGGTCTGACTGTTCTTAGACAGTTTCAGGCATTTTTTCGGAGCAAGCTTTCCTTCAAGATTTGTCCAGAATGAAATGGTTTCAAATAGAATTGATACCTACATTGAGGATGCTGTAGCTTTTTTTCAGCAACACTTCTTAAAGCTTGCAAATAAACATGCCCCTATTAGGAAGTTCAGGATAAAAAACAGAGACAATCCTTGGTTCTCTAAAGACATAGCTGACTTAATCCATGCCAGAAATAATCAATGGTCTATAGCTAGAAAAACACAGAGTGCTAACGATTGTCGTCTTTTTAGAACTCTTAGAAATTAGTGTACAGCTTTCATTAGAAAATCTAAAGCTGAATACTTTTTTAGCACAAATGTCATTTAGTTTGCATGACCATTCGAAATTCTGGAAAACTATTAGAGCACTACAGAATAAGAAAGTTAATAGCTTCCCTCACCAGTTGAAAATAGGAAATGCTGTTATAACAGAGCACAGGGATATGCTAAATGCTTTTAATGAACATTTTGAAAAAGCAGGACATATCTTTGAGGATACACTGGGTGAAACCTCTCTTGTTCAACATCGTGCCCAGGTAGCAATAGGTGAAATTCCCCATGGCAATCCCAATTGAAGCTTGGAATAATTTATTCCTGGCTGAAGCTAGATCCCAGTCACCACAAAGGGAAGTGGTTTCTTATTCTGTTTCTGCTTTGACCTTTGAGCTTGCACCATTCTTGAGTCAGATGTTTTGCACGTTTTGCAGAGCATCGACTCCAAGAAGGCTGCGGGCCAGATGGACTCGATCCTGTTTTGTTAAAAATGGCAGCAGAAATTATAGTGAAGCCACTTACATATTTAACCTATCCATTTACACAGACACAGTGCCTATTTCGTGGAAGCAGGCTTATGTCACGCCATTGCTGAAAGCTGGGGATCCATCTGACACAAATAATTATAGACCTATCTCAAATCTTTTGGTTTTAGCAAAGGTTTTGGAGATTTTAGTGTCTGATCAATTAAAAATTGTGGTTTCACAAAATATCCTTAATGAAATGCAATCTGGTTTTAGATCTGGCCACAGTACAGTTTCTGCCTTTTTAAAAGTTATTGATGATATTAAAGCGGCGATTGATAAAAAGTTATTCTGTATGGCTGTGTTCATTGACCTTACAAAGGCATTTGATACAGTAGACCACTTCATGTTAATCAAAACCCTGTTGAATATTGGTGTTGGGCATAGAGCTGTAAAATGGTTTCACAGCTATCACTCTGAATGGATGCAAATTGTAAGGCATGGAAATGTAACATCTGACCCTGTTGTCCTAAAAAAGGGTGTCCCATAAGGATCAGTTCTAGGTCCTATCATCACCTTTATCATCTATATAAACAATGTCTGCAGTGAGTTTAAACACTCACAGTATCATTTGTATGCCGATTACACAATTATGTATTCTTGTGCCCTTACACCTGAAACTGAATGTGCAAATTTGCAGTTTGACTTTACCTCATTACAATCTGCCCGGTTCGATCTGAAACTACTTTTAAATGCAAAAAAGACAAAAGCGGTGATATTTGCACCTTTAAATACTTAAGTCCCAGCTCTTGGCTGCTATAACACATTGCAAGATGAAGCCATCGAATTTGTTGATACTTATAAAAACTTGGGTATCTGGTGGACAAAGGTTTTACATTTAAAAAACATATTGAAGCTCTTGCTACAAAACTTAAATTCACTCTGGCATTTTTAATTAGATTGAAATCTTGCTTTTTAAGGACTGCACAGAAAAAAATGGTTACAGGATTATTCCTGTCTCAGATAGATTATGGTGATACCATCTATAAATTTGCATGTCCATCTACTCTGTCAATGCTTGATCCTCTTTATCATGCGGCTCTTAGGTTTATCACAAATGCTGGCTATCAGACACATCACTGCATCTTATACAGTATGGTAAATTGGCCGTCACTAAAAGTGCGCAGGTTGCTACATTGGCACATTTTTATATATAAAGCTATTTTAGGTCTTTTGTCTTCTTATATCTGTTTAAAACTTTGTGTAAATCTGTATTGTATTTTAATTTACGTAATGTATTGTTTTTCAGTTTATGGTTGAAAATTGTGCTATACAGGACTCCCATGTAAAAGAGACTGTCTCAATGGGACATTTCCTGTTTAAATAAAGGTTATATATATATATATATATATATATATTACACAGTAAGCTATGCTTAAAATTAAAACAGATATATTATTTTATGTTTTATTGAGTAAGAAAGAAATGTAATATACTAAAATAGTTTCCCATATCCATTAACAGACTGGAAGAATCATGCAATTATTCCTCGAGTATCAGAGTGTAATACAAGCTTCCTATAAACATTTTTAGTAATGACCCAAATTCATCTCAGGATTACTTCATTTCATTTAGTTCAAGAGACTTTTTTACATTACAAATAGTAATGTTAACTGCACCACTCTATGGACACAGAGTGAAATGCATTACATGAGCAGATCATAACCCTGTCTCATTCCCAGGAGCAATGAAAAAAAACACAAAGCACAACACGTAATGAAAGACAAAGACCTGACACACATTAGAGTTTGTTTGCATGATGAGGCCACTGAAAATATATATATGTACATTAATAAACAGTTTGATCCAATTAGAAAAAAGCATTTCAAGCAATTAATATAAATAACTAGCTATTTTAGTTTCAGTTAATTATTTTTAGACTGATTACATAGGGTGATCCAGTGGTGTTCAGTTTACAGAAGGATCTTACAACATACACCAAGAAAGTTTATATTTATATAGTAGGCAAAAAACAGTATGTGACAAAAGAAGCATGTCTGAATTCACAATACTCATAAAAGAGTAGGCAAAAAGTACCCGGATGACCTACTACTTTCTGAAGTGTGCATATGATGGACACTTTACTATCTCATGAGGCCACGGGAGAGGATCCGAGAATGGCAGTGAAGCGACGCAACCGACGCTGGTAGGTCGCATGATACTGACAACATGGTGAATGTAGTGCACCCAGATTCATACCATATAGAACACAATTTCAGATGCAGCCACAAACTTGCAGCCACTAATTATTGCAGTAAAACTTATTTATTCATTCTACTTGACATACATACTCACCAATGTGTAAACACTGCACTACAACTGGACTATGTTCACTGCTATTTATGATCACAGTAAAGGATACAAAGAACAGCAGAACCTGGTGGTGCTTCATGGCACCAATAAGTCCAGCAAGGGCAACAAAGAAGAGGAAGACCCCCACTCCAATGATGCCACCCACCACCTGGAAGCTCGACACCAGCCCAAAACACTTCCCCCAGGCAGCGATGCCAATCATCAGCAAGCTCACCATCTGAGGTCAGGGAGGAACAGTGGTGTTATTTTAAAATAAAACTACATTAACTTTCATTGCAATGCTTTCATTAACTGAAATAAAATATTTGATTAAAAACTTTTACAAAAATTAAATGCAAATTACAAGTGTTGCCTTAGCCACTACTTAAAATAAGTAAGTTTAATTGGAAGTAACTAGAAATAGGCTATTTAAACTGAAATAAATATAAAGCTAAAAAGAAATATAAAAATACAAAAATGAACACAAATGTCCCAAACACATAAACATACTAAATCTAAATTAAAATGAAAACATAAAAATAAAAGCTAATTCAAAATATTAATAAAAACGATAATAGTATATAAAAAAACAATACTAATATAACTGGTGAGGAAGCTAAGAAAATAATATAAGAAATCATTAATGAGGCCAAGACAATACACTTTTGGAACATAACTATAATTGAGTAATCATCATCATCATTATAATTATTATTTATATTATGTTTTGATTCTCAATATTCAATAACATTTTCCCACTTTAGAGTCAAATAGAGTTCATGCTGCATTCACGCCATGTCGTAATTACCGAATTAAAAGATGACAACACGTGACGCTGTATTCGGAGCTATCCCCGGATTCAAACTTATAAGTTATTATTATTCTTGTATACGTTTAAATTCTCTTGTACTTGCACTATTAACTCCAAAATAAATCTGCAGTGGTCGCGTCACTCGCGTGGTACAGCGGTCACGTGGTTGGCCTGCAAGTCGTAGCTCCCAGAAAATTAGTCACGTGAATGCTTTTTTACAGGACAGAATCTGGTCAGAATATACGGTATTTACAAGACATGGCGTGAACCATGTTTTTTTTTACATAATGGCAGATTCTTAAACAATTTTCCAAATCCCAAAAGTTATTGCATTGTGTATTGCACACACTTAAAGTCCCCCCCCCCCACCCCCCCAAAAGATTCAGTTTCTTTTTAATTATGTCAGTGATGATTCAAGGGAGTAGCCTAGCCTACAAATGGCGAGAAAGACCCAACAGCTGTGATGTCACTTGAGAACAAAACACAAGCAGTCACATCATAACACAAAATGTTTATACAAAAGGCTATTAATTCCTCCAAAGCACAAATTATTCTTTAGAGGTTAGTCCTGCTATCATTGACCGACAATGATAAATTACCTAAGTGAATGATCACAGCTGATTATAATGTTTTCTTAGATTCTACTCTAATGAAGATAAGAACTTAATCAGCACCACAATATCAGCTCGAGACTAATGAAGCAGGATATCTGGATAAGTAGAACAAAAGCAGGATGTGGAGCAGGAAACCGGCATGCTATTCTACAGGCTGTGCGTGAAACCAGAACCGCTCATCGGCCTCATTCCACACAAAGAATCTCTCTAAATAATTCACATGAGCCCGGAGAATTCTAGAACTGTAATACAGCCGCATAGAAACACCTCTTGTATGAGCATTTATAAAACACATGTGCAAATGTTACGATAAAGATGTTCCATATGGTTGCTTCCCTTCATGCATTGGTTACTCACAACATAGAGGATGTTGAGCGCGCACAGGGAATTCTTGGAGCAGGTGAATCCAGCGCAACCCATCTTGAATGTTTTTTTTCCCCCGGACAAAAGCTTTCACCTGTATAAAATTCCGTCACTGGAAATTTCAGTTACATGACAAGCAAATCGAACAATTTAATAGAAGAAATTGTAGTTGAGCAAGGAGAAAATACGCGTGTGGTTCAGACCAATTCACAGTGATGAACGCTGATGCGTGAGAGGTTGCCAGATCCCACCAAATAAAATCCATTTTTTTTTAGGATGCGGGAGGTCTGCACTGGGGTGCGTTTCCCAAAAGCATCGTTAGCCAACTATGGTCGCAAGTTCCACTGTAACGACATAACTTACGACCATAGTTTGCTTTGGGAAACGCACCCCAGAGCTGCTTTTAAGCCTATCGGATTCTGGCCTGCAAATTTAATAATAATAATAATAATAATAATAATAATCATAATAATAATGTTATTAACACTACCACTGCGCACACACACACACACACACACACACACACACACACACACACACACACACACACACACACACACACACACACACACACACACACAAAATAGGTCCCTCTGGCATGCTTCTTTCTAATAATTACAGATACAAATTAATTTTGCCAAGCTATAAAAAAAATATCTTACTAATGAGTCGGATACAATAATAAGTAGTATGCATTTGTATTCTCAAATAAACATTTATACAGTCCTACAAAACATTGCAATGAGGGCTTTACTCCGAAATGGCAACTATTTCAGGAGGCGGAACTGGCTGTCTGCTGTAAAATTGATTGGTCAGTTTTTTTTCTGAATAATGATGACTGTGGTTTGCACGTATTCCCGCCTCCCCTTAGTAACAGTTGCTATGAGAAGCATTTATTCTCCAAGACAACAATGAGAAGTTTAAGATGGAAAACATCTGGACATACATTATTGTCATAGCTGTTCCATGTTTTATGTTTTTACATTTTTTAACGTAACGATTTTCTAACTGTATAGGCCTACATTCTAATCCCTAACCCTACCCATAAACCTGCACGTCACAGACAACTTTCAGCATTTTCTAGATTTTATATAGGCTGCCCCCATTGCAAATCAGGTTTATTGGCACAATTTACAGAATTCAGCTGCTTGCAATGAACAAATCAATTTTTATCATCATTTTAAAATGATGTTTCGCTGACAAAGTTCAGGAGGAGAACGTTAAAATAGGCTAATCTATTCAATCAACTAGTCATCATGCCACTGTTCCTAGCATCATGCCATTGTTCCTAGCACAGCCAGGAATACGGGGAGGCTACTCTGGGTTCGAGCCAAATACCGAGCTTGGAGCCCTCTCCTCGGACAACATGCCAAATACGTTAGAAACAGGTTAGAACCAGTTGTTTTTGCCATTTAATTGGTTGTTAAACTCTTTCTCTGTTAATGGTTGTTATTTTAGCTGTTTGGAAGGTTTAAGTGTTGTGTTGAGTGTTTATATTATTTAATTTGAGTTACAAATGTTTTAGTTTGTATAGGCTACCTGTGTTTGGTAGGCTATATGCCCTGGGGCTTCAGGCTTGATAGGCTTGCTGTGGACTCAGAGAAATATAAAACTGAGGAGTGTTGCGAACTTGGGCCATTTGGTTTAGCCAAAATTAGCACATTGTTGCCCTTTTCTTTTTGTATAGTTTTTATTTCTTTTTGTTTTCTCCTGCACTGTAAATATTTTAGAACCTTCCAATAAAACAGCATTTTTGGAATTTGCATCAACTTTTTTTTTTTTTTTTTACAGTAGGTCACTTCCCTTTTCAGCTCCAACTGGTTGGCCTCCCACATATCGTGCATTTTACAGTTTATGTATCTGTTATTCCAACAGCATATTAGGTTTCGGTCTTCTATTCTTATTTTAACTTACTGTAAAATAGTATACAGTTAATACAGTTACAGTTAATTGAGCACAAGCTGACTTTTGTTCACAAAAGAAGTTTAAACAAAAAAAGTAAAATTCTTGTCTGTCTCTACCAGTTTGATAACATGTTGTTGGTTATTTGGTTGTGTTGTGAGTATTTGCAGCCCGTGGTTGCATTGAGTATTTGCAGTGCATATCTGTATTGGGTTGCATCGGGAGTATTTGCAGTGCTTATCTGTATTTGGTTGCATTGTGAGTACTTGCAACGTGTTTCTGTGTTTGGTTGCGTTGTGACTATTTGCAGCGCGTTTCTATGTTTGGTTGCATTGTGAGTATTTGCAGAGCGTTTCTGTATTTGGTTGCATTGTGATTATTTGCAGTGTGTTTCTGTATTTGGTTGTGTTGTGAGTATTTGCTGCACGTATCTGTATTTGGTTACGTTGTGAAAATTTGCTGCGTGTTTCTGTATTTCGTTGTGTTGTGAGTATTTGCAGCTGGTTTCTGTATTTGGCATGCGTTGTGAGTATTTGCAGCACGTATCTGTATTTGGTTGCGTTGTGAGAATTTGCTGCGTGTTTCTGTATTTGATTGCGTTGTGAGTAATTGCAGTGCATTTCTGTATTTGGTTGCGTTGTGAGTATTTGCCGCATGTTTCTGTATTTAGTTGTGTTGTATGTATTTACAGTGTGTTTCTGTATTTGGTTGCATTGTGAGCATTTGCAGCACGTGTGATATTTTCTTAATGTAACACTATGTAGTTTTTTAACCTTAATAATATATTTCCAAGATCCGTGTGATGGTACATCGACTTACAATAGGTTAAATGACATGTTTGCCATAGCCTGACGTGGTCTGTATCGCTTTTTCTGGCACTATGTAACTAAGGGGTTTCGGGTAGTAACCGGAGCACAAAAAGAACTGCAAAATTCGACTGCTTTACGGCATGCATAGTTTTTCTTCGTTTGTGATGTCTGTCATAAAATCATGCATCATACTCTACCTTGTCTGTGGCCATTGTTGCTTCCAAAGCCGGTGCTGGATAAACAGCGAGCGAGCGTGTGCAACAGTAAGCTGCGGTAGGCTAAATTATTTACGACAGCGGTAATGGACAATTCCGCTTCCAACCTGTAGGGCGACCGCAGAGAAAAGTTCCTTGGTGTTGCTTTAATTTGATGGTGTTCTTTCTATTTTGCTTGTGTTTTCTTCAATTGCAGAGCATTGAGCTCTCTGGGCCTCTTAAGGATGTAACATATTTTAAAGCCTAAGATAACTTAAAGCTGCTGTCTGTAGTTTTTCCTCTTTGTTGCCATCTCTGTTCTAAAACTGCAATTGCGTTATTTGCGGAATTATCAACTTATGTGGGTTGTGCCTCAGCACAGCACAGCGCGGATGAATCCAATGTTTTGAGGAGAATGTGCGGCTGTCAGTCACCGCGCTGGGGTGGATCCTGTCATTTGGAATCACAGATTCTACTTTTTGGAAGTATGACCAACATATGAATTTTCACTGTAAAATGTCATCTGAACATTCTCATTTGAACCTTTCTGGATCCGTCATCAAATTGATAAGTTTAATTATATAAAGTGCTGTGAGAAAAGGCTATAAATCTCCACCTCCAACATCCTCATACGCAATATAGCCTACTAGCCGAGACACCTTCTGTGTACAGATGTGACGTAATGATGCAAAGACATGCTCGAATTTCCCACGGAAATCCACCAGTACCACTGGAATAAAAAACATTATTACAAGCTTACCGTTTTGAATCAAGCTCAGGCAAGCAGATAGATTTGAACAGGGGCTGGTTATGTAGTTGCTAAAAAAAATATTTTGGACAATTTTTAACCCTCAAAAAAGTTACGGAATGCAGCTTTAAAGTAATACAATAATGCATGATATAAAAGTATAGTCAAATCCCAGGGCATTATAAATTTACTAAATATTTAACTCTAATTTGAGATTAAGATTTACTTTTAGATTCAACATACATATAGATATCTTACAGTAATGGCATGAAACTGAAGTTTGCGATAGTCTTTTCTTCCCTATTAATGCTGTACTAAACGGCTTCTCGAAAGAAAATGTAGGATTGGACTTGATTTTGTCCATCAGGAATTGACTGGATCGTTGTTGTTTGCTGTTGCTGTGATCTCCAAAGAATGAACGATGTTCACAGATAAATCATTTATAATAAATAGCCTACTGCAATATTCATATTTTAAAAAAATATATATTTCATGGTGACTGTATTGAAGTAGTCTAATTCACTGTAATGAAATTTAACTTTTGGGACTAAATCTTTAACGATGCAATCTGAAATAAGCTACGTGGGTGGAAATTCCCTTTAATCGATGTAAGGCATGCTTTACAGTCACTAGAGGGCAGACGCCTGCTCCAGTCAAGATCTACAACTTTTCCTGAGGCACAGAGATAATAAGATCAGAGTAAAGCTGACCTGCCAGTGAGAGAACAGAAGCAGGCCGTGTTAAAATCTTAAAGGCCCCTGAGGCACTCACACAGTCAAAGAGTATGAGATGAGAAGAGCTTCTAAAGTGCTTATTTTAGCTGAAATGAAAGCATGAAATCGTGGGAATGAAATTGATAATGTGTCTTTTGTGGCGCTTTATTATAGAAGGATTCTGGGAGAAATACACGTGGTCCAAATGTTCAGTCATGGTGATGAAAATCGAAAAATAATGACACACGCTGCACAATTTTTCAACAGTATTTTAATCTATTGACCACTAGGTGACAGCAAAGCACTTTCCCAAGAGTCCCACTTTCATTTTCTTATATAAAACAACCAGTTGGTAAAACAAATACAAATTACACATTATTTAATTAATTGTATTACAGTCTATATGGCACAAGCATTGTCTTGACAGCTGGTCTTAACCTTTCAGTTCTAAATGTGACTTTTATGAGAGGTCATCCAAGCAGGAGAAGCACTGCCTATCACTTTAGTTTTTAAATGGGACAGATCTATGTTGTGTATGAGGTTAAAAATAGTGGATAAGGAATCCTGTCTTTAAGATTCGCTAGACCGATGTCTCAATATCTCAGCTGCCGTTTGGAACTCACAATCACCTTTTTATTTTGTCAGTTCTGCTGATATATGTTTCTCACATTTGATCACGGAGAAAAAAAGGTGATAAAATGTCCCTGTTTTCTGAGTGTGACGATTGCTGATAACATTAGTTTCTGGTTTGCCCTTGAGAGGGAGATAAGTTCTAGATTTTGGCGCACGTTCTTATTCAGTGTGTCCTATTTTAGCCACTATAAAGGGGTGCGGTAAAAAGAAATCACACTAACCGCCCTGAATCTGTCAAAATCTTGTCCACACTGCTGGCTCTTACAGAAAATCATAGCATAATCCTTGGAAATGGCCACTATTTCATTGCCTTCAAGGCAACAGAGGGAGAGAGCTTGTTCAGCAACTAGGTTAGATTAAAGCCTAAGAGTTATTTTGCCTGTCTTACGACATATAAAATTATGTGTTTCATGGGATGTACATACCAAAAATGTGCAAACGTGCATGTTCTAAAAGATTTCTATTTCAAATTGAATGCTGCTCTTGTGATCTTTCATTTGATTTCATACTTTTGAACTTAAATTTCATATAAACTTTTATTGATTTATTGATTTGACAGCACAAATATATATAGATAGATAGATATAGAGGCTACATCAAACTTCAGTAGTGCTGTGTCATCCATCACATTCAGTAATCTAGTCCGCCTAAATTAAAGTGAACAAATGAACAGAATAGAGTATTTTTAAAGATGACAGATATCATGATTTATAATCTGTCTTCTGAAATAAGACCCCATTGACACATCTGAGCCCCCTGATGTTTACGAAAAGATCATGGATGATCTCTGTGCTTTTGTGTTTATTTTATTCATACTGTTTTTACGACATGCATGCGCTGCAAGGACTTTTGAAATAAAACTCCTGTTACTACTGAATGAGTTTGAAAACTATGTGATGTTCCCCTCTCCATCTCTCCGGGGTCCTGTAAGCTTTATTTTCATCCGGTGATGGTACATTAACGCTCCCAGAAGTCCCCTGGCGGCACATTCTTTCACTTATGTCACGGCCACACAGATTTTTTTATGGACCTGCTATATCAAGAGAGGACTTCAAAACCTTTCAGAAGGCAAGACACCATCCATTTACAATGAGGAACACAGTCTGGAGTCTTAAAAGCTCACCCTCGACCTCCTTTCCCTCTTCTACGCCAACATAGCTTTTGACTTGGGCCCATTAGAGTGCAAGACGAGTTAGAATGGATTCACATCAATATTATACTCAGTTATAGCTAAAAAATGTATCCGTAAACAATATTACAGGTTCTAGCTAAAGCTTAGGGTCAGGGATTAGAACAAACCTCTGACCTAAAGTATTAAACTTTGATACGTAACTCGTCCTGCACTGTTTGTGCTTCAAACCTGAACGGAATCACAAATCATACAGTTTGTTGAGAAGAGGAGACGTGTGCTCCTTTCAAAGTACTTCACTTGGATTTTTTGGCTGTCGCAGGATAAAATAGATCGTATTTCTAGGGGGCTTTTGTGAGGAAACCACATAGCAACCACCCATAACACCCTAGCAACAACCAAACAATGCCCTATACCTCCCACAATACCCTGGAAATTGTGTCTGCAAGTTCTGCACAGACAAACCACACTGATAATTTCTTAGAAAATGCAAAAATCGAGCTGATGTAATATATTGCGATGTAATATATTGTAATATCTTGTAATCAGATTCAGTATATTTTGCGAAATATACTTTAAAGCGCGAGGAAATTTTCATGTTAAAATACAAATTTCAGAAAAAGTATAATTTTACGCTACTGTTCAAAAGTTTAGGGTTGGTATGATTGTTTTTGATAGTCTCTTATGTTCATCAAGACTGCATTTATTTGATCAAAAATACAGTAAAAATTATATTGTGAAATATTATTACAATTTAAAACACCTGTTTTTATTTGAATATATTTTTAAATGTATATTTTTTTCCTGTAATGGCAAAACTGCATTTTCAGCATCATTACTCCAGTCTTCAGTGTCACATGATCCTTCAGAAATGATTGTTCAATGGTGCTCAAGAAACATTTCTTATTATTATCACTGTTGAAAACAGTTGTGCTGCTTAATATTTTCGTGAAAAAGTGAAGTCTTTGATAAATAGAAAGTTCAAGAGAACAATATTTTGTTTTTGTAACATCATACATGTCTTTTACTGTTATTTTTTGATAAATAAATGCATCCTTGCTGAATAAAAGTATTAAACTCTTTCAAAAAAACAGAACCAAAACGTTTGAATGGTAGCGTATTTAGATTAAAATATATTTATGTAAAAATGCAGAGTGACTACGTGAATTGATATTCTGCTTTGCTCTTTGCTGTCTTTCAACCCTGTGCTCTAAAAGGTCATTTACACCCTCTATCCTCCGAGTGTTTGTGTGTTTGGCAGTTACTGAGCGCGGGGGTGTGCATATGTGCTCGCGAACACGGTCAGCCTGACATTGAGACAAGACTCGAGGGTGATAACCATACTCAAGGTCTTGTTGTCAAGTGCTGAGGGCTCTTGTTGATTCGTTGACAAGCGATTAGGATCAGACACAGTCTGGCCTGGTACGTGTGGCATAGTTTACTCATGGTGCTCTCCTTCCTTTCTGTTCTGGTTAATCTCCACTGTAGGCCGTTGATGATTTACATTAGGCTCATATTCAGCCTAGCTTTTGAATTATGCAAATACACACACACCGCGGTCCGTTGCCTGTTCGCATCTTATCAGCGTCTGCTCTTTGAAAATGCGCAGCGTGTGAGCGATAATTAGTACCTTTAGCGTTCGAGGTTCCCCCAAGGGAACTGCGCAACTTATGTCACTGACCTTGCAGATACTTAAATGTCTACTTGGTTTCAATACATATAGATCGCCTAAAGTCAGGAGGGAGAAGAGAAATCTGTTTGGATGGGCTAATCTTGATGCACGAGTAATTATAAAGTCTTTTAATGCTCTGGCACACTTCCCAATGAAGGCCTACAGTGAGTGACATGAATGACAAACACCACATGGAGGCCACCTAAAGGACGGGACAAATGTGAAGTAAGAAGAAAAGGAAATTACTAGCTATTAACACTAATTTGGTTGGCTGCTCAGTAGTTCATATGAGGCTATGCGGCTTCATAGCTTACGGAATACGCCGGCTGAATCATGACTTGAGGTATATGACTGAGTTCATGAGCAAAGTAAAGCTGGCAGTATGCCATTTACTTCAAACCATGCCTGCGGCTCCCTCAAACTGCTTGTCGACATTGTGTGTTTTGAATGTGTCAGGTGGACCAGCAGAGTAAAAAAGAAAGATAGTAGTTCAGCCACAAGCGTTCACCCAAACCAAAGGCCAACCCTGTCTGATCCAATTAGACAGTCAAAGTCACTTGAGATAACGTTTCAATCAAGTCAATCAAACAACTTGAAGTAAGAATGTTCACACATCATGGCAGACGTCCTGATGGACATTGTGTCAGAGTCTCTGTAATGTAAACCTTCACAGTTAATCATTAATGGGTGGTTTCCAGGACAGGGTTTAAATTGCGACAGGAGTAGGCCTTAATCTAGAATAGTTAATTGTGTCATAAAAATGCCTTTCTGAAAAAGCCCATAAAGGGACATGGTGAAGGAAAAATAATATGAGAAGGGAGAAAAAATTATGCGTTAATGTTTTTGTGTTCTCTCACAAATGTTTTGCGTTCCCTGGAGAAACTTTTCGTTCACTCGAAAAATATTTTGCATTCGCTCGCAAAATGTTTTGCGTTCCCTCAAGAAACTTTGCGTTCACTCTCAAAATGTTTTGTGTTCCCTTGAAAAACTGCATTTACAAAAACACTGTGAGCAAATGGAAAGTTTCCCACTTTACCCACTCCGAGCTGGATTTGAACTTGGGTCTCCAGCATGGAAGGCAGACATGCTAACAAGGATGCTAGTCCCTGGTGTCAATTACTGAGACCCCTTGAGGTTAGGGAAGTGAAGTTTACCCACACAGCTCTTACTAGCTTGCCTCTGCTACATAGGCCTACTTCCATACACACACACATGTTATACACACGTGTGTGTGTGTGTGTGTGTGTGTGTGTGTGTGTGTGTGTGTGTGTGTGTGTGTATATATAGATATATATATATATACACACACACACACACACATTTGTATGTATTGATCCTGACATAGTAATACATGTGTTTTCTTTGAAACATGACATTAATCTGAAGTTAAACCTGCCTCCTAGGTTTAATTCAAGCCTCAATTTAGTCCTGAAGTAGCTCTAATCTTCCTCCGGGAAATCAGTTTATAAACTCTGGGCTAAACCAAGTCTAGGATTTCTGTTAATCTGGTTTAAAAGTCCATTTTAGTCCAGGACTAGGCTTAATCTCTGTCCGGGAAAACTGAAAAGTGATCGAGGATGGATCATTTCAGCGAAATGGATGGACCAGTGATATCATCTTCGGGGCGCAAAAGGAAAATAAAAGCTGAAACTTTTTCACGGAACCTTGCTAAAGCAGCACGTTACAGTGGCGAGGGGACCGAAAAGCTCTTTCGCGTGTAAAGTTAGTCACAACAAAGTTGGACAACTTTTTGTGAACTTTAATTTAGTACGTTTTAGTTACTATTACTTAAAGAACAACCCTGCAGTTTGATTGATATTACTTGGAATGCTCAATAAAAAACATGATTTTTGAAAATTTACAAAAATTAGCAAATTAACTCTTCTTATGTTTCACAGTTGTTTCATTTTAATTTATATGTATTCACTCCATGTAATCGCATTGCTGTCGAGACTGTAGCAAGATCTAAGATTTTTCTTTCCTATAAAATCTGTCAATATATTTTTATTATTTTGCTCAGAAATCCTTGAAATACCCTGTAACATAAACAAGGGGTGAACTTGCAAACTATAGTAATTTGAAATCATTATGAAGCTCTCAAATGCCATTATCATTACTCTCTAATAGCTAATTATATTTCATGACACCATCTTTTATAATTTAGTACTCATCATCATCTCTAGCAGCTCTCTTTTCAAAATCAGCCCTTTATTTTCTTGAACCTGACTCAAATCCAGCTCGATACTCCCAGTGTGCATTGCACTTTAACATTATGTATAGCAGCAACCAAACTGAGAAATCACAAATCATTAGCAAGACATTCTTGCAGTAAGGATCATTATAAGGAAACTGCAATTTCAGGCTCTGAACCTGCAGAGAACATCTTCATTTTTAGCCATCTCTCTTTATCATTACAGGTCTGCTGGTGAAACCAGAGCTCAAATATGCAGCGGATAAAGACTCCAGACTCGCACTATATCAAAACTGATCAAAGAAAGAGCAGCAAAAGCACATTACACATGGCATTTCACTCTCGGTACGTGTTTGTGCTTGCGTGGAAAAGCATTGAACATGTTTTTTGCTTGAGGTGATTATTCCAGCATCATTAGTAGCCTATCTTGTGCTTTTTTTTTTTTTTTGGTTTCTCAAGAAACAGATCTAGCCTGGGGCCCTTAAGCAGGTTAAAGGGAATCAAACCCTGTGCTGATTAATTATCTGATCTACTGTGAAGCTGTGACATGTTGAGAAGTGTGTTATACAGACCCTTCTAGAAGCAGCGCTGTATTATTTCACATCAAACACATCGCAGTGCTAATTTTAACTCATTTTCTGAAGAGAAAAAAAATCATTATTCAGCTTCCCTTTGGGTCAAACTGATTGCATGGTTTGAAGTTATTTTTAAATCTTCATTTTTACTTTAACAAACCTTTGAGAAGCTTTACCAGATTAATCCATGCACACATCTGTCTTTAATATATTAAGGAATTCATTCCAAGAGAGAAAAAAAAACAGAATACAGAGAGATATTAATATGATGAATGACCTTCGTCTGGGATGTCGGGTCATTGGGAGAAATAAGTGCAACAATTCCTCTCAGTGAGATCTGCCCTCTAATTTGGCTTGAAATGGCTATTCATCGGCTTCACAATGTGAAGTCAGAGCCTGATGTGCGGCTCCAACATCAGTGCTTCCAGGAAAACAATACCACAGCAGTTAATAAAACCATGGGAGCTTTTCTCATACGGCTTGATTTACTAGATATGTTACTTTACTGCTCCGTCATTACTGAATAACTACACAGGAATAAATGCATAGCAATAGTAGTAATCTATAGCGACTATTAACCAGTGTTGGGGGGTAACGCATTACAAGTAATCAGATTACTTTTTTCAAGTAACTTTTAAATTTACAACAAAATATCTTAAAAAAGTATTTTTTAAATAAGTAATGCAAGTGACTTGACCCATTTATTGACTGACATGTTGAAAAAAATCAGGAGTAAGGTGCAGAGGCGTTGTGTGTGTGCTATGTGAACATGATGGTTATTGTAGTTCTATACTAAATGTGATCATACATTTACTCATCGCACAAAAACAGATTCAGTATTCCTCAAAATGAACAAAAACAGTGAAATGCATATTTAGAACATTACGCAAACCTGCAACATTTAATGTTAAAATAACACATGCTTTATGAATGTAATCTCACTTTATTAACTTTATTAATGTCTTCGCTGCTGACCTTCGATGAACCAATTCAACTATATTCGAATAAGCAAAAAGGACTCTTTTAAACATCACATTTGTGTTTCATTATTGTTTTTTTTTTCTTTGCTGAAGTAAGAGTGCTGAACTTTAATCTCCTGTGTCCTATTCCCTGTGCCAAAAATATAACTTTTTTGTTATTAAAAAACAAATAAGCAAGCCCAGCCCAGGTGAAAAAAGTATAGCATTAGAAAAAGTAATGCATTACTTTCCATAAAAAGTAACTTAGTAACCCAATTAATTACTTTTTATATGGAGTAACGCAATATTGTAACACATAATTTTAAAATTAACGGGTACACTTGATTTTAATGTGACGTAGTTACATACTCCAACAAGTGCAGATTAATATTAATTAAATACATTTACCTACTATGGAGTTATGGTTAGGTTTATAGTTAGTTACTTGTAATTATGTATAATGTACTGTTATTACTGTAGTAAGTACATGTAGTAACGTGTAACTACGTCACCTGAAAATAAAGTGTTACCGAAGTAACTTTTCCCATCACTGCTATTAACTATCATGAAACTCTGGTTAACGAATTTGTAATAGCACTCAGTTGAATGCGTAGTTCACTATTAGCTAATAAATCTACTATTTTTCCACAAAACCTCCCTGAGAACAACTAAGAAAAACTATATTCCCTTATTTATACATTTACAGCTTACATTACAAGGAGATATCCTGTTTTTCACTTTAGAATACAGTTCAAAATAATTAGCAATTCCTTCTGAAGGATTTGCTCTACTTGAGTCATTAGTAGTGGTTTACCATGATCTTTACTTTAGAATTAATTATGCATCATCCACAATAATTATACTTCAATTATATCACAATAAGTATTAGGCGATATATATAAAAAAAGTGCTATTACTTACTAATTTGTTAATAGGGGTAGGCCTACTATAAAATTAACATTGTGTTAATAGTGTGTTTTTTTTCCCTGTGTAATATGAAACGTTTTACCATTGTATTCATATTGAAAGGTGTGTGTGTTCTGCTATAGATTTCAGTAACTCAAATTAAAACTTCCTTTGAAATGCACTTCCTACATATAATTGATGTGTCATTTGTCAGTTATCAGCAGAGCAGAAGAGATTTGTTAAATGTGTTGCTACACTAGCTTATAAAAAATGGAAGTGTTTGCCCCGAAACATCAGGGAAATAAACAAACAGTGTAAACAAACAAGCAAATAAGTAACTAAATCTACTCAGTGGGCTCACCTATAAATATTTTCTCTTGCATGGGCCCTGTGAATGTAAACAATAGCCCTGGAAAAGAGAGAATGAGACCGATAAAGCAGCACAAAAAATAGAGAAATATATGCTAGCCATGCCCAGTCAAGCTCAAAGGCCACAGCAGTCAGCAGCCATTTCTTTACGAGTTTGAATACTCTGACATGCACAAACAGAGTGTGTTAACCTTGAGCGAGGCTGAGGTGGTAGTGGTGCTAAAGACCTAAGCAGGTGTGACAGTTCTGAAAGCTTTCACTGGACAAAAAGGTTTCACTGGCCTCCTAGCAATGCTGAGCCACGGCTGACCTCACTGCTCGCTAGCACTGGCACCGAGAAGCTGTGTTTACAGTAAAGAGAGAGTGCTCAAGCCGTGAAGGAAAACAAGCACAGTTGAGTTTAAATGAAGGATGCCCTGAAAATAATAATAGTATAATAGTATGGATTCAAAATTGAATATAATGTGCAAGGATTGCCTTGTAAATGTAATAAATACATAAGCATGTAAATCATGCTAAAATCATTACTATATTGTAATACATTATACGTCATTGCTATATTATAATTTATTGTTCAATGCAGGGGCGTCACTAGGATTTTCATTTTAGGGGGGCTAAGCCCCCAATGAGGGTATGATTTTTTTTTTAAATATAAAAAAAGGTAACACTTTAGTTTAGGACCTAATGCTCACTCGGGGTTCTGGGTTTCCCCGAGAAAATTTTTTGATTTCTCTGATCTACATATTTTAAGATGTTTTGAAGGCCAAAAAAATTGGAAAACAGCTTTAAACCATGTCAGTGGGCAGCTGATTATTTTTCTCTCCTCATCAGCATCACACCCTTTTTCTCTTTGTTTTTATCTTGCCCTGTCTCTTCCCCTCCTGAAGCTGAGCTTTGACTGATATAGGCTTTTCATTTTTGTCTGTCAGTGAAGAAAGTAAACATAGGGTCAACTGATAGGTTGATTTTGCCTATGAATCATTTTCTCAGACACGTTTATTTACTGAAAGCTACTAAAGCTAGGTATTAAATGCATTCACAATATGTAGGCTACACATTCATTATTGATCTTATGCCTAATACAGGGCCGTAGACAAGGCTTTATAATCAAAGAGGTCCTAAATTTGAGGTTGGTAGGGGGTTCAAATTTTTTATCTCTCTGATATGTGGATTTCAAGACGTTTTTAAGATAAAAAAGGATAAGAAATAGCTTTAAAACCATGTTAGTGGGCAGTGTATTATTTTTCAATACCTGCTCTCTCCTCATCTCCATCACTCTTTCTTTTTTTCTCAGTCTCTTCATCCCTTTCTCTTCCCCTCCTAAAGCTGAGCTTTTTTAATTTACTAAAGGCTACAATTTGTATTATATTTTCAATATGTACACATTCATTATTAATCTTGTGCCTAACATGATGAAAATGGCTTTGTTAATGTTTCTTGTCCCCTCACAATGACAGTAAACTAATTATTACATTACATAAGTCACATACTTTTTGAACTGAAAATAGGTAGCGTTACATGGGCATATTTTCTGCTCAAAATGACGAAATTAGACAAAACTATATTAGTTTGCTGATTATTTTTTGTCATTCGTTTAACATTTATGACCTAAAAAAATGTCAAATATGAAATGTTAAGTTTAGCTACTTATCTCGCACTTGACCGTACGCGTCGAGTCGCACTGTTAAAATTCGCGCTCAGCAGTGTCTGTGAACATAAAGCCCGCCTACTTTGATTTGATTGGTCATCTCAAATATTCTGACATTGACGAGCAGTGACAGACTAATGATGCTCAGATGAACACACACACACACACACACAGTCCTCTGTTTCTGGCGTGCTCTCTGCTCGGCGCCGCTGCGGATTGAACATGAAGAGCGTGCTAAATCTAATTATAACAAAACTGAAGCGAACAAGAATTTGTGTAGCCTAGTAAGCCTACATTAATCACAAATTTTTAGGGGGACTAGGCTGAAGCCCCCCTAAAAAGGGCCTAGCGACGCCCCTGGTTCAATGGATAGGCAAATTGGTCATGTTTACAATTTTGCCATATCAATACTGTCCACATTTTTCACCACCAACCCTTGAATGTAAATAATTTTCCATTTTTATCCAGAGGGGGGCAGCAAACATTACATTATGTATAGTGTGCGCTATCCCTTCATAATTTACCACTTAGATGAGCCCAGAAGCTTATGCAAACCTTTGTGGATGTCTCCAAAAACCAGACAGCATAGCAGCATATTAACTCATGGATAACAGCCTTACATTTAATGGAAGAACATAGATCATTTTTATATGACCAGTCCAGCACTATTATATGTATGTATGTATGTATGTATGTATGTATGTGTGTGTGTAATTTAACATACTTCATAATGAACACATGTAATTTTAGATTATTATTATTTGTGTGTGTGTGTGTGTGTGTGTGTGTGTGTGTGTGTGTGTGTGTGTGTGTGTGTGTGTGTGTTAATGAATAGGACAGACAGCCTCTACCGAAAGCAAAATCAATTTTGAATAGACATTGATTCTACAAACTTTCACATCAAAGTGGGCGGTTCCATACGTCTAGTTTTAGTGACGCAATTTCCGCTCGTTCAAGTCTTTTGCGCTCGTCTCGAGCTTTTGTTCATCTGTTTCCAGCCGCACCGCGGAGAACAGGAGCCATTGCGACTCACTACGGTCTTTGGCAGCAAGTCACGCGTGTGTTCGTATTACCTCTTGCAGGACGTGGATACTAAAATAGTTTCACCGTCAGACGTTTGGTGTTTAGATCTTCATTTACTTACAAACTCAACATGGAGAGCGAGAACAAATACCTCCCGCAGCTGCTGGCAGAACGAGACACCCTGGACGCGTCGTTCACTCATGCCACGAAACTTATATCAGCAGGTAACAGCCGATTGTGAAAACGAAGGAGGGAGACATGCACGTGTAACCGAGTAACTTTTCGGGATGTAGATAAATAGCAGTTTTGTTTGGAGGGAAGCCACTTACCTCCATACGACTGTAGTCGTTCGTGGGACGGAGGTCGACCGTTACAAAGTCTCATTTCAGTGCGCGAGGACCCTGTTCGTGTTCTTAGCTCGAACCAGGCACGTGCTGTCGAAGCCATTTTCGGCTTGTAGCTAATGATTTTTTACTCCCGGAGGGAAAACCCCCACTTTTCATGGATAATATCAGTTGTTTGTATCATCCTCCACTGTGCACGCCGTAACGCTGTATAGTTTTACCCCATCATGCCCCGGGCAGCATTCCCATTTCCGCTCGAGTAGCCCAACGTTACATTGTGAGCCGCGTGCTGGATTGGTTTTAACCGTATTGTATACGTATTTTGTACAACTTAACGATACCTAATTAGTCGGAAATGTTTTTTTTTAATGATCATATTCAATGTAAAAAATACACAGTCGTGATTTAAGTGAGTCATACTACAGTATCGCAACACAATTAAGGAAAAAAGTTTTACCTCTTACATCATTGTTTGTTTGTAAAGAGGGCTTCTGTATCTAATGGGTCAACGTGGCGTTTCTTTGTACACATCGAGTCCCAGTCTACTTGCGCCTATCGTGTTTGTCTAGACTGAAAGATCTGGAAAGCTTTAGATGAAATCGTCCAAGACCGAAAATCTTAAGTTTGAGATTTGTCGTAGTAATAACCATGTTCCGGACCATATGTGCCTTTTAGTGTGGGAAGTGTTGCATCTGGAGATGAAATGGATTTTTTTGGGTGTAGGAAATGTCTTTTCCTTGCCTCGTTTCACCACATGTCTTATATCATCAGTGTAGTGGGAGTTTAACTGTATCTTGTGGTTTATATTAGCAGATCGGTTCCATAAGTTATATTTGCAGAGGCGTGTAAATGTTCAGTGTTTAGCACCAGACTTGCATTGAAAAGTCCCCTAGTGAAGCGGAGTCTATCTATCTTTGAGGCAAGCACTTTTCTTTGCAACCCGAAGCAAACATCTAAGTGTCAGGCATACATTTGCCATTGAAGTAAAATGACCTGGAGACTATTTCAGGCCTACACATTTGTAATCATCATCCAGCAAGTTATGAGAAGAAACATATGTTATCAGTGGATATTTGATCCCTGTTGAGTATGATGCATTCATTGGGGTTTTAATCTTAAAAGGGGCAAAACTACTTTTTGCTGATTTTAGCTCTGCAATAAGTTTCTGACCTTGTTGTCTAATGTGGAAGGCAAGAAATGTGTGCAAATGTCTTTAGTGGAATCAGTGTCTTCAAATATCTTTTAGTATTTACATTTAAAATGTTCAAATCTCATGCCTAAAAATGTTTCTTGTGCATTTTAGAAATTGAAAAGGTTCAAAATGGGGAGACTGAGAAAGATACAGAAAGCTACCTGGACCTCTTTACGACAAAAAACATCAAACTGAAGGAAAGGGTTCTGATACCAGTCAAGCAGTACCCTAAGGTGAGTGTCATTGTGGTATTTAGGAACATGTCTGCTGTGCCGATTTACTCGATTACATGTGTGCTGCTTCTGATCTGGTGTTGAAGGAATGTGTAACACCTCACTAATCGCAAGCAAAGGTTACCTGAGGATTCTTGGGAGGTATTCAATTTGTACAAACATTTGAGACTAAGTAGAACTTGTGCATAGAATTTAATTAGTTTTGAAAAGCACTATTAGAGTGAAATGGTACGTCTACAATCCTCATGGATGCATTTTGACAAATTTGCAAACCTTTGATTGCCTAAACCTGTGAAAGGGCTGCAATTTGTCATGAAGGTTCTTAAGTTATCTTCGAAATGCATGTTTATTTGTGCATGTCCTGTGATCGCTTACCAGCCAGATGCGATCAGGCCGTTTGATTGAGTCCTCTGCTGTTTTAGATAGCATTGCAGTGTTTTTCTTTGACTTTCCGTGTCTAAGGATGTGCCAGATCATTTGAGTCTAGCTGAATTTAATTTTTTTTTTTGCTGCATCTCAGAATCCAATCTTTTGCGCTTTTTCTTCTTAAATATTATGTGGATATCAGATTGGTATGTGAATTATGTGTGACTGATTATGCTGCTTAATTCTTACGGTTGCTTTTTAGAGTCTGTTAGATCTTTGATTTGTGACCTTTGCAACACACCTGTCAGCTGCACACCCTACTGCTGTTACCATAAATTTAAATATTTGACTTTTTTCCCCCCTTTTTGTTGAGTGGCACTTTTTGGTTTGTGCACCAAACAGATGTTTTCTGCTGTCTCCCTCTTTTTTTCTCCCCCCCCCCCCCCCCCCATTTTAGTTGTGTCCTTAAGTTCACAGACCGCCTAATGTTCCCCCTTGCTTTGGTGTCGAGGAGAGCACAACTCCAGCCTTTGATCTGTTTGCATTCCATTTAATCTTGTCCTGTTCAGGAAGATGAAAACTTCTGAGTTTTCAGTCCTTGAAAACAAGTACAGTCAGGCTAAGTTAAGAGCTGTAGATTTCTTCAAACGCTGTGTGTTTAATATTTAATTTTCTGTTGCTTTGTACAGTTTAACTTTGTTGGAAAGATCCTTGGACCACAGGGGAACACCATCAAGAGACTGCAGGAGGAGACAGGCGCTAAGATCTCTGTGCTGGGGAAAGGATCCATGAGGGACAAAACCAAGGTAAAGTGTAATTGAGGTTGTTTTTAAAAGTATGAATGATTGCTGCAAGAGCAACTTTTTTTCTAAGGTAGCTTTAAACTTGGAAAAAATAAAAGGATGGTTTTAGGCTATTTGATTCATCACGTTTTGGTTGTCTTGCTGTGTGCGTGTGAGTGAAGGTTAAGTGACACAACTAAGGGTAGATTGGATCTGGTGAACGTTTTTTTTTTGTGTTCTTCAGGAGGATGGCTTGAGAAAAAGTGGAGAGCCGAAGTACGCACACTTGTCCATGGAGCTTCATGTGTTTATCGAGGTGTTTGCTCCTGTTCCTGAGGCATACATGCGCATGGCTCATGCAATGGAGGAGATCAAAAAGTTCTTGTTCCCTGTAAGTACTGAAATATGCTCTGGATTCAAGAAAGGCGGCCCAGAGATCATGTTTTGCAGTGAAGTGCTGATAATGTGTTTTGTCTAAGCTTTCTTTGTTTATAGTCCTGTGATTTATGAATTCCAAATGGGCCATTGTTTAAGTCCAAAACGCCTGCGTTGTTGGATTGTAACTCTACTTGCTTTGCCCGTGGCGGCAGATTAATATTTAATCAGATAAATCGGTTGTTTTGTGTTCACTCCTGTAGCTGGACTGAGTGACTGAAAGGTTTGCTAAACAATGTTTCCCCTTTGAGAACAAACTTCTGTGCCCTGTTCTAATGGCCTCATGTGAGCTATGCAAGTTTATTTCTCAAGGCCTAATGCTGGCTCTTCATTAAGAGATATAGTTGTTGTCCAGCTCTTTTCAGCATTGGATTTTGTAGAAACCACTATTTGCATTTCTTATGTTCTGAGATGGATGTTCTTGTGAAGTGTCTGGTGTTATGTTAGTGAGCTGTGTGCCTGTCTCACAGGATATGATGGATGACATTTGCCAGGAGCAGTTCATGGAGATGAAGTATCTAAATGGGGGTCAGGAACATGGGGGCAGAGGCCGAGGAGGGCCACCCATCAGAGGCCGTGGAGGTCTTCCACCTCCTGGGGCACCCAGGTAACATACACCTATTTAATATTCATTGTGACCAGTAGTTTGAACTGCTAAACCTGATTTTTAATGCAATGAGAACTTCCATTTAGTAGATTTAGATGAGTAGAAGATTAACACTTTTTACCCTCGCAGGGGTCGTGGTATGCCCCCACGTGGAGGTGGCCGTGGTGGTCCCCCTCGAGGTGGAGCCGCAAGGGGAGCTCCTGCAGGTAGAGGTGGACCATCAGCCCAGCCGCCCAGAGGAGCAGCTTCCAACCGTGCCCGTCCACCCGCCACGTCTCAGCGGATGCCCCCTCCACCAGCCCAGCATCCTCCGGCCCAAGACTCATACGAAGACTATGTATGTTTCTTTTAGAAAATATATCTTCTGAGTTTGCTTTGGAGATGTTGAGTGCACTAGTATCTTCAAAGTTTGTTGCTGTGGACTGATTATATTTTCCGTTTCCTCAGTCTTATGACGAGAGCTACACAGAGCCAGGCTATGAATCCTATGACAGCTACTACAGCCAGCCACAAGCGTAAGTTGATTGAACAGAATATTATTGCTGCTGGTTTGGGACTTCTAAAGTCCAAGTTTCCTCAAAAAGATCAACTTTGCTTATAATTATTGGGGTTTATGGAGGCTTTTTGGAAACATCCCAGTGTCTTAAAACCACAATGTGCTTGGCTTAGTATGTTATTTTTTGAAATTCAGGCCAGTTTCTCTTGTTTAAGAGTTAGTTTGAACTATGTTTGTTCTTTTTCCAGAGAACCAGAGTACTATGATTATGGACACGGAGAGACACAGGAGGGGTATGAAAACTACGGTAAGATTTTTGCCTTTGAATAATTTTTTTTTTCTAGTTTTTTTTTCATGACACTGTAGGGTCAATTAAGTTGTAACCCCTTATTTGCTGTTGATAATGGTTTCAAACATTTATTCTAGTTAATGAAAGGGTGAGATTTTGTTATAGCTATTACAATTGATAATGCTAGTTTAAAAGAACAGGCATCTTATTTTTGGATAATTCCTGTAAATTTGAGTTTAAAACCATCCAAACACAGACTTGTCTTGGTATTTTGATCAGTAATGTTTTTAAGGTAAGACTTCGTGAAAGCTCAGTTATTTAAACATCTTGGAAAGCTATTGTTTGCTTGCTTTCTTACCTTTTTGCACTGTTGTGTTTGCTCCCGTAGCTCAAGATGACTGGAACGGGACACAGCGCACTGTTGGTGGTGGAAAAGCTCCCACTCAGAGACCGACTAAGCCTGGATTCAGGGAACCCCCCTATGGACGATACTAAGTCTGACTAGCGGAAAGTCATCCAACGCGTCGCCATAACAACTGTCTCCCATGGCAGCTCACACTTTAAGCTACCCGACAAAAGTAATTGTCTGTTTTTTTTTCTCGTTTTTTTTTCTTCTTTCTTTTTTCTCGTTTTGTGTTTTTTACTCCGGACTTAAAAGAAACTTGACGGAACGGCATTCGAATGCCTCAAGAATCAATATAACTTTTAGAAGGGATTAAAGTTTAAACATTGCTGTTTTTTTATTTGTTTTTGCAAATATCTTTTCCTCTGCTCATACCTACCCTTGCTTTTTTGCATTTGTCGATGGTAAAAGTTTGTCAAATGATTGGAAAAAGTATTTAGTTGAAAGGTAAACCCTAACAACTGTACAGCCACTTTTTGTGTCTCAGGACACCACTTTAATTTGTGTTACCTTAAAAACTCTGCTGAGGTGCAGTTGCAGATTCCCATGTAGGCTACATTTCAAAATTCTGTTTAATACTAGCATATCAAATAGACCCTAAACTTAATCTCTGTTTTGTAATAAGGAGTATAAATTACTGAAAGTCAAAATGTCTTTAATGGTATTTCCAACAGCCATTGATTATTCTTCATTTGATTTAAATAGTCTTAAAAGCTGTAAATGTAGATTTAGGCCTCAATATTTTTCCTTGTATTTTAGAGTTTTGAAATATAGCCCAATTAGACGCTGTTGAGATGGAATGTCCTCAAATCCTTAATTTGTTAAAATAAGATGTTACTCTTCAAAACTGTTCTGTAGAATAACCCATGTTTGGCTACTTATGTAAAACATAATAATCAAAAGTCAGATTATCATGGATGCCACCATGCTATATAAACTGCATGCAAAAACTGCTTTAAAAAAAGGATTTGGACAACAATCTCCACAAGGGTCATCTCTTTCTTATGTAAAGGGATACTGCAGCTAAAACTGACTATTGTATATAATTTAAAAAAGGAAAAAAAAAACAACTCACATCCAAACTGTACTGCCATTTAGTATTTGTATCCTCTCCATAAAATGCAGAATGACATGTGTAAGCTTGCCTAAATAGGTAACTAAATCTGTCCAAAACATGTTTTGCAGCAGTTGTCAATAAAGCCTAGATTGTTTTTTATGAAACTTTAACCTGGTTTATTTTTCTTTGTCTTCATAAAATCTGAAATGGCCTTTTAAATAACTCATAACCTTCGGTTCCAATCATTCTTCCTCTTCAAAAACAGATTTTAAATTTAAAACAATGCATGTAGTCTGAAGACGTAAACTACACTAAAGAGTCTGTTTAAAGTGTTTGATCTGACAATTAAAAGCACACCTTTAATGTTTCTCTCTCTTTTTATACTTAAAAAGGACCCTAGAGGTAAGACCTGTGCTCTTTAAAATAACCTGGATAGCTTCCTAATGTCTATAGAGAGAACTAAAGCATTCGATGCTTGGGTATGTATTAAACTTTTCTTGAATGACATTCTATTTTTGGTCTCTCTCAGAATGGGAAATGTATTATAGGCTGAAATAATTTGAATTTAAAAGTTAAGCTTGCAGGGGCAATATTTGTCAAGTCTGATACAAAGACACGTTGGCTGCTTTTAGTAAAGAGGGCAGGAGAGGACTGTTAAACTTAAGTGCAGCATTGTAAAGGTAACCCTAACCCTAAATTTGTGAGTAATGTTACATTTATACATTAAAAGTATTTGGTGACGGCGTGCAATGATTTAAAATATTCAGTCGTTTCAAAATATAAAAGTAAAGTGGAAAAAAATATACAAACACGCAGTAATAGATTTTGCTTATAATAATATTTGTGTACTAACATTCTAGAGCAGAATTGTAATGCAACTTATGCTAAAGGTGCAAGGTGTCAAATCTAGATCCATCTATGTTTGTAATGCTGCTCCTGTTTTTTTCTTTTGCGATTTGTTTAACGTATTGAAAAAACTCAATGTCCTACCTGAAAACGTTACCTGGGAAAGCTTGAGTTGCATGACTCAATCTTGGAAGATTGCATGAGTTTATTATATACAATATAGTTTATCATAGCTATGTTTGGTTGTTCGCTCATAGTGTTCTCTCTTCCCTCAGGTTGTGATGCCTGGAAATTCCTGGAAATGGAAAGTTTAAACAAGAATATCAGACCTCTCGTCAGGTCAGTTATCCCTTCTTTATCCTATTGTTCTCTGTAGTTTTAGTCCATTCCTGTTCTGATGAGTCAAAGCTTTCCAAATCTGCATGTTCTGCAAGAAGCTCTAAATGGTACGAAGTTGAACTGCCCTAATGGGCTTGCTTCCTGTTTCCACTATATACTCAGCTCAGTAATTACTGGTTGCTTCAGTGGCCTAATGTGATTGATGTGATATCATACAAGATGAATCAGATGTTTGGCTCAGAGTTGTGTGTGTGCGCTCCTCCCCTTTTTGGTCACTTTGCTGATTGACTTGTAATTCTCCTACAGGAAAAGACAAGTGTTTGTTTGCAGTGTAAGAGCAATCTTACCTTTTGAACACCAGCAGTCTTTATGGAACCATGGACGGTCTGCCTGGACAGCTTCTGAATGGGGTGGAATGGCAGAAATCGATGGTCCTGTCAGCTAAAGTTTAAACCATCCAGCTCTTTAAAAGGGTTGAAAAGTCTTGAGCCCTGGTGCTGTGTATATCTGCTCTCCAGTGGTTATGCGAAGTCAATTCTCTGTACTGAAAAGTTTCTTTTTACTGTTAACCTCTAGTGCTTTCTAAGCACACTTAACTTTAAATGTTCATCTAAAATTGACCTCTTCTGCTCCTGTTGGCCAAAAAATCATTTTAACAAGCTTGGAAAAATTCTGTCCGGGCTCTCTAAACGTCTACCTCAGACAATACTCCAGTGCTTTATTCTGCAGGACAAGCATGTCTTCCCCAGTTCCTCGCTCGGAGGAACGTACATGCTAATTTAGAGCTGTCCGGCCCCTATCTCTTAGCAAAGACTTTTTCCTTTAATTGCCATGGTAATTTTTGTCTTGCTCTTGAGTAGATATGTTTGAATGGGTTTAGGCTGCCGGAGCTGTCTTGCATTAGCGTGAATCAGAATTGAATTTTTCATTTTGTGTACCATCTCCAGGGGCTCGCAACTGTTTATCTAAATCATACTATACTAACATTGTTACCTTAAGGTCTGGATAAAGGTCTTTCTTGCCCTAATTGAGAGCTTTCCATAAATTCAGCTTTTTCTAATCCTCGCTGTGCAGAGTCTGAATTTAGCACTGCATGGCTTTTGTGCATGTCACTGTCAGTGTGTATTGCTGTAGCTTTTATCTTGAGCTCACCCCTCCCCCCCATGCACACGTACGATTCGAGCCCGTCATTCTGACCAATTACCGCCGATGACAGTGTGTCCGTCCCCCGCGGAGCCGCCACTGGTTGTCGACTGGCTAACAGGACTAATGCCTTATTGCATTAGAGACAAATCTGTCCTCTGCACAGATTTTAATAAGCATCAGCCACCGCTCAAGTGGCGTCGAACAATGGGACCATGTAGGTAGGAGGTTGACCGATGTGCATGCGGGCTTCACTATAATGAGAAATCGCAAAAGGAGATAATGGAAATATTTATTTTCCGGACAGATGCTAAGGGGTAAAGAAAACTCGAAAGTCTCTAGGAGGTGGAAATGTTCAACCCAACTGTATGCATTAAATGAGTCTTTGTTTACAGTCATATCTGTTTGCGTTGGAGATGCGTGGCCTACAGCTGCTGGGGAAATGCCTCTGGGGTAATGTGCAAGGCATGTGTGGTGGTCTGAAACCGACACATTGTGCATACTGAAAACAGGAAGCATGGCTTTACAAATGCAAATGAAATGCTCACCAATGTCTGTCTGTCTTCCTGCATGGCTATTTTGCTAGTTTCACACCTAACAAGTACACACTCTCCAGGGAGTCAGGGTTTTGAGTGCACGGGGAGGAGTTGTGATGGTTTCTGGCTCATGTCCTGGAGAACCATGGCTGCTGGCCAACTCCTTCAGTGTGAAATGCTGGTAATAACTTAGCCTCCTAAAGGTCTCTCTCAATGTGCTGTGATGAAAATGAATTACATCCATCCATGTGGAATCTGGCTTGAGTAATCCGTAGCCCTCCAGGACAAAGAGTTGGACACCTCCACCTTGGCTGTCGCTGACGTAACATTCCATTGCATGTTTTCCAGCATCCACATAAGCAGACACACCTAAAACAATGTTGTGGAAACCATGGGAATTGCTTGGGATTAGTGATTAAATGTAAATGTAAATGTATTTTATTTATATAACACCTTACATCAACCGATGGGTGAACCAAAGTGCTTCACAACAAATTAAACTACAAGTTTAAAACAACAATATGAATGAATGTGAAATCAATATGAATGTGCCATCACATTACTAGGTACAAAACGCCACTTTAAAAAGATGCGTTTTAAGTCTTGATTTAAAAAGGCCCAGGTCAGTAACGATACGCATCTCACTGGGTAGCTTATTCCAAAGCTTAGGTCCAGAAACCGAAAAAGCGCGGTCACCCCAGTGTTTCAGTTTTGATCTGGGCACTTCCAACATTAAATAGATGAGTGATGAGTGCCAGGAGTCTGTATTCTTTTGTTTTCTGAAGGAGATTGACGAGCCTGTATTTCAATGCAGCTAAACAGGATTTAAGCTTATTGAAGTGCTCGTCTTTCAGCATAGCTGTTGGCCTTATTTCTGTAGAAGCAAACTAATGCCTTTGGGGCTGTAGTAACCTTTTGGTGACTTAGGGGAGCGGACAGAATTTTTCACTTTTGAAAGTTATTCAAACTTGTTTGGAAAGTTGGTGCATCCAAGTGCGTGCACAGCCTGCAAATTATTACTTGCAACTACAAAGAGAACACCTAATAACTTGGCATATGTTTTTACCTATTTTATAATGTCAAAATAAAAAATAAATAAATTCTAGACCTGACTCCTGTGTCTCTTTCAAAGCTTATGTCTTCATGTTTCTTGATAGCTTGTCCTCCTCAGGGTTTCAGACTGTGAATAAATGGACGCAAATTGGACCATGTTCAAAGGTAATTTAAAATCTAGTTGCCATTGTTGGTAATCGGGAAAGGTTTTTGTCTGCATGTAGTTTCCTGCATGCAGCAACTTTGGGTGATATTACATTTATTGTATAATAAAAATATGTAGAAGAGTGTCAAAAAATATCACTCAAACAGTGAAGCAAAGCAATGCACTCAATCAATTACTATCTGTATCAAACGATTCTAATTTGTCAAGCCATTTAGCTTTTAAATGTTTTATTTTGTGTATCAGTGATTTTTTTTTTAAGCCCTAAAACCTTCAACCTTGCTCTTAAAGACCCACTGTCCTATGGGATTGAAAGAGAGCGCTGGATAATGTGGATATGGTTTCAGACACAACTACAAATGGCTGTCCCCTCAGTACTATCAGGGTTTCAACGTTTACTGTAAAATCTGGAAAATTTATTATTTTTCCAGTCCTGGAAAAGGCATGTAAAATTATTTTAGTCATGTTCTTGTTTTTCTTTAGCTAAGAAAATTAGTATATCACACCCTGAAACAATTATTGTTTGTAGCAGAAAGTGCTATGTTCACGGATGCTGAGTTTTGACACGGAGAGAAGTATTTTGGATAATGAGGTTTAGTCATGTTTGCAGCAGTTAGCTGAGCAGGCACACAGGCTTTTTTGTTTAGTTCTGATTGTTGGCAAAAGTAGCAGTAGCATACTTTGGTACCAAGTCGATACTGAAGTTTTAAAAAAAAAAAAACACCCTGGCCACCCTACATCAGAATCATTCAGTCATCATGAACATAATGCAAAATAATGAAATGCTGAGGTTTAATGATAAATCAACAAACATTTACACATATAGAAGTACAATGATAAATCTCTTGAAATGTGTTTTCTCATTTTATACCATTTTCTTTGACTGGATGTAAGTGACTTTGGCATGTCCCACACACTGCTCAGCTAACTTCAGTGAGTGTAAAATGTGGTTAAATGACACAATAAAAAACAAAGTATATTCTTATTTTTCTCATTTGTTTGATAAAACAAGTCAATTTGATCATTTATACGCTATTTTCATAATTTTAAACATGTACACATGCATGTTTAATTTGATTGGGTTGGGGTGTCGTCGGGGGAAAAATGCTACAAATGGGGTGTCTTGCTTTCAAAAACTTTGGGAACCACTGTATACGTAGAGTACTGGGTCAATCTGGTATATCCAATGAAAGGCGGCTGCTTTCAGACACTCCCGTTCATATTTGTGAGAACTCTGAAGAGTTTCAAATTTTTCCATATACAGTGTTTTTCCAGCATTAAACATTGTAGCCAGTGTTGAATACCTGAATGCACTGACCAATCAGAGGTGTTCAAGTTGTTCAGAATAGCAATTTACAGAACATGTAAATGAGAGATTAGTTGTGCAGTGTAGCCAGCTTCATTGATTATAATGGGAGTTTTCACAAGAGTGCAGAACTCTGTGAGCAGGCTAAATAACTCATTCAAAATTATGAATGTAAGTTTTAATTTTCAATTGTCATAATGCATAATAAGAACTCGTATTAATAAAATAACTGATTTTAGAGTTGTCATGGCCATGAACTGTACGTCTTTTAGAGACTTGTGGCTTGTGGGGAGAGAAATATATTACTTTAGGGCATGACTTTTTAATTCCTGCTAGTGAAATTGAAAATGATCACTGAAAAAGAATGGGAATCCATACTATATAAGGGTATATGGGGTGATTTTTAGAATACATCCTGGGTCTCCAGATTTATCTGGTTAAAGGAACATTTATGGTCAAATACAACTATGCTTTTAATATGGTTAAGTTCTATAGACGGCATTAGCTGGATGTTGATTACCACAGAAAATAATTTTGGCTTGTATATCAAGTTTATAAAATCAGCAGAAATGCATTTGTAAAGGATGTCTGTGGAGCAGCTGATGTATGGAGTCCTCATAGACTTCTATTGAAAGTGCAAGCAACAATCAGACAATCTGCGTAATGACTACTTGTCCTGCTGGTTGCTGTGATGAGCATGTTCTGATACCAGTGAGGATTAATATGACATCTGCATTGTGTTTCCCTCATGAATAATTAAAGACATTTAGTCTTGAATACTTTAATGCACAACGAGGATGTGCTTTCACGGGCCGGGCACTTAGAAAACTATGTTTGGACCAATCCTTGATGTAAGCAGGGTCTGTTGAGTGATTGTGGGGTTTTAATGGAATGTGTGTTTAATGCAAGTGCGCTCAGGTATCTGATGCAACAGATGAGAATCAATGAGACATTCAGGGTGCTACGCAGCTTGTAGGGAAGTGGGCGCCAGTCTGCCCTTTGGCTGTGCTCAACAAGCATTAAGTTCTAGAGGAAGTATCATGTCTTCCTTGTGATAAACACAGTGTTTGCAGAAGAACCTTAGCATTGAATCTTCTATGTATTTATAGACGACTAATTGCTTCCTTCCTTGTGTTTTTAGTTTCTAGTCTGGGAAAGTTAAATGACTAAAAAGGAAACTGTTCTCATGTTGACCTACAACCCACGCCGACAGTACAAATCTGCCTGCTCTCATCCTTCCTCTTCACTGGTCTGCTGCCAATATGTTCGCTTGAAGTGAGACTGAAATGGCAGCAAAGCCTCAGAAGCATTTTCATGTGGAAAGTTGTTGCAGTTGATGTAGTTTATGCTTTTTATCGTTAGCGTTTCCAAGCAAATACGCCTCCTCAAGCTAACCCCAGAATCACCTTTTAAAGATTGCGCCTTGTTGGGAATGTAGTTTAAACACAACGGTCTGTCACAGGTCACCGACTGTGGTCTGCGCTGACATGTCCGCGCATGCTGCTCCTCTTCTTGCCTGTTCGCATGGAAACCCTGGGCCTCATTAGCTCACGCACTTGACTCTAGACCCCTGTCTGCGTGTCTATGGGAGCGAATCCCTCGGAAGCAATTTAGGGCTCGATATAAATCAATTTTTATGTTAAATAGTTGCCTTGAAAGGAGGAGAGGGGGTGGGAAAGTGTGCGCTTTACCAAGCCGTAGGCTTCCCACACGTCCCTTGCGCTTTAGTCACAACTCTGACCACCGCAAGCTGTCTTTACCTTACTCTCTCTCGCTCTACTATACAGGTCTTAGTCATTCACATCGCCAGCTCATTCTCTCCTTCCAACCTGCAGTTTTCTTCCTCTTCCTCTCACAGGTCTCATGTTTGACCCTCTGCGGTTGTTGTGTCTTGCCTTCGGCTCAGCTCTTATTTTAGTAGGATTTAAAAAAGTCTAGCAGGGGAAGGGCAAGGGGGTCTTTCTGCGATACTCAGACTTCCAACCTAATTACCCATCCTGTTACCTCGGTATCAGCCTCCCTGCAGCAAACCCAGCCGGCAGACGCAGTGGTGACTCAGTCACCTCTCCATAGATCAGAGCTTTTCCCTGAGAATAATGGTCGGAGATATAGTAAATTGGAGGTGGGATGGATATTTTATCGCATACCCATTACAAATTGAAAGGGAGATTAATAGAAATAAATAAGGTGAATAGAAGCAATTTTGATGCCTTTTTTAAGAGTAAAGAGATTCATAATGATGTCACATTGACAGCATTGCAAGTAGATATGTTCCAATAAAAGTTGGTAATTTGTAGAGACATGTGATAATGTGGATGATGTAGCAAAGTTGCATACCAGTAGCTCAAATAAAGCATGGTGCCAGGTCACCTACACCAAGGTCATGGGTTCGATTCCCAAGGAATGCATCAACTGATAAAAAAAAAAAGCATCTTGAATGCAATTTAAATTGCTTTGGATAAGTGTCTGGGAAATGAATTAATGCAGTATTAGGGTTGACTTTATTTATACAGATATAAAGCAATGAGAATGAAAAGTCTTGGAGTTGAATAGCAACCAACAGACCACCAACTACTAGCGTTTTAACTGCTGTTCACTGAAAAATTAAAATTCATAATTTACTTCCCTCACGTTGTTCCATGTTTGAATTTCTTTCTTATGCCAAACACAAAAGAAGATATTTTGAGGAATGTCGGTAACCAACAGTTGATAGTAATTTTTTTTTTTTATTCTATGGAAGTCAAGGGGGCCCATCAACTGGTAGGTTACTGACATTCTTCAAAATGTCATCTTTTGTGTTCAGCAGAAGAAAGAAATTAATACAGGTTTGGAACAAGTGCACTCTCTCTGGGCTGAAGTGTGCCATTCCCTCGGTCTGCCTTCCTGGATGTAGTCTGTTTCAAAGTCCACCTTGTCACCCGCTTACCAACACCCTGACGGCCCGTTTTCTGCCAGTCTGTACCTGAGGCTGAGCTCCAGAGGACAGGAAAACGGATCTGACTGTGCCCGGGACTAAGGCACCCTCCCTAGGCTGGACGGGAAGGCCAGTGCGCATGGATATTTAGCCCAATATGGAAATTTTTTTTTTTGACATAGACAATTTTCTGAGGAGGACATTCCTCCTGGGCCTCTGGTGAACTATCCATTTAATTGTCAATATATCAGTTAGTCACTACACCTTATACCATATTATACCCAAATTGTCACCTGGGAGACTACTGACCTAGCAGTTTGAGTCGTATTTTCCCTCTTGCTAAGGAGTACCATAATAATGAAATAAGCTTTTAATTACAAAATGTATCATTCCTATTAATCTAGATGAGCAGAGCTAGTGGTTAAATGGTTTATGTCTGGGGGCTTTTGAGTTCAAAACTGATAAGAGAGCTGCTAATTTGAGTAATTTGCATTTATATAGTATGTAGCTGCAACTGAAATTAATTTTATTCTGCAATCTTCTATGATGTGCTTATTAATGGTGCTTTCTAAGGCAAGCAAATTGATCATATTTTGGATTTGGGGTTCGAACCCAAAAGTATTACAACTAAGTATTAAACTGGTGCGTAACTCACTAAATCATGTGAATTGTGTGGAGAGATCTGCTTTTTTAAAGCTGCTCACATGCTACATGCCACAGTTTTGAGAAAAAAAAGAAAAATGTAATTGGCTAAGTGTAAGTTAGCCAAGTAGTTAAATTTGTTCTTAATATAAGAAAAAGCTCCATTTACATAATCAAGTTGAAAACAGTATACAGTATAATACAGGCTCTGCATTTAATACTTTACTGCTATATAATAGGGGAAAAAAACAAACAAACAGTTTGTCAAACGAATAGTAAATTCATAGTAATCAAAAAGTAGCCGTAAAGTACCTGGAATACCTACTACTTCTGGCGAGATTCTGAAGTGAGCATTCAATGGACGCTTTACTATCCCATGAGGCCACGAGAGAGGAGTTGTGAATGGCATTGTTATTCCCTCAGAAGTTAAAAAGAGTAGCGTTGGAATCCAGAATTCCAAGTAGTATTAGAAAAGCTACACTATTATGAAAATAACTGAACTAGTCAAGCTACTGAAAAATATAGTCAAGTTAGCATTGCTAATTTTAGTTAGTTACTCCAAAACAGTGGTAGAATTGTAGCAGTGACTTTTTTATTTGGAGTCTGTCATTGAATGGACAAGATCTTTGAGGATTCGTCAGAATATTACATATTTTATATTCCACCGAAGAACATAATTGCTGGGAATTTTCTGTTTTCGTGAGCTGTCCCATTAAATATGACATGACAGCTTGCAGAAAATGTAAAAAACACATTTAATTAAATATTCTTTATTATTCACATTTGCATTGATTGCAATACTATAGACATGACTAATTTTTTTTCCATCTTAATAAATAACCAAACACATTCACCAGGAAGAATGTGCATGGAAACAGTGTCCTGCTTTCACATGATTTGGCTGCAGCAACCCTTTTAATCAATGCTTGGAGCGTGCTAAGAGAAACCTCAATGTGTCGTAGTCCTCCACCACCAGGCCATCGAGAAAAGAGGTTTGAAGAATGTATTCTTGGAAATATTTCTACTTTAGGTAATAGAATATGTCTACTGTTGCTGCCTGGCTTTCTCCCACCCTCTCGAGTTGTCAAACCGAATTGAGTCACATCTGCTCTCTCCGTTCCTTTGAAGACGCAGAGATGAGTTTGGCAAATCAACCATCTGCCTGTAGGGAAAGCCAGCACCTGTCACGAGGGATGTCATTAGCCACCAACTAGACAATCCTGTCTGCGTCCCTCAACCATCTAGCTCACGCGAATACCTGACCCATCATTCTTGCCGTCTCACTCTTGGTTTTTAGCCCTTTTGCTGGCTCTGCTGTCTCTATCTGTTTTGTCTCCATTTAGCCCTCTCTATCTCTCTTTGTACAGCGCTCTGTCTGACAGGCAACCTATTTCTGAGTCGCAGCATGGCCAGGCTCATGCTCCTGTGGGCCCGCTCATTTTATTGATCTCTCTCAAGTCTTTCTGTCCTCGTTATTGAAAGAGAGCCGGTTGGGGCTTGATGCTGTACTACCACATGCTTCTCTTTTGCTGTTGGCTGGTTGAGAATCCAGTCTAAGTCGTGACTGATGATCTCAGTGCTTGCTGGTGTTCATCGAGTTGGTTCCTCTGCCCAAGGGTTTCATTCAAGATTCTGGTGCAAAATTAAAACCATTTTGCTGTTTTTCTTGCTTGTGAAACAGCCGGTATGTCAGTGGGCTATTGTGCAAGATAAAGCTCCTTTTGATGATAAAATAGCTGCCGGGCCTGAGAGCAGAAGGCCAGGCTTTTGCCTCTGTAGGGAGTCTGCCACACGTTCCATGGGTCACGAGTCTGAATCGGGCTTGACCGGAGGGGTGTCCGCCATGATTGTACAGTGACCTGAATTGAGGGTGAGATTCAAAAGGAGAAGAGCATCACTTGTTTGCGCAGGGCTGGCCATTGAAATCTCTCTTATTCCCCATCTGAATAAGAATATTATAAGGAATGTCTCAAAGAAATGTCATATTTCACTCCAAAAAACCTTCATTTTAATGACAATAATATTAAGTATATTACATTTACATTTAATCATTTAGCAGACGCTTTTATCCAAAGCGACTTGAGGAGAAACAATAGAAGCAGTGAAACTAACAATCAGACAACAATATGTAAGTGCTGTGACCCTTTCCAGTTTAGTTATTTTTAAAAAAAATTAAATCGCTATAGAGTAGAAGAGAAGTGAAAAGAAAGTGTTAGTATTAATGGATCAAGTTTTGTCGAAAAATATGCGTCTTCAGCTGTTTCTTGAAAATGGCTGTGGACTCAGCAGCTCGGGTTGAGTTGGGCAGGTCATTCCACCAGCATGAAACAGTCAAGGTAAAGGTTTACCCTGACTATAAACCTTTTTTTAATCATTTTTATTGTTTAGTATTCAATTATTAAAGGCACAATATGTAATTTTCACCGCTTGAGTTCGCTTATTCAAAACAACAAAGGTGTAGCTTGATGACGCCGTGAATGAGAGTGGATTAATGGGAGTTGTCGTCTTCACCTCCACAGTGGAATGGAATCCGACGGACTCTGGCAGAAAGCATTCATGGATTCATGCATGAGCTAATGTATTACGGTTTTATTAACGTTAATGTGGTATGAACTAAGGCGGGCCGAGAGCCGTGGAAGCAGAACAAGGCAGCTGGAGCGATGCTATTAAAGACACCTGCAATACACTGGTCTCGAGTCCAGCAGAGCTTTTATTATGCTTATGCTGCATTTGCTCTTTTTGTTTCGTATGTGGGTAAACGCAGTGCTGTTTTACATGGTTTAAACAATCATACTCAATACATCTGAGTGTGCTGAAAGTTATGTTAAAACGTTACTCTGTGTGTTCGCTGATTGATTGATCGATCGCTGATCGATGGCTCCTGTCTGCCTAGCTGCCTGCTGTGCTGTGAGTTTTGTCTGCTTCGAGGCTGTAAGCTACGTTTAAGCCTCGTATTAGCTTCGTATTTCTTTCTGTTTTGAACCATCATTTCTAATTGTTTATACTACTAATTACAGCTTACTTAACATTCGCTAGCTTCCGTTATTCTTAGCACGACAAACTAGTAACTCGCTAGTCTGTTAAAGCGCCACCCGTGTGCTCAGTTTATTTATTTATTTTTCTCTCGCGCGCCCGCGCCTCTGAGTTCATAAAAGCCCAGGTGAGTAAGAATCAGTCAACAAACACGGTGAGTAATGTCTTGTCCTGTTATTGTCACCTGCACTTCATGCCACATGTTTAGTATAGCCTTCCCTGCCGGCAATACGGGATATGTGATAAATGCAAGGAAACAGTCAGGATGACAGAGAAGATTTCAGAACTAGAGACACGCATCCAAACTTTAATTGAGGATAGTAAGTGTGCAAGAGCTTTAGATACTATTTTGGATGCGCCTAGCATAGTGAACCCTTTACATGATTCGGTTCCGGCTGAATTATTGCCTGTGCAGCAAGGCATATGGGTGACAGTGAGAGATCGCTCTAGTCGCGGATCAAAAAACCACTCTTCCGTTCCGATTACCATAACAAATCGATTTGCCCCACTCAGTGAAACACCGCCTGAGAATTCTGTTGATTGTACCCTGGTAATTGGCGATTCTATTACATGGAACGTGAAAATAGAGACACCAGCCAGCATAGTCACATGTTTGCCGGGAGCCAGAGCGCCTGACATCAAAGCAAATTTAAAAGGGCTGGCTAATGCTAATCGTAAATTCTCTAAGATTATTATTCACGTCGGCAGTAATTATGTTCGACTCCGCATGTCGGAGATCACCAAAATTAACATTAAAGAGGTGCTTGAACTCAAGTACGATGTCAGGCACTGTAATTTGCTCTGGCCCCCTTCCTGTTCGAAGGAGTGATGAGATAGTTAGTAGATTGTGTTCACTCAATGGCCGACTGTCTAAGTGGTGTCTGCAAATTACTATAGAATTCGTAGACAATTGGAAAAGTTTTTGGGGCAAACCTGACCTGTTGAAAAGAGATGGTATTCATCCCTCCTGGGATGGTGCTGCTGTTCTCTCTAGTAATTTGGCTCATAGTCTTAGGGGGCTTTCATACTGGCAGTTTAGTTCGGAACGGGGCAGGGTTCGCATGAAAAATCGCTAATGTGAACGCTGTCATGTGAACCCGGGTGCGCACTGGGTCCCGAACCCGAGACAACCTGGAGGAGGTGGTCTGAGTTCGGTTGCTCCCGAACCGTGCTGCGGTTCGCGTGCATGTGAAAGCAACACAGACTCGGGTGCGCACTTGTTCAGGAAGTAAAGTGTCCTGCGCATGCGTTTTAGCCGATTATGATGTATCTTCTTAAATAAAACACACGTAAGAGATGAAGATTTACCCTGGATACGAGCAAGAGTGAGTCTGCAGTGTATTCGCGTATAGTGCGTGCAATCAGGGCAACAAATTAATAGAAATCCACTGTCTCCTCAAAAGAGTCCATTTGCAAGCAGCAGAAAGACAGCTTATGCGACACACACACACACA
This sequence comes from Siphateles boraxobius, assembly GCF_051911475.1. Classification (NCBI taxonomy): domain Eukaryota; kingdom Metazoa; phylum Chordata; class Actinopteri; order Cypriniformes; family Leuciscidae; genus Siphateles; species Siphateles boraxobius. Next base: position 10,418,693 of record NW_027508975.1, read on the forward strand.
CACACACACACACACACACACACACACACACACACACACACACACACACACACACACACACACACACACACACACACACACACACATACTTAACCTGCGTTGTTACTCAGCTATGCATAATAGCACCACATTAATAAAAAAACACAATATATTGACCTGCGTCGTGTTTTCTATCATGCGCCGTGCACGTTTGGAATGACGTAAGATGCACGCAAATGCATCAGAGTTCGATAGAATCAAGTTGAGTATGAAACCAGACCAACGCTGCGGGGGGCGCCGGGAACAATCGCGCCTGGGCTCCGACCGCAGCAAACGAGCCCAGTGTAAAAGCCCCCTTAGAGATAAAACATGACAATCTGGGGCTCAGGTCAGGAAGCAGACAGACTGGCTGAACTAACCGTCTGCTAGCGGCTTCGCGTCACCAAGGTCAGATAAATCCCATCACATAGAGGCTCTTTCACCTAGATATCATCATATAGAGACTGTGTCTGTTTCCCGAATTTGGAAATACAAAAAACTTCCAAACCTATCTAAGGTTAAAAATTTAATTGATGTTCAACAAATAAAGAACAGATATAATACAGATGAACAAACGATAAAGCTTGGGTTGCTGAATATTCGATCCCTTACTTCAAAAGCGCTCATAGTTAATGATATGATTTCAGATTATAACCTAGATGTGCTGTGTTTGACAGAAACCTGACTAAAAACAAACGATTACATTAATTTAAATGAGTCCACCCCACAATATTACTGTTATAAACATGAACCTCGTCCGAAAGGCAAAGGGGGAGGTGTTGCTGTAATTTATAGTAATATTTTCAAAACCACTTAGAAATCTAGTTTTAAATATAATTCTTTTGAAGTGTTGGTGTAATGTAAAAATATATAGTGTAAACGATAAATCACGTTTGAGAATTCTGCTGGCTACTGCTGGCACCATAAAGACTTTATCAAAGAATTTGCTGACTTTCTATCAGAATTAGTATTGGCTGCAGATAAAGTACTAATTGTTGGTGATTTTAATATATATGTAGATAATGAAAAAGATGCATTGGGTTTGGCATTTAAAGACATTGTAAACTCAATTGGACAACATGTGTCAGGACCTACTCATTGTCGTAATCATACTCTAGATCTAATTTTATCACATGGAATAGATGTTGATGCCGTTGAAATACTGCAACAGAGTGACGACATCTCAGATCATTAGTCTCATGTAAATTACATTTAGCCAAGGCTGCAAAGCCGACTCCGTGTTATAAATATGTTAGGCCTATCACTTCTGCCACGAAAGATTGCTTTATCAATAATCTTCCTGATCAGTTTCATCATCTCAGGAGCCCGGATAGCTTAGAAGAACTTGATATTGCAACAGAAACTTTTAACTCTTTCTTTTCCAGCACTTTAGACACAGTTGCTCCGCTGCGCTTAAAGAAAATAGCCCAACGCCGTGGTACAACGAGCACACCCGGGCCCTTAAGAGAGCAGCCAGAAAAATGGAGGGCAACTGGAAGAGAAGAAAACAAAACTAGAGGTATTTCGGATTGCATGGAAGTAGAGCTCGATTGCTTACAGAGAGGCTTTAAAAGCTGCTAGATCTGCTTATTTTTCAAACCTATTAGAAGAAAATAAACATAATCCTAGGTATTTATTTCAAAAAGTGGCTAAACTAACGAAAAAGAAAGCTTCAAGCCCAGAAGTTTCCAAGAAACACAGCAGTAATGACTTTATGAACTTCTTCACTATATAAGATCGATAATATCAGGGACAAAACTATGGAACTGTCTAATACAGTATCGCATCAGGGAGTGCTTTGTAGTCTCCCTGAGGAAAAATTTGATTCATTTGTTGCTATAGGAGAAGAAGAATTTAGCAAAATCGTTAACTCATCTTAATCGACAACTTGTATGTTAGACCCTATACCGACTAAACTATTGAAAGAGATGCTTCCTGTAACGTCCTTGGGTGGATGAAGAAGATGAAGGTAGGTGAAGATACAAAATAGCAAAGGTTTTATTCCAATAAGTAAATACCCAAACAAACAGAACAGTGAGCTAGTGCACAAACAATAACCAGGAAGGAACTCTATGGCGTACCACAAGGCTCAGTACTAGGACCGCTGCTGTTCACTCTGTACATGCTACGGTAAGGAGATTTCATTAGGAAACATGGAATTAGTTTTCACTATTATGCTGATGGTACTCAGCTCTATATTTCCTCAAAACCTAACGAAACTTACCAATTCACAAAATTAACGGAATGCATAGCTGATATAAAAAATTGGATGGCTTGTAATTTCCTACTACTAAATTCTGAAAAAGCAGAGATTCTAATTATTGGAAAAAAACTTCCACACGCAATAACCTAGAATACTGTTTAACACTTGATGGCTGCTCTGCAAAGTCTTCGTCATCAGTTAGGAACCTGGGTGTGCTCTTTGATACCAATCTCTCATTTGAAAGTCAAATGACGTGTCTAGTATCCGTAAAAGCGCATTTCTCAATCTTAAAAATATATCTAAATTACATCATATGCTCTCATTGACAAATGCGGAACAATTAGTTAATGCGTTCATGACCTCAAGGCTAGATTATTGTAAAGCTCTACTGGGTGGTTGCCCTGCACGCTTAAACAAACTACAGCTAGTTCAAAACGCAGCCGCTAGAGTTCTTACCAGAACCAGGAAGTATGACCATATTAGCCCGGTTCTGTCAACACTGCATTGGCTCCCTATTGAACATCGTATACATTTTAAAACATTGCTGATTACTTACAAAGTACTAAATGGTTTAGCTCCGCAGTACTTGAGCGAGCTCGTAACCCATTATAGTCCTTCACGTCTATTGCAATCTTAAAACTCTGGCCAGTTTATAATACCTAGAATATCAAAATCAACTGCTGGCGGTAGATCCTTTTCCTACTTGGGACCAAAACTTTGGAACAATCTTCCTAACATGGTCCGGGAAGCAGTCACAGTCTGTCAGTTTAAATCTAGACTAAAAACACATCTCTTTGGCTTAGCATACACATAACACATTATAGATTGCTATAATTTAATGTTAGGCTGCATAGTTTAGATTAGCCGGAACCGGGAACACTTCCCATAAATCCTGATGTACTTTGTACATCATAAGAAGGATGGCATCTACGCTAATATTAGTCTCTCTGTTTATCCCAAGGTTTACCGCAAACCGCCGGATCCAGGCCATATCCAGATCTGAGGAAGGACCATCACATGGACACGACGACAACACATCCCTGAAGTTCCAGCCTCATCAACACTGTGAAGGCCTCATGGACACCTCAACAAACTCCTCTCCATACCGCCGTGATGACTCCGACCCCTAACCAGATGAACTGGATAATTATCGTGAAAGTTCTGATCCAATCTGACTTCTGACCTATTATGCCGCCTAAATCATAATCATACACTGTTCGTTTGTTGGCCAAAGGAGGACTGGCCCCCGGACTGAGCCTGGGTTCTCACAAGGTTTTTTTTCTCCATTCTGTCACCTGATGGAGTTTTGGTTCCTTGCCACTGTCGCCTTTTTTCGCCTTTATTCGCCATTGGCTTGCTTAGTTGGGGACATTTAAAATTTAATTTTGAATTTGACAATACTATTACAACTTTACTTTCCTGTTATCTCTGAAAGCTGCTTTGAAACAATTTGTATTGTTAAAAGCGCTATATAAATAAAGGTGACTTGTTCGTTCGGTGGCTGGTATGAGACAATTGCTGCACTTTTCAGTAATCTAGATTGATATTAGAATATCATATTAATAAAAGCTGGATGACTTGTGTTGTTAAATGACACATTTGCATTTTAAAATATATTGTATGATGGAGAAAGCTTTCTGAATATACTATGTTAGCCACTTGACAAAATAGTGTTGTCTCTGAGGCATGAGAAAACATGGTACTCCTGTTAAATCAAGAACACAAACCATTCAAACAAATAGGACTAACCGTGTTGAGCTATATAACAATGATTAGTTTTCTGTTGAAAAATGTATCCAAACAGTTGCACACATGTCTAAAAAAAATACACTATATATACAATATATTAAATAAATATAAATTAAAGTGTCTTTGGTGATTCCACATGGTTTCTACAAAATTAAAACTGGAAATCGATGGTAACTCGGATATGATGTCACTGACAAGCGGCGTAATGACTAAAATTGCTGATTTCTCTGGATTTAAACATTTTTGGTAACGTTCTGGATAATGTAAGTACACAAGACAACAAAATATATAACATTGTTCTTGTAGTTTTTGGACATTTTTAATCTAAAAATATTACTGTGCCTTTAAATCAATTGATAACTATTAATTTTACTTACTTTCCATTAAACCACTTTTCCATTAAAATGTGACATTATTTTCATGACTATATTAAATATATACTGATTAATAATATAATTAATATTAACTTAATAATCAAGTGATTAATATTTCACTTTTCCAAGAAATTACAACAAATGGGGCCTGAAGCTCTCATTCTTCAAAAAGGCATCATAAAAGTTGTTTATGCGAAACTTGAACTATAATCCATGATTTGTGAAGGCAAACAGCAGTTTTTTTTGAATGAGAAACACAAAAATTGATAGAATTGATATCCATTGCTAAATCGAGTAAGTGAGTTGAGCTCGATTAGTCAGGTCCATGAAACATTCAGACTGGTTTCATGAATCAAATCCACTTAAAGGGGTGGTAAAGTATGATTTCACTTTTCTAACTTTAGCTAGTGTGAAATGTTGCTGTTTGAGCATAAACAACATCTGCAAAGTTACAACGCTGAACTCTCAAAGTTCAAAGCAAAGGGAGATATTTGCTTTTAAAGAAAGGGACTACAAAAAATGGCTGGTAGGGACTACACGACATTCCTCCCGGGTTTAACATCAGCAACCCTAAATAAACCCCGCCCCCGGGAACCATGTTCCATGTTGAGAAGAGGAAAAGTTGTTGTATAAGAGTGTATTTGTGAGTCTGCTCAAACTTTAGCATCCTTCTTTTCACATGCAATAGAAAGTCACTCTGTGTGCATCTCACAACAGTTCCTATACGAGCGATTTATAGATTAACATGACGTAATATCCTAATTAGAGATAGTTAACTCCACATCAGCAACATAAATTTATCAACTAACCATTCAGAGACGTCTACATGTCACTTCTTCTTGAGTCTCTCCATCTTTGTCTGACTTTGTTTTAACATTAAAGGCAGAACAGTTTCTGTCATTTTAGTGCGTCTGCGTGAGGTAATTGCTCTGCTAACACCAAGCGGCAACCTCCCTGTCTCTATCTTGAAACCAAAACGGAAGTGAATTCAACTGCAATTCATCGCCTGGCCGCTTGAGGCTGGCAGCAAAAGTGAGTCAAATCTGTATCTCCCCCATGTCAAAATGCCAAACTTTACCGCAGAAAAAAATATGTTTACAGCCTGGTGTCTTAAGTGGTTTTGCTCTATACAGCTAATTTTGCCCGTAATGACAACTGTGAGGGTGGTGAATTTTTTTTTAGAACTCATCCGTTTAAATTATATTAAGCCTTAAAATGCTGCATAATCAAGGGCGTAGCCACTTGAGTGACAGGTGGATTGCTGCTGCTGTTACTAGCCGTTTGCCTGCTCTCTGTTAGCCATCATGTCACCTCAGCTGATTCCAGCTGCTGAACTTGTCATCTCTGCCGTGTTTGTACTTTTTTTGGGATTATTTCATACAGTTTATTACACGCCGCCCTTGACTTCGCCCACGCCGTTGGATTCCGTCGTTGTCGAGTGTCGAGAGAACAACCAGCGCTGTTCTTCAGTTGTTTTCCTCTGTGAACATGCACTCATGGATGTCTGACAATATCGTTGCTTTTGGAGTTCAGATTTAAAAATGTCTAAGATATAGAGGCCACACTTGCTCTGCTGTACCGTTGATCTTATGGAGCAGATAGACTATATTATGCTTATTTAACTTTTTAGTGTTCAATAAAAAGTACCTTCAGATGAAATCCTGCAGGTGTCAGTGCTTTCTCCTCGTCCCTTAAATGAGCGCGGATTTCTAGTGCATTACTTTAACTTCTTAGGTAATATTCAAATTTAAAATGGACTGAATAAAGCTCTCTACGAACTTGACGTGCGATGCCGCGCTGACTGACATGTATGCGCATGAATCAATGTCACTCACACGCTCAGAGCAAATATTGTAAGTTACTGCATGAGAATAATAATGCATCACAATACACATAGTCTCACGGTTAGTTATGTCTTTTAACTATTATAGTATTTCAAAGGGCAAAAACATGAACTTTAACTATTGGCTTTAGGTCTACTTCAAGTCACCTGTCACTTTAGCACGAGGCCAGTAGCACATTAGCTTAGCCTGAGCAAAGTCGAGCTAGGCGAGCGTAGTTTCAGCATCCAGGCACCTCAATTCCACCCACGTCCCGCCTTTTTGCCCATTTTCGTTTATCCAGGAGTGACGCGCTTCCAAGATGGCGACGAGCGACTCCGCCCACTTTAGGCCGTGTGTCCACCAAAGCGTTTTTTCACGCAGCTGGCATAAAATTCCAATTGTTTTCGATGGGAGCGCCACGTTTTTTAAACGCCATGAGCGTAGCGAGGCGCTGAGCGTGTATTTAACGCTCAAGCGCTGAGCGTCCGGCGTTTTTTACTGGTTGCCGAGAGTTGAAAAATGTTCAACTTTGGGTAAAACGCTGCGCTCATCACTGTCACTTTTTACCCAGCCGTCCAATCACAATGGAGAAGGGGCGGGACAAATATCACACCGACCAATTGTCACAACATTCTTTCTGTACAACTACATCAACCAGCAGAGCTAACCGAACAAAATGGATGAAAAATAAATGTTTAGTATGAAACAAATTATCTACGAAATCAGTTACAAGTAAACTGTGCTGCGGATATTCTGTATCATAGCAACGAATCGTCTCAACTGAAAAAACGCAGCGCTGTCAAAACGCTCTCAAGCGCCCACAGCTATGAGTTTTCAGCAGAGCGCCTAGCGTTTTCAGACGGCTAAAAACGCTTTGGTGGACACACGGCCTTAGGCTTCAAAAACGCTCTTCAGAAACCTACGGGTGACGTCATGGACACTACGTCCATATTTTTTTACAGTCTATGGCTAACAGACGAGCTCTTGAAACCCCGCCCTCTGAGGCAGCTCATTTGCATTTAAAGGGCTAGGCACCAAACGGTGCATTTTTGCAAACCCTCAAAATGTGACAACTTTAACATGCTATATAAAAATATCTGTGGGGTATTTTGAGCTAAAACTTCACACACACACACACACACACACACACACACACACACACACACACACACACACACACACACACACACACACACACACACACACACACACACACACACACACTCTCTGGGGAACTCAGAGATTTATTTGACATCTTGTGAAAATGCCATTTTACCACCCCTTTAATTAATTGAAATAGCACTACCTTTCCCAAGAAACATGCATGGTACATGAGAACTAGGGCAAATGTGAAGAATGTTAGTGAATAATGACTCAAAATTAGATAAAGATTGAATAAATATCACACAAGTCTATTTCTTATGCTTGTATGGTGCATTTGCATTCTTTTTTATTTGATTTTTGTTTTTGGGTGAACTAACCTTAGTGGTTAAACAAAATATGATTTATTTTGACTGTGGGGTTTCATTATAACCAGGATATTTATTTGGCAGTGTTTGTGAGATTCAATCATAAATACTTGACTTATCTTTCTCCTTTGACTCTTTTCAAAGCTTTTTTGCTCTTTTTGTCCCCTATTTACCATTTCCACCATAAATAGTGCAGTAGCATGCTGTCGTGCTATCTTCCAGCGCTTCTATCTGTGTGGGCCTCAGGCTGAGTCTGTACTGTGGCCCTTAGTGGCATTAACACTCCCGAGCAGAACACACACACTCTGCATCAGCACTAGCACAGCTGGCACTTTACACTCAAACTCCTGACAAAACCAACCATAGACATAAACACCTACATTGTTCTCTGGATGTCTCTGTGTTTTGTTTCTTCTCACTTTTCTCTCATTCAGACTGCCTGACAGGATGACAAGACGATGCGCGCCACTACGGTCTGAGGTCTTCGTGTACTTGCCTACTAATGAGATGTGGGTTTCTTTCTATCTCTCTAGTGTCCTTCTCTCTCAAACCCCTTCCAGGTTGTGTTTTAATCTTTTGTGAAGGAATCACTTATCTGCTATCTTGTCATCAGTCCTACCTCTTTTAGGGATTTTCGTCTGTAATGTATTCCACCGAGGCTGTTTGTGGAGTTTCTGGGATTGGGTGTTCAAAATATGTCACCGACTGTGTGATGCATGCCCAATTACATGTATTTATTTTATGTGTACTGTATATGGTTCCTATTTCCAACATATACTCTAATTACATGTATCTATTTTATGTGTATATAAGGGATAATGTACAGTTAGCCCCAATGTGAATATGTGTTATAATATAATGTGATGTTTATACACTTTCTACTGGTTTGCACAAAGGTAAACAAAAATGTCCTAAAAGGAGACATATGTATTTTATATATTATGAACTTATTTTAGTTGGTTGATTTCCAAGTATTTCTTGAACTTTGTCAATAGTTTATTATTGTTCTGCCAGTGTAGTCTGAGTTTTTTTTTTAGAATGAAATTAATACTTTTATTCACCAAGGATGCAAAGTGTGATATGATAAATTGTGAGTTTCATCACAAAAGTGACTGTAAATACATATGTTACAAAAATAACTTTTTAACTTTCTATTCATCAAAGAATCCTGATTTTTTTTTATCACAGTTTACATTGATAATAAGACATTTTCTTGAGCAGCAAATCAGTATATTAGAATGATTTCTGAAGGATCATGTGACACTGAAGACTGGAAGAAATTACATAAAAAAACAGGTACTTTTAAATTGTAGTTATATTTCACACTATTACTGTTTTTACTGTAATTTTTTATAAAAAAAAAAGCACAACAAAATAAGATTTCTAATTTTACCAGGAATTTGCACCAAAACGCTGAATTGTTTGATTGGATGCATTGTCTCTGGCATGAATAATGGAAACCAATTAGGATTTTTTCTTCTTTGAATTATGTTATTTTTTTCTCCACTGAAATTAAATTTTGTAGTTTAGCAATCATGGCCAGAACGCTGTACTGTAAAACTGGTTCAAGTATTCCTAAGAGCCGTGCATTATGCGCCTTACTAAAACTTGAAATCTAGAAAAGCACTGAACTGAATCAAATATTACCAAGGAAATATTCGCACCACATGGTAATTATCACTTGTCAATGATGATAGTACTTGTTGCCAGTATCAGTAATATTACAATCATCTTGTCAGTTTTCAATTTAGCTTGTGAAAAAGCAATATTCCATTGTGTTGAGTAGGTCTACAGGGTCATATCTGTAGTGCCATCATAATAGTTCTTTAGAAATTCACAGTTTATCATTTTACAAATGCACCATCTTATCTTTCTTTCTTCATCTCTCTCTCTCTCTCTCTTTCTCTCTCTCTCTCTCACTCTCCCTCCACCTTTTAGCAGCTGCTTGCACAATCGATCAGTTTGAAATTGCTGCTCCTCAATTATGCAGCGCGTATGTTTTGAAAAGCAAACATCCAATTTGTGAGCGGTTTTGCTTGACCTCACAGCTGATGTGGCCGCTTTTGACCTTTGGACTGACATTTTCTATTGCTTTTTATTGGATGCACTAGGCTATTTGTAAGAAGAACCGAAAGCTTGAATAGCCTTAATTCTAAGATGCCAGATGATGCAATCCTGCTATAGCTGCTGCTGTTCTGAAGTCTTTCACAGGCACTCTGCTGTAATATAAAAACACGTATTGTGGTATGAAATTAAATGTATTATTATTTTACAGCCAATTAGCCCAGCTAACAACACTGTGGGCTTTCTCACTTTGATGAGATCTTTGGTGATGCTGGTCTATATATACATCCGGAACCACATTCTTTTCCATTTTAACTTAAATACTAAAACGTTTTAGTATTTGAAAAAGTTTAAAACAAAGAAACAATGTAAAATTAGAAAAAATAATTTCAGATTCTGCACTATTTCTACATCACAAATCAAATGTAAGACACAGTAGTCATGTGACTTTGTACAGTCAGTCAGATGTTCTCTGCCAATGAAGCTCAAGATGCTCTTTTGGGTTGTTCTCACAAATTTGGAGTTCATGCAGCTCGAGTGCTGCCGTCATTTGAAGCATAAGACTAATGGCTAGTTCACAATGAAAAACACGAAATTGAGGCCAGTGGAATGGAGAATAAAAACACAAGGTCTCGAGATGTAGTGTTGCTTTTTACAATGCCATGCCATGAGTGAGATGCTGCAAAAGATGTGAGACGAGAGCGCAACGGTCAAACACAACAGTACATGACCCCTAAAATAAAAAAATGTGAGATTTTTTTTTTCTGGCTGAGTTTCCTACAAAAAAGAACCCTCAATTCTGCCTGTCCTTATTAACTTGCTATTTCAAAGAAAATACCAAAATGCTCAGAACAGGATGGCAGTCATGAGCGGGGACTGTAGGGTGTCTTTGTTAGTTTACCAGTTCTTTCACATGGCCTGATATAGGGGCAGATCCAGGATCTGGAGCTGAACAGGTAGGTGTGCTGCAGGTCTGGAGACTCAGCCCTGTGTGAGTGTGAATCTCTGTGGATGCTTCGTTTGTAATGAAGTATTGATGCAGAGATGCTGAGAAAAAGGCAGGTGATAATTGGATTTTGTTCTGGGCCCCACTGCACACCCCAGCAACACGTGTTTTTAATGAGCCTTTCTCTCTCGTTCTCAGTGCACTCGCTCTCTAGGCCTCCCCCATTTGTCTGTCTCTCATCAGTGGATGTGTTATAAGCACCTCTGTTCTGTCTCTCCTTCCATCAGAAGTGAGCTGGATGTGGTGCGTCACCAGTGGGGCCTAATTTCACTTGCTTGTTCTCACTTGTCCAAAGCAGCTTTAGAATAGGCTGCTCATGCAGATGCAGCGGTAATGTGTCTTAAGTGACGCTCTAATGACACCCTGATCTGTCCTTCCTGGATCACGTACATATTTAATCAAAATTGACTTAAAGTCCCCCTGTAGTCAATAATTGTATCCCTTAAAACTCAGCTTTGATCACCAAAATTACATTTACGCTTTTTCATGAAAAAATTCTTCATGCCTTAAAATAGCTTGAACATAACTCTACACCCTTGCCTCATTTAGTATACGCCGTTCTATGAATATGCAAATTAGCCCCGCCTCCACTCACTCACACCAGCTCAGAGATCCACTCGTTGATGATCACACGTTGATGTGATTGATTACAAGGTAGTTTGTGATGTCAGAAACACCAGTGATTTCAAACAATCTTTGGTTCACTGCAGTTTTATGGAGAACATACTCAGCAATGGTGTTAAATTGCACACATGGTCTGCCTTAAAGCATATTAAAACCACAACGTAGGCATACAAACAACATTAAAAGCTTGATTTTCACCACAGGGGGAGTTTAATGTACTTTCTGCATACATGCTGTTATTCCAGATATGTCTTTGTGATGTTTTATCAAAATAAAATACCTTCCAAAATTAGTTTCCTTCTCAGGTGATGGCACCACGTCCCAAGCAGAATTTTATCTTGATTGGCTGAGCGTCCAGTCTAATAGCTGTTTCAGATGTGCACTGTGTGGAGTGGTGCTTTTGGAAGTTTTTCCATTAACAAATACAAAACTGGTTAAATTCTTTAAACTTATTCTACAATTCAAAAGTTTGAGGTCGGTAATGTCATGGTGTGTGCAGGTAGCTGAAGACGAGGATGCAGGAACTTCAAAGTAGTTGATTTATTTACAAAATAAACTTCAGGAACATACAGGAACAAAATAACAAACTCAAGGAATTCAGAGACACAACCATACACGGAAGACGACCAACAAACACTGAGGGAAAACACAAGGCTTAAAAGAACTGGGACTAATGGGATAATTAACTGAACACAGGTGAAGAAACTGAACACAAACGAGGAGCGGGAAAAATTAACAGGACTGAACCAAAATCACAGAGACAGGGGGAAACCAGATCACAAAACAGAACTTAAACACATAGAAAACGTGACAGAATCTCCTCCTCCCTGAAGGTGTGTCCTCGCGCCGTATAACATCCAAAGGGGTGGGAGAGTGGGCGCCCTGGAGGCTGACGAGGGCATGGTGGTGCAGCTGTCGGACCCTTGGGCCTCCAGGGCGGAGCTGTCGGACCCTCGGGCGTCCAGGGCGGAGCTGTCGGACCCTCGGGCGTCCAGGGCGGAGCTGTCGGACCCTCGGGCGTCCAGGAAGGAGCTGTCGGACCCTCGGGCGTCCAGGGCGATTAGTCCATTAGTCCAGTGCGGAGCTGTGGGACCCTCGGGCGGCCATGGTGGTGAGGACCCCTCGGGCGGCCATGGAGGTGAGGACCCCTCGGGCGGCCATGGGCGGTGAGGACCCTTCGGGTGGCCATGGTGGTGAGGACCCTTCGGGTGGCTATGGCGGTGAGGACCCTTCGGGTGGCCATGGCGGTGAGGACCCTTTGGGTGGGCGCCCCCCCAAAATTTTAATGGGGAAATTGACAGGAAAGGGGGGATCCAGCAGCAAAGGGGGTCTTGGGCTGGGCAGGACCAGCAGTGAAGAGGGCTTTGAGCTAAGCAGGACCAGCGGCAAAGGAAACTCTGGGCTGGACAGGACTGGCGCAGGATCAATAGGCTCTGGTGCAGGATCAGTGGGCTCTGGTGTATTTGGTACAGGATCAACGGGCTCTGGCGCAGGATCAACGGGCTCTGGCGCAGGATCAATGGGCTCTGGCGCAGGATCAACGGGCTCTGGCGCAGGATCAACGGTCTCTGGCGCAGGGATCAACGGGCTCTGGCGCAGGATCAACGGGCTCTGGCGCAGGATCAGCGGCTACTAGAGCAGTAACAGCTACAAAGACACAGAAACAAACATTGGCTCGGGAACAGACACCGGCTCAGGAACGGGAACAGACACCGGCACAGGAACGGGAACAGACACCGGCTCAGGAACTGGAACAGACACCGGCTCAGGAACGGGAACAGACACTGGCTCCGGCTCAGGAACAGCAGACACTGGCTCTGGCTCTTGCTCGAAGACTGGCTCTGGCTCTTGTTCGAAGACTGGCTCTTGTTCTTGCTCGAAGACTGGCTCTGGCTCTTGCTCGACGACTGGCTCAGGCTCTTGCTCGAAGACTGGCTCTGGCTCTTGCTCGAAGACTGGCTCTGGCTCTTGCTCGAAGACTGGCTCTGGCTCTTGCTCGAAGACTGGCTCTGGCTCTTCTGGACCGATGAGAGTAGGGAGATCGGTGAAGTCATCAAACTCGTAAATAAACTTGACTGTACAGATGACTGGTTCTGGTTTAACTGGACTCGGAACTGGACTATATCGCCCATATCCTCCCCTGTGACCTCCACGGTTCCCACGGAACACAGCTTGGCGGGTTCCCACAAAGGCTTGCTTCCAGATCTCCATCTTCCTTTTTTCTTTTCTTTATGTTTGGTCGTTCTGTCAGGGTGTGTGCAGGTAGCTGAAGACGAGGATGCAGGAACTTCAAAGTAGTTGATTTATTTACAAAATAAACTTCAGGAAATTAACAGGACTGAACCAAAATCACAGAGACAGGGGGAAACCAGATCACAAAACAGAACTTAAACACATAGAAAACGTGACAGGTAACATGTTTTAAAAGAAGATCCTTATATTCGCCATGAAGGCTGCATTTATTTGATTAAAAATACAGTAAAAACTGAAATATTGTGAAATATTAATATAATTTAAAATAACTATTTTCTTTTAAAATGTATTTAAAAATATAATTTATTCCTGTAATGGTAAAGCTGAATTTTACTCTAGGTTTCAGTGTCACACGATCCCTTGATAAATCTTTCTAATATGCTGATTTGATTCTCACAAAACATTTTTCATTTTTATCAATGTTGAAAACATGTCTATAATAATAAAACACATTCTTCTTTTTCTTTTTTTTACGTTTATATTAGCAATATCACTCATGCTTTTGGACTGGATAGCTGCACGTCACACAGAACAACTGCAATTTTTGCTCATGTCATGCTCATGGTCACTATTCTTTGAACAAAATTTAGATGGATTTAAATCATGCATTGTTTATATTTGCACATTTTGGTGCCTTTGAATTTGAAAACATGTGAAGTCATGTTCCTCCAGGCAGCTCTGTTAGAGTATGCCATTAGCAACACCATGAACACTGTAAATAACTTTGCATAAAAGCATCTGCCAAATGAACAAATATAAATGTAATGTAAATAAAATGCATTCTTTAACCATAAACAGGTCCACAAACATTCTGACAGAAGTCTGAAGAATTGGAATGCCATCATTCATGCTCTCCTAAATACTAGCCACGCCTTCCATTTAAATATTAGCTAATTTAATGCTGAAAATAGGGGGGAAGGCAGAGTACATATGCGCCTGCCTGTAGCGATGTGAGACCTTCTGTGAACACGTACATTATCCAAAGACTGCCTTTATTTAAAGAGACTCAGAGTGCTTAGCAGTTAACGCTACAGTAGAGCGTCTTTTCATCTCCTCAAGAGTGGCCTGCCACAGAGAGGATGCTTTTTCTTCAAGACTTATATTGTCTTAATCCCCAGGCCTAATCTGACTTGTGTCCAGACTCCGTGGTCGTTGTGAGTCCAGGCTTGACTGAACTGAAGGATATAACACATTAGTATTAGACTTCTTATTCTCTTAAACCACGCTCTCAATGCAACAGGGGCCAAAACCAGCAGCAGCCCGAGCCCTGGGAATGTAAAAGCCAGTGAAATTGAACACCAAGCAGCCTGTAATTGTTGTGAATTTTCATTTGAAAGCACTGGAATACGATTATACACTTCTAAATGGGTTTAAGACACATCTAGAACAAGGCTGTGAAAAGCATAATGCCATAAATGGGCATCTGGAGAAGCCTTTAAGGCTGAAGGGACAGTTAAACCAAGAACGTCAGCTTTCACTCTTGGGCAAGACTGTCAAGGATCTGCTTCACATATATTTTTTTCAGAATAGTCTTGTTATACAGGCATTTGGAAGTATTTGTTACACTTTGAAGGCCTGCTCTTTTTATTTCTCCAGTATTTGAGTATATGATCGACGGAAGGTATCGGCTATTAAATTATATATATAGGCTCAGATAAACCATTATATACAGAATAAAACAGTTCAGACTGCTTTTTTTGTAGATTTATGTTCCAATTTTCTGCCATTAAGGTATTGGAAATGCACAGTAACCGAATATGGCACTTTTATTATATGGGATTGGAAAGTAATAAAGCATAAGTTACATTATACAGCCCCATAAACTCTAATGGACTTAATAAATGAATTAGATCCAGGATTCGTAGGGCGCTCATTTTAGTCACTGTAATAAGACCACTTTGAGACTCTCTTCTCAGTTCACCCGAAAATAAAATTGTCATCATTTACTCACCCTCATGTCATTCTAAACCTATATAAATGTTCTTTTTTTCCTCTTTTTTCACCCTAATTTTGACTGCTTTTTCTTATACAACAGAACATTTAAATATTCTTTTCAAGGTAATAATTTATTGCATATATAAAATATGACTCCCCAAAATCTGCAAGCAATCTCATCATTACCGCATGAGACAAGTTGATTTTTGCTTACTCAACATTTCAACATTTAAATAGTCTGGTTCATTGTTTGCTGTAAGTCCTGCAGCACGTATTCCTCTGAAATCCTCCAGCTCCCCCAGCTCCACCTGCCTAGATCTGCTAGCTACAGGATTAATGTATGTTTATTTATGCAGCAGCAGCATATCTTGCGTCTGTGTATCTATTAGCCGTAGCAAGTCCATACTCTTTGCAGGAGCGTAGCAGATCTAGTCCACCCAGACCAAATACATTAAAGGTTATTTGAAAACGCTGTTTGGAAGTTAGTCGGACCAACACACGAACAACAACAACAAATGTGTGTAGCATTACCAATAAGCATTAGGGGACGCAATAGAGATGAGACGCAAAACAAAATACAAAAGCTCATAAGAATATCACTGGAAAATGAAGGGTTATTATCAGGAAAGAGCTTTAGGACGCACTTTAATATTAGAAAAGCTTTCCAGCGCTGGAGAGAGCTAAGCGGGAAGGCCTGAAAACAGAAATGGACGTTGCTTTGATTCCGCTCCACCCGTGAGTAACACTGGGTTTGAGTGTCATTATTTGTCTGGAGCTGCTGTGCTGTTGGCAAATAACAACGAACTCTTGTTTGTAATTACTATTGTGTACTGTACGTAAATTTTTTTTGTGCTTTTTTGTTATTCGTTCATCATCTGCGCTTTATTTTTCGTGGAGCATTATTTTGTTGTGCTTCTGCTTTGATAAACAGACATCCACTCTTGGATTGCGTGCATAACGGAGGCCAGCTAGTGAGAGTCGCGCTGATGATTGCTAGAGAACGCGATGTTTAGTGTCATTGTTAGTGCACTCGCCTCACATGCGGGGGGATCGGTGTTCGAGGCTGGATTGATTTCAAAAATCAACAATGTCGAACAGCATTTTTGAAATATAGCTTACCCCACCTTTAACATTGCCATATTCAATAACATGCTAAACTATTGAGAGAGTTTTTATGCCAGTTTTTAAGAGTTTTATTGAGAGAGTTGTCTTGATGGAAATATAGCTATATAATTAATATATATTTAAGTTTTTGACGAGTCACACCACATGACATTAGATAATCTGAACCTTGTCATAAAAAATATTTTTCAAATATTTTCTTTTTTTATAATAATAATTTTAAATAATAATAAAAAATAAATGAAAATTTTCTTTTTCTTATGAATTTTAATTCAGAATTTCAAAACATTCTTGCCATTATGTGTATGAATTGTATTTTTAATGTTTTTTTAAAAATAGAAATTAAAGGAGCAGTATGTAGGATTGTGGCCAAAACTGGTACTGCAATCACCCTTCAAATTAATGTAGAGCGGTGTATCCCCTTCCACTCCTCCCTGACTCGAGGTTGCCAGATAGGCTGCAGGATACAGCAGGAACCTAGGCTGCTACAGAAGCTTCCAATGGCAAGTGACGAGTCCTAAGTTTTTTTTTTCTGTTAATTATGTTTATGCTTCAAACAGGGCCAGAGTGGGACTAGTTTTCAGCCCTGGAGTTTCATACCTTAGACCGGCCCACTTTAGTTCCCGATCGACTATATTAAAATAATGTAATTAAACCCTCAGTATATAAGTCTGCAATAGTGCACTGTTCTGTACAGCCTTGTAATTCATTGTATTTTTCAAAAATATAATTATCTATTCAGTGCAATAGCCGTATATACAAAGGTCCCAAAGGTGATCTGGGTTCGGGGGCATATTATTTTTCCACTGTCATTGGCAAAGAATATGTATATCTGTGTTAAATAGGAATCCATTGTAATAAAGTTATTCTCCTTCTGGGCATAGTATGTAACAGGCTATTTCTCTTCCTGCTCTCCTCTCTTATCTCCATCTCCTTCTCTCATTCTTCTTCTCTCAGGGTGCTTCTCAATATCCCTCCTCGCTCCTCTGTCCTACATCCTATGACCCGGAAAGCAATCAATTTCAACAGGGTATCTTGATTTATTATTATTCATTATAAATTTCTTTAATAAACAAACTTCAACAACATAAGGGCAGATCCTTTGAGCGCTGCTGATGACGCTGTGAAGTGACGCTCGAGTGATCAAGTATTCCAATGTATAAAAAAAGCTTTCATTCGATTCCTCCGTCCTCATTTTCTTTCCTTGCAGCCTCCCGTCACAACCTACAGTGGGAGGAGCTGAGGCGCTAGGAAAGGAAGCGAGGAAAGGAAACGAGGATGCACAAATAAGAAATGAGAAGCAACCTCAGTCTCTTTATCTTTAGGTTACCTGTAAATCCCCCCTTACCGAAGCTGAGCTTTGATTGATACAGTCTTTGCAAACTGATTATTTATTTCATTCGTTTAAAACTATCGTAAAACAGCTGTTTAGTTTAGTTCCACTTGCTAATCTCTTGAAGCGTCGCGCTGGGATTCGCGCGCGGCCACGCCTCGCGCTTCTGTTAACATAAATCCCGCTTGCTTTGATCGGTCATCTCAAACGTTTGCAAGCAGCTCAGATTATGAGGTCGGTTATCGCCGCGATATGCGAATCATTGCAGCACCAAATTAGAGTGTTAGGCAATTATTTCACAAAGTTCATTATACACTCAGAAAATTATAATAAAAAAACAGTGGTGCTGCGAGACTGGAGCATCCAACCCAGTGCCATGACAACACCGGCCCTCCTGGCCAATAAAACAGACTGGCCCACCGGGAATTCTCCCGGTGCTCCCGATTAGCCAATCCGGACCTGGCTTCAAATGAGAGATGTTTTACAAAGTAATTATATATCGCAAAAATGTACTAATGGCGATTAGCCAAATATAATAGTAAAGATGTACGCTCGTATGTGACAGTACATTGTTAGAACAGTAGCTGTTAGTATACTAACGGTAGGTATCTGTCATTAACGTAAGTACAAGCACAAGCACTGTGTGTAGGCCTAATCGATATCAAAGATACAGCTATTCATTTAGCTGACGCTATAAGTGAAAGCGACCAGCTGTATTTTTTAACTTACTGCAGTACACGTCCATAACACTAAAATATGTGATGTGAAAGATTACATGTCATTCTATTATTTTTGGCTGTAGAACTTGCATGATAAACAAGTAGGCTACAAAACGTTCCAAGTGGGACACATTATTCACATCATAGGCTACAATGTGCTTTTCATTGGTGTTATTGACGTTAGAAAAAGTTATTTTACCGTGGAATTGCGCCTAGTGCTTCCAATTTCGATGACCCACCTCCTCCATATGAGCTAACGTAACGTTACTTTGCACGAACATGCATAACTTTGTTCGACTGTCATGAATATTTGAAATGTCCATTTACATCAAGTACAAGTCAGCCAAACATAGATGAATCTTACCTGTCCAGAAATTCTTCTCCGTTTTCAGCCGTCTCCATCTTTCAAAGGCATCTCCGTTACAAAGTCCAAAATAAAACAAGGATCTGTATAGAAGTATTCCGGATTCATAACGAGTTTATGAGTTTATCAGTTTATCTGATTCGCAACGTTAGACTTTTCTTTTATCCGATTCTGACACGTTTGTAGATGCAGCTGTGGTAACTAGCAGAGCTGGCAACCCGGATGCCGCAACACTACTGACTTCGTGATTGGTAGATAGGTGGAGGGTGACGCATCAACACCAAAACACAACATGACAACATCAACATCAGTTGAGGGCTGCAACTTCACTTTTTAAATGACAATATCCTGGCCGGACTACTGTTGTCAGTGATATAAGTATTTGAAATGAACATGATTTCTTAATGTCTAGTGACATATCAGGGCCATTTTATGATTAATTTAAATACATTTCTTACATACAGCTCCTTTAATTAATAGATCCAGAAAAAAAATGTGCATCACATCATTGACCTAGTGACCATTTTTGGGTGAATTATCACTTTATACTGAACAACAACTGAGTGAGAGACCTTTCCTGGCAGGTGAAAATACCATTTTGCAAGACATTATAATTGTGGTAAATCGTTAATAGAAACATGCTGCATCGTTTTCTTTGTTAACAGCTGAGAATCCTGTAAATGGCATTGCTCTCTGCATTTTATTTAAGTAACACCTGTGTTTGTGCAAGCAGAGATAACTGCCAAGAAAGAACCAGAATGAAAGAGAAGGATAGAGGAAAAAAGTGCCTAGTTTCATGAAATTTTCAGTCTTGAAAATAAACTGTTATTACACATTTAAGATGTGTAACAGGGATACTGTAACATAAAGTGTTACCAAGTTTTTAAAAAAAAGTGAATCCATTGAGTGAATGGTTCAATAAATCGACTTAATAAGCACAACCGATTTGTTAAAAACAACAACCACTGATTCATTCAGTAGCAAAGCAAGTGACATTCCTGAAGGAATCAGTGTTTTTTTAATAAATCGGTTGAGAGAATGATTCAACAAATCACTCAAAATCTCAGAAAGATACTTTCATTCTGATTCCAAAAGGGCACACTCTGGTAGTTTGGTAGGTGCCAGGTGGGTTGTTTTATCAATAAGTACCCTATAGTGAAAAAAAACTATACCAAAATGTTTTTAAATTACATATCACTTGAGACTTACTGATATGAATATTATAATTAAACTTTATTTGGAGTACTTTTTTATTGCACAATGCACATTTCTTAATATTAAGCCTAAAATGTGTTTAATATCACTATAAGTAAGGATAGTATGATCTCCGTATGATATCATTCTTTAAATGAAATATATTTAAAGTGTACCTAAAGTATTCTTGCAATAGTTCCACTTTAGCACAATCAAGTATATTTAACGTATGTTTAGTTTGACCTCAGCACTATTTCTGGATAACTAAAGTACATTTAGTACAAAATTAGTTGTTACAATTTAGCAGGCTTAAAGTATACCAATGCAGACTTCAATTCAATTCACATTTATTTGTATAGAACTTTTGACAATACATATAGTTTCAAAGCAGCTTTACAGGAAATGGATGTGTCTACATTACAATTTAGAGAGGTATCTGAGTACAGAGGTGCTATCAGAGGTGACTGTCTAAGGTATGCATTTCAGAAAGGTGCATTTACAAATCATGCAGTTAGCTAACAATCTATTAAAGGCAGAAGACTATGAGCGCATTGAAGTAATGAATACATTTAGCTAAAGTCCTTGCAGACTTCAAAGGCCATGGCTCAGAAATCCGTGAAAGTCAGACCGAGCATTGTTAATTGGGACGGTCTAGTCTACGGAGGATTGTTCTTGTCACCAAGCAACTGTGACCGGTGCCATTGACAAGCGGCATTTACGTTGGTATTGAACTTTTGAAAGTTATATCGCCTATAACTGTCTGAAAACAAAACAGGGTTCTCAACCTGTCTAAATATTTTTGTCCATTTTAAGTACATAATAAAAGTATATAAACTTTCTATAAAATTACATATTAAGACATGTCAACATTTGAACAGCTTTAAAGTGCTTTTTTTAGAAACATTTGTATCGTTAGATATTCAAGTAAGTTGAAACTCAGCAATACTTGCATTTAAAAAGTGTAAGCTAGCATTTTCTCTAAAATAAATCCAAACGTCATTGGCGCACAATGAATCTTGAGATAAGCTGCGAAGGATCCACTCGTTCTTTCCTCCGGGGTCGAGAAAAAGAAGGACGCTATGTAGGCAGCATTCGAATGAAGCCTCTGACTAATTTAGGAACTAAAGTACTCCTGTACTAATTGTTATTTTATGATTGTTATGCTTCCATCTTCCATTAGCTCTCTTGCTGATTCATTCAACATGACAATCGTGGGCCCCCGCAGTTCTTCCGAGCAGATTCAATCACTCTTAACACAATCACACCACTTGAAAAACTGATAATCTGTAGAACCATCAAGATATTTTGGACTTTGCCTAGGATTGTCGAAAGGGGACAATTGGGCCCAATGTCGTCCCGATTATCTAGTAGTGTGTAGTGGCTTTAGGCCTTTACTGTCACCCCACTATGCACATTTGAGATCATTCTTTCAGCAGCCGCATTAAAGTCTCATGCGGAGAAAAATGGTAATTTTATCATTATGCAGATTGCTGTAACATTTCTAACCTTTTCTTTTGAAAATATCTTATGCATGATCATTGTGTTACAGAATCCATGTAGTGTGACTTTGCATACTGAACAGTAAGTGGATGTTATAACAGATGAGATTAGGGTCAGTGCACTTCTTTCAGGTGCTATTTGATTTTGAGAGCTTTTATCTAAAGTAATCCCTTTCGCACATAATCAGAGCATGTAATGTAGACTGATGAGACTTCATGAAGGTATGTTTATAAAAGCAATCCATACAGTACATTCAAGATACAGGAAAGATGCAGCCGTTAATCCCCTCTCACGTTGTATCTCTCCAGATTGGATATTTATTTCCTGCCTACTTAAAGGAGCATCTTTTAAACCTGAGCAGTTATCACACTTCCAGAGCGCAGTGGTATCAAAAGAGGTATCAATTGGTCTGCAGTCTGCCGCTGAGCTGGCTCCATCGTGAAGAGCTCTCCTTGTGAAGTGCTGACACAGTGCACCTGAGTATATAGGCACTTGATTGAGTCCAGCCATTATGTTATACACTCTCAAAGAAAGACCTCCATCCCACTAAGGACACAGCAGTAATGAGATAATTCACTGTCTGCTGTCATATTTTGTTCCAGCTGGACTGAATCGGGTATTAAAAGGAGTCTTTATAATGTAAATGAGAAGACTGTTTATTTCTTAAGAAAGACTTTAAAGGGACAGTTCATCCAAAAATGAAAATGATTGAATCTTTTGAACTCCATAGAGAACCATCTGAAGCCATCTGATCACTTTGTGTGGAGAAAAGACTGACATTTAAAGCTCCAGTAGGTAACTTTTGTAAACAAATATTTGTTAAAACTGTCATTATGTCCTGACAGTAGAATATGAGACGGATAATCTGTGAAAAAATCAAGCTCCTCTGGCTCCTCCCTGTGGTCCTATTGCCATTTGCAGAAATACACCGCTCCCGGTCAGAAACAACCAATCAGAGCCAGGAGGAATGTCTTAGCAGTGTCAATCACGCTCGTGTACGCGCTGATCACCCCTCTCTTGCACAGCGCGAGCGCGTACCGTCGTTCGTGACTCTCCTGTTCTAACTCGTTCATCCAAATGAACAAATCTTTTTTCGAGTCATTTCGTTCATTCAACGATCGAAATGACTCGAGAAAAGATTTGTTCATTTATTACGAGTGTTTTTCGGAGTCATTTCGTTCATTCAATGAACGAAATGAATCGAAAAAAGATTTGTTCATTTTGATGAACGAGTTCGAACAGGATCACGAACGTGCATCACATAACTGAGCAATGCGAGCATTTGTGCTTATAAAACTTAAAGTTTTTTATTTATTTTTGAAATGACCGATTGTTTAGCTAGATAAGACCCTTATTCAGCATCGGGTATCGTTTAAAGCCCTTTGAAGCTGCACTGAAACTGTCATTTGGTCCTTGAAACGTTTGTGTCCTATTGAAGTCCATTGGAGAAAAAGCCTGGAATGTTTTAATCAAAAACCTTAATTTCTTTTCGACTGAAGAAAGAAAGACATGGACATCTTGGATGACATGGGGGTGAGTAAATTATCAGCAAAAGTTTTTTTTAAAAGTGAACTAATCCTTTAACGTTATCTTGCTAGCTATTTATAACTTATAGAAAGAGTGCAACGTTATAAAGTTCACGGCAGGCTCCGCTCTGGGGAAGGAGCTGTGGAGGGAGGGCTGTAGCCAGCAGAGAGCAAGGGGGTTGGACCTGTAAGTTGTGCTTGTTCAAATTTTCAGCCTAAGTCAACATTTTCTCAAAACTCCCTACTGCAGCTTTAAAGGAATAGGGTTTTTATTTTACATATTTTTCAATGTAAGTACATAATACTTAAAGCCACTTAATATAAAGTGGGACCAAAGAAGAATGAAAAATGTTGGTAACCAAATACTGAGTTAAAAATGTTAAATTACCTCAAATAATGAGATAAAGTCATAATTATGATATGAATTCATTATTACATAAGTCGTAATTAACAAAGTTATGACAGCACTGTTGGTTCAATATAGGACTGAAATGATCCGGGAGAAAATGAAACATGACATTATTTAAAAAAAGCCAAATGATTGTGTTGTTATATGTTTTACTCAGTGAGAGTCTCACTGGGCTGTGATCTTGAGGAAATTTCTCTAGACATGTTTAGCACCTTGTACCATAAGAACCAGAGAGCAGGAGAGTGCATGTGATAATGGAATTCATGTGTTCCTTTGGTTTACCATTTCCACTTTGTTGGGGTGGTACTATGACAGGCGTACTGAAGTATTTAAACTGCCTTTCTCAAGTCCTTACTTCATCACTGCTGGGAACAACCCCCTGTTGCCACGGTGACAGATGTAGCGTAATGAAGTCAGCTTTGGTGTGGAGTTCTCATGTCTCCCTCCAGGCCTGATTCTGGTGACAGTGATGTCTCTAGCTGTATGCCAAAGCCTGCCTTGATGTTTACAGCCTACATAGGCATCACAGCATCCCAGCTGAAATTTAGAGCCTGCAGAAACTCATGCAACACAGTGCATCTTGAGCACTGGAGTCTTGAATTGCAATATATTAAAATAGGGCTAGATGTTAGAATGTTGCTAAGATAAAAATGTGATACTCTAATAGGCCTAAGCATAAAAATACATAGCACACAAAATATAGGGTAGGCCTGTTTGAATTAGTTTAAACTTCTTCCATAATTTTTCAGTACTGAATGTTAAGTATATACATTTTGTTTTGACGAATGGCAGATTGGATTATCTCCTGTTAGGACAAAAGAAGGAATCAAACCTTCTAAAATGAAAAACATAATAAAGACACCAAAGAATAAGATATAAGATATCTTTAACTTGTCATAGGATAGTGGTCCCCTTCTTCTGTTTTTTCAGATCTATCTTCACTTTGGGACAATGTCCATTTGTGTTGAGATTGCTTTGCTTTGTGACAGATGGCATAATTCATATTCAAAGACCCTGAATTTCGCTTTTTGATGGCTCTCTTTCTGTGCTTGCATAAATCCACACATAATCACCAGTTGACTCATATTTGCTTAGGGAGATCAATGTTTCATATCCGCATCAATCCTCCAGCTATTTCCTCTTAAGTAACAATTTTAGATGTCTTATGTAACAATTATGTCAAGATGTGGATTTCTAATCTATCATGGGGTCATTTGCATTTGTTAAATCTCTCTCTGTCGGTTTTGTTTTGTTGGTCTTTCACAGGGTCTGCTGCCTCTGTTTGCCCATCTGTTTTGGACAGTCAGAGAGACGCCTCTGGCGTCCTCATATGAAAGTCCTCAACGGAAGTCCTCCAGCGTTTGGTGCGGCCAGGCGGAAAGCTAACAAACATTACTCCTAATGCATTGTTCATCATTTGTGTTTGCTTGACTGCTCACTCTGTCATGAGTAAGAGGGGTCAACCAAATGAAAATACATACAAAACAAACTAAGAAAAAAGTTGGCCTTAAAGTGACAACATAGATAGTCAAGTACATTAACGTTTTCATTAGCATTTTATGCTTGGCAAATGCCTACATACTACAACAAGTAAGTTTAGCTAAAATACTTCAGCAGGTACTCGCAAAGATATATATTAAGTACTAAACCAAACCAAACAACACTTCGACTTTTGACAGTACGTATATTACAGACAAATATAGACCCCTGGAGTGATCAGAGTTTAAGTGCCTTGTTCAAGGGCACAACGGCGATGGCTCATAGATCACACCTTAAAGGGTCTAAACCTACAACCATTTGGTTAACAACCCAGATCTTTTCACCTGTAGTCTATAATATCACCCAATACAAGGACAGAAAGAAGCATTTGAGTAGTAGGGCTCTGTTACTCAAATACCCCCCCCCCCCCCCCCCAAACCCACCCCCACCCCCCACCAAACCACCCCCCACCCCCAGATTAATTGTTTTGGAGAACAAATACATTTTTTAGACTATTTTGCATATTGAAATGTTGTTTATGTTTAATGACTTTTAAATAAACCACGGCCATTTGCTCAGTGTTTATGTAACAGTGCAGCAGTCACAGAAACATATGCTGTAGTTTACTGACCCTGGAGGAGGAATGAACAACAGTGAACTGAGCATTAACACCATCTATTGTCATCTGATTCAGTTAAATCACCTAATGTCACTGCAAATATAAGCCACTTTGCTAAGTGTACTGTAAATGTAAGCTTTCAATTTCACTAGAAATTCTAAAGCATTGTCAAATTGACATATTGGCTGAATCTAAGCCACCCAACTGATCTGTACTAGTTTGTCCACATAGCATGACTGATTCGATATGTAAGAATCTTGTAATGCACCAAAATCCAACCTTTTGAAGTAAAAAGTTCACGTGCTCAATGTCACAAATGTGCTTATTTGATTAGTGACCTAGAAACAGTGTTGACTATTTCTTCTTCATTTATGTGCATAGAATAAAAATTGTCCATCTTAATGGTAGCAGCCAATTAAAGATTTAAGATGGAAAGGGAGAGATTAGGATGCAATTAGGCATGATTACTTTAGCATTGTTTTGTGGAATGCATAGGCTGTGAAATGACCAACTGCTCTGTCAGTTAAAAATCCATCCAAACCCTGTTTGGTTACAGACACTGATCTGCAGCTGTGGAGAACTGGAAAACAACAGGCTAGGAAACACATCCAGTAAATGTGATCACTCTCTCCCTCATAACCAATTCTCCATCCCTTCATCTCTCCATTAATTTCACGTTTGAAGAAATGCTCTCTTTCTCTGTCCAACAGCACTTCGCTTTTCCTTTCAACACTTTCCCTTTACTTGTTTAAAAAAGTGGCCTAAACAAAATCGCTGAACTTTTTTTGTTCTTCCTTCCTGAAAACATGTTAACTCCTGGTTAAACATCTGGTAACTTAACTTCTGGTTTTCCAGCCTGGCCCAGCTGGTCTACTGTAGTTTGGAGCTTCTCCAATGGTGTGCAGGCCTTTTCTGAAAGGACTGTTACAACAGGTCAATCAATGTTGAATATAAACAGTGAAATGCAACTAACTAATGTCCAAACACCAATGTGTTTTGATATCCTAACTATGCATGATTAAATGGTTAGGACCTAGTTGCAGTTTTACTGTTTATATTCAGCAGTGATTTAAGCAGCCAACTTTTTTTATTGACTTGATCAAATAATTTTAATATTTTTGTGCATAATAACACTTAATAATAATAATATGGATAATACGACAGAATGTGAGCGGGGGGAGTGGTAATGGGTTGGACTAGTAATGGTCCTCCTCATCTATAGCCTTAAACATCAAATAGACACAAAGTGACGTGATTGTGAAAGTTTCTAAACAAATGCTATATTATGAATCCCTCAAGTTCAACAAGGAAGTCAATAAAAGGTATGTGTTCTTAGTTTTACATTGCATTGTGAGCATGATAGATTGCTCAAACAGAGAGAACTGTTCTGAATTGTCTATGGAATCTGTTGGCATTGGTCCTGTTCTGCACCTGTATATTATTTAGTTTTCTATGAAAACTACTGGCTGGACAGAAATTTTTGCTGCTGTGCCGCATCTCGTGTTTTGCCTGCTGGTCTTTAGCCCTTGCTAAGCTGGTTTATTTGGTTAACCGTCTTGGCTACAAATCTAACCACGGGCCAAAAAAGTTTAGAAAGCTTAGAAATCAAACTAATCAATTTCTAGTGCTAGGAATTTCAAAATAAAATAAACATGCTTCAGGTTTCAATAGGGTCATTGATCATGTTGTTATTCTCTAAAACATCCACCCAATAACCCCATCAAGCATTGAGTTTCTCCTGTTTATGAATAGAGAGATGATTTAATGAAGAACTACAGGGTTGTTTCTTTGAAGGCTGGGAGAAAATTGAGTTTGAGTTCGATAAATATACCAAAAAAAGTGAACAGACTGCAGAATCCTGCAGCCAGATATCCATAGCCCATTTGCAGCCCGGAAATTTCACCCCATTTCCAACAGAGCTCACTTTGGTCTAAAAAGCTGTAGTTGATGGAGTGAGAGAAAATAAAATTCAATCCATCTCGAATATTCCCCATTTGTGTGTCGGCTTCACTTCCCAATCCATCCTAATGCAATAACACCCGAGTCAGAGAGGATGCAGGGTCCGTCTGCAGTCAGAGTGGAATAAGACTCATAGCACTATTCATCTTTGTTTATGATTCAGAATGTTTACTTGCTCTGGTTCCCCACCCCTTCCTGGTTATTGATGCCTTTTCACCAGAGCATGATGGGAAAGCTTTTGGCTGAGTGTGGTGTCAGATCAACTGTCTATGACATCTGCACAGACTCTCTTACAGTGAGTGCATCCCGCTGTCCTTCTGACAATAGTGCGAAAGAGTTTTCCAGGCGAAAAGCGGGACGTAAGAGAGCGATAGGTGAAGTTGCAGAGCGAGGTCATGCTTTCTTCTTTTCTTCCTCTGTCTATCTTTAAATCTGGCTCGGCTCAGTGAGATTGGAGTGTGGTGGTGATTGGCATCATTCTGTCAGATCCATGTCTTTAAATGTCTGTGTGTTGCCTTTCAGCTTGTTTTTATGCTATTTTGGAGAAAAACTGTATCCATCATTATACAAATAAGAACTTCCTCATTGATAAGACATCAGAAACGGATTGTATGGGCAGAATAGTTTGTTTCAGGGTCCAAAATGAACGCATTAATGCCCAGATTTGACAGATTATTAAGACATCTCTATTTTCAATTTATTTTTCATGAAAGATGTATTTTTCTAAGTGTGGCAGCTTTAGTTTTCATGTTTTACGGGGAGTTTCCATAGACAATGATTTTTATGCTGGACAAACTGTATATTTATCCCTCTAACTCTAACCTAATAATCAAACTTTCTGCATTTTTACATTTTCAAAAAACTTAAATTGGTAGGATTTATAAGCTGTTTTCCTCATGACCAAAACATATCCCCACAAGGTAAAGGATTTCAGATATTGCCATCTTTGTGAGTACATTTGTCCCCATTACGCAGGGTTTGCCTGAACCACCCATCAGTTCATATATGCCACTGGGAAATGAGACAAAAAATTCATTTTGGACCCTGTTCGAGGCTGAAATGTATTTATTTGGTGTCTGATTGATACAGGACTTGTTTTAAGGCAGGTTTATTTTATTTTATTTAATTTAAATGGCTGATGCAGTTTCAGTTGACTTCATAATCAATGGTTAGATTTTATTTGTCAAGAGAGTAACAGTGTTACTGTGTGCTGTTTAGAGAGAGTTTTTCACATTATTGAACTTGACTGTAGACCAAAAGCACTTGTGCTTTGATCTAAAAGCAGTTTGCTAAATCATACACCCAGTGTTACTCAGCAGCTCAGCAATACAAGAATTTGGAAGTCTTTATCATCATTTGTCTTTATACATGTATTGCTGTAATTACTTTATGTATAAAAGTCTAGATTGTGGTGAAATTACCAGGTGAAACTGTATTTTGAATAATTTTAATAAAAAATAATTTTTTGTGTTTTTATGACACCGGAATTATAGAGCTCTTTTTCACATTATTTGCAGCCAAAAGGGGAAGTCACTATAGTAACATATAAAATGTGCATTTAATATTTGGGTAAACTGTGCCATTACGTAATACGTGGCCCATCGCAGAGCTAATGCATGACGAGCATTTTTTTGTTTAATAAGTATATGAATGTTTTTTTATTTTTTTATTAGAAAATGACAGATCGTTTAAGACCCTTGTTCCTCGGTTGGGATCGTGTCGAGCCCTTTTAAGCTGCATTGAAACTGCAATTTGGACCTTCAAACTGTTGTACCCCATTGAAGTCCACTATATGGAGAAAAATCCTGGAATATTTCCTCTAAAACCTTTATTCTTTTTGACAGAAGAAAGAAAGACATGAACATCTTGGATGATGTTGGGGTGAGTAAATGATCAGGACATTTTAATTCTGAAGTGAACTAATCCTTCAATATTAAACAAAATAATTTATTTTATTTGATTCATTCACATCCCCTAACTCCTCCTATGTATTCTGGTTAGGTAAATTCTTCGAATGTAGATAAAATTAGCAGGAAATCACTTTAAATTGGATAGGCCTACTTTGTATCCAGCGTCCAAAAGGACAGTGTGTAAGCTACACATAAAATAGAATAAACCACCTGATTTTTATCAAATAATTGGACAGACAGCAGTAAAACAGTGAAGGGGTATGTTTGGGTTGGTAGCGGGTTTTACAGTTTCTCGTGGGACTGACTGTGCTTTCAGTGCTGTGCCGCTGCAGTCACCCCTATTTGACCACCTTTGTCAAGCATAGCGCCGGATGAACAGGGGAGAATGCATGTAAAAAGCGAAAGGGGAGCGAGGGAGGCTGGATGCAGTCTGATTGACACCTCCATCTAGCCCAGGGTGTTCAAAGGGAATGCATTAGCCTGGCCCTTCTCAGTTAGGGGGCATTGCTACATCGATACAGATAACAGCTCTCTGATTCACTAGCCAAAAGTAAAAAGCACTGTGGAAAATGTTCCAGCGATTTGGTGTTTGTATGTGACTATATACAAATGACACGGTATTAAAGAGAAACCAAGCGCTGATTCTCTATCTATGGACTCTGCCACATCAGGCCGACCTCAATATGTCCCAAATCCTTTGATAAAAATATTCCTTTTCCAACACACGCCGGTGATTCCTTCGAGATATGCTATTTATGCTGTATGTTTTAAAACGTACTTTCTCTGACATGTTTTAGCATTGCGTCACGTTCTCATGAAATATTAGTAGGGCTATGTGCAATGTTTGTGTGAATGTTGTTGCAATGTGGATGAAGACGCTTTTGATTGTCGAACACACTTGGTGGTTGGTTCTGAAGCCTTTCAAAAGATAAATAAAGAGCGTTTGGCACCAAAGTGCGATCCCACTTTCAGCTTTTTTGGGGCATCTGAATCTCTTTCACTGCCTTGTGAATGTCTGAAGAGACACATTCTGTAGGCTATCTGTGAATATGCTATGCAGATAATGTTAATCGAATCCCACAGCAGCACTTTCCTTCTCCCTTACACAAATAAAAACAAAACATTCTGTTGATTTAATGGGCTTGCTGTTCCTTTTCAAACTCTTCTGTGGAAAATGTATGTATAAATGAAATAAATGAATTGCGGCCGCTGATAGCACTGCTAATTTGCATACACTGTCTGCATGGTTGTAACTGATTCACTAAAGGAATTATGCAAATCAGATAACAGCGCAAAAAAATCTGTACTGAACGCAATTTGCATGCCGCGTTTACTCATCTTGCAGGTCGATTCTGAGTGTTAAAGGGTTAGTTCACCCAAAAATGAAAATGATGTCATTAATGACTCACCCTCATGTTGCTCCAAGCCCGTAAGACCTCCGTTCATCTTCAGAACACAGTTTAAGATATTTTAGATTTAGTCCGAGAGCTTTCTGTCCCTCCATTGAAAATGTATGAACGGTATACTGTCCTTGTCCAGAAAGGAAATAAAGACATCATCAAAGTAGTCCATGTGACATCAGTGGGTTAGTTAGAATTTTTTGAAGCATCGGAAATACATTTTGGTCCAAAAATAACAAAAACTATGGATTTATTCAGCATTGTATTGTCTTCCGGTTCTTTTGGGGATCCGCGTTGACGTAAGACGGTGCTGACGTGTATCGGGTGCGTCCGTTAATTCGGGTTCAAATAAATATGGCTGGGCAAAAAAATGCAAGTCTTCCTCTGTGTGGAAATCCTTAGACATGTTTGTGAAGATTGTTTTGTTTCCAGCGTGCGTCTCCCTCAGACTGTAAACGAAGCTCGGGCGCACCAGACCCACGGCAGCAGCGTCTTACGTCAGCTGCGTCACTGAACGCGGATCTACAAACGAACCGGAAGGCAATACAATGCTGAATAAAGTCCTAGTTTTTGTTATTTTTGGACCAAAATGTATTTCCGATGCTTAAAAACATTCTATCAAACCCACTGATGTCACATGGACTACTTTGATTATGTCTTTATTTCCTTTCTGGACAAGGACAGTATACCGTTCATACATTTTCAATGGAGGGACAGAAAGCTCTGGGACTAAATCTAAAATATCTTAAACTGTGTTCTGAAAATGAATGGAGGTCTTACGGGCTTGGAGCGACATGAGGGTGAGTCATTAATGACATCATTTTCATTTTTGGGTGAACTAACCCTTGAAGTTGTGGAAGATGCAGAAAACTTAGGCATAATCTTTTTTTGTAAATATTTTAACCAAAGTTCTTCACTGCTTATTAATGTTTGAAAAACCTCTGTCCGTTAAATCAGCAGTGAGTCAGTGTGACCAAAATCCTACAACAGGAAATAACATCAAAGAAAGGCCCTATGTATTCACAAATGCATTTAAAGGTCAGTAAAACTTTTTTTAAATTCAAATAATTTGACATTTACTTTTTCTTGTTGACCCCACCACATTACATTTTTAGACTCTTGTTGAAAATAGTAGCTTATAGGTTTTCAAAACCATTAAACCAACATTAATAGAAAAGTATGCTGAAATAGTAGCTCTGTTGTAAATTTGCCACCAAATGTCATTTTTACGGTTCTGTGCAACATATCACATTCTGTAGATTTAGCCAGATCGTGTTCTTTATAAAGTCCCATTCTGGTAGAGATGAAATAGCAAGGGCGCATTGATCAAACACGTTGTTTTCCTACTCCACCTTTGCACCTGTTTAGCATTTTAATGAAAGACATCAGGCCGTCCTCAACACGGTCCTATCTCTCAACAGTACTTCAAATAAAAGAGAATAATTTCCCAATATCTATGCATGGGTGCCTAACCTTTTCACTCTTTATTTCACGTATTTGATCCTTTAGTGCCTCTGTTATACTATAAATTGTATGTGCCACAATTGTAACCTCCTCCACCTCATACATATAGGTAAAGGGCTACAAAAAATACAGGGGTTCTACCTATTGAAATGTGTCTGTTACAAATCACACCAGAATCTTCAGTATGAGGGAACCATCAGACTTATTTTATAATGCTTAATTACAAAGTGAACAATAAATAAAAACCCATAAAAAGTAACCATATGAATTAACAAAACATTGAAAACAAACCAAAAGAAAATAACAAAATAAACTTTGACAATCATAAGCAACTTGCTTCAATCTCAGATGGACAAATAGCAGTTTCAAACATCATTTAGACAATCGCATTAATGCATGACTTATCTGTTAGAGTCCAAAGGTGCATGAAAGAAATAGGCCAAGTCTCGAATGGAAATAGTCAGATAAGCCTGAGGTCCAAGCAACTGCACTAGAATAAATCCAATCCAAAATGGTGGATGAAAAAAAATCAGTATCCACTTTTCTCCATAGTCCTTTCAGGCATTTTTTCGAGTATCCACCTTTCTCATTCATGCAGGTGTTTTCTACAGACTCCAAACAAAGAGCATATTAATCAAAATAAATTCACTTAGCATTGAACACAGATGATTAAAAGAGGTAAATAAAATAAAAAAAAAACAGTTAAATCACCATCCCCTCACCAGTGTGTTACCTCTTTCCTCTTCTCTCCCTCTCTTTTTAAAGAAACCATGTCCTAATGACAACATTCTCCCCGGTGACCCCTAGTGGCCGGGATGACAATTAAACCCTCGAATAGTGGAACTGTTACACAATGCTTATTATCACAAAATGTTTAGATATGGTTCATGTCATATTTGCTAATGCTGCATTATTTCATATTAATTTTTGCGATCTTAAACATTTCCAAGCAACAATATTATTAAATGGTTCAGTATTCTGTGTTAGGGGAGTCTGGAGAGAGTTACACTATCCTTTTAACCATTTAGAATTGAACTACTGGATGAAATCTCTATCATACATGACTGATGTGCTTGTTTGAGTTTGAGTTATGAGTCTTTTTGCAGTCATGTTAAAATGGATTTTAAATCTGAATCAACAGCATTTATGTTATTTTAGTAATATCTGTATACCAGTACAATATTTATTAATATTTTCAATTGGCCTTTATTTTTATATTTTCAGTTTTCATTTGAATTTTAGTTTTAGTAAATTTATGTTTTTCCCTAAATTATTCTATATAGCTTAATTTCTTTTTTCAGTTTTATTTTTAGTCATTTTATTACTTCAACTTAAGCTTATATCAGTTAGTCAAGTTTTTCATCTGATATTTATATTTTATTTTATTTCAGCTTTTTTCAATTCACCACTTTAAAAGTTTAGTTTTAGTTTATGTTAACAATACTGATAAGCAGTTCCCTTTCGTTGTCACTCCGAGTTACGTCGGATGACGACGAATGGGGTTTCGCTTAGAAAGCCTATCAACTTCGAGTATTACAAAACGAGCCAATGGCAAAGAAATGCCATGGGTCTGCGGAATTTGCATGGCGTAACTCCGCCCCACCTCGTGGGTATAAAAGGAGGAAGCCGGCAGCAAGCAGATATGTTTTCGCTTCGGAGCCAAGTGTATTCTTCTCTCCACAAGCCATCTCTGAATTGTCAGCTTTACAAACGAGTACCTCGAGTGTTGGTGTGACGGCGATCTACGGCGAGAGCGTGCTCCTGCTGATCTGTTGCAGTGGTCTGCCAGTCGGTGCGTTTCTCCCCGGGTGCTTCAACACTTGAGTTTTCTCTCACTAAAAGAGCTTACACGTGGCACGTCTTTTTAAAGATGTCTCGCCCGTGTACTTCTGGTTGCGGCAGATTGGTATCGGACTCTGATGGGCACGAGCGTTGCATAGTATGTTTGGGCATTGATCATGCTAGAGCAGCGCTCGTGGATGACTCATGTTCTCTCTGTGGGAACATGACCATCGCGTCATTACGGTCGAGACTCCGTGAACTCGCAAGAGTGAGAGTCCCCTCATCCACCCCCCGTCCTGCGGCTGGTGGCCAGGGTGATCTGAGGGTTACGGTCTGGAACAAGGCGCCGACCCCAGCCCCCCTCTTCAATGACGGTGCCCGCTAGTGAACTGCTGATTCCCGCGGGTCTACCCTCTGGTGGCCCGCGGGCTTCAGTTGAAGCTACAGAGGAAGATGCCATGTCTGTTGCAGCATCACTAGGCGGGTTTGACTCTTCTGGAAGTGAGGGCTCGTCACAGCTGCCACCTTCCGGTGTGCATACGGCTGTGCTCGAGTCTGATCCGGAGATGACGGCCATGCTTTCCCGGGCAGCCGCGAGCATCGGACTTGAGTGGAGGCCTCCACCCTGTCCTGAGCGCTCGCGGCTGGATGATTGGTTTTTGGGTAAGGCCGCCGACCCTCGTCCTCGGCAAACCCCAATACCTTTCTTCCCGGATGTGCATGATGAGATCTCGAAGTCCTGGAAGACCCCCCTGTCTTCTCGGGACCGCTCGCTGGTCTCATCCGCCTTTCCTCCCCTCGATGAGGCAGCTGCCCGTGGGTACACTGGGCTTCCCCCGGTTGAACGCTCTGTTGCCATGCAACTATGTCCTCAGAGTGCTTCTTCTCGGGGCGAGCCTAAGCACCCATCCAAAGCCTGTAGATTTTCGTCGACCCTGGTGGCGAAGTCTTACAGAGCGGCGGGACAGGCGGCTGCTTCACTGCATGCTATGGCCACTCTGCAGGTCTACCAGGCCCAGATGCTCAGAGACATGCACGAGGGTAGGACAAACCCAGGGCTCTTTGATGAGCTGCGCGCCGCGACCGACCTTGCTCTCCGGGCGACGAAGGTTACCGCGCGCTCCCTGGGTTTGGTGATGTCCACAGCTGTGGTCCAGGAGCGACATCTGTGGCTGAACCTGGCTGACATGCGGGACGCTGAGCGGACCCGTCTGCTTAACGCCCCCTTGTCCCAGGCCGGCCTCTTCGGCGGTGCAGTTGAAGACTTTGCCCAACAGTTTTCAACTGCCCAGAAACAGACCGAGGCCATCAAACACATTCTGCCCCGCCGGCCCGCTGCTGCCTCCACCTTGCCGGCCGGGCAGACGCCTCGACCTGTTTCCCGCCGAGGGCGCCCTCCTGCGGCTCCCGCCCCTCCCGCCCGGACCACGCAGCAGCCTCCACCCAGGGCCGGTCGCGGAGGAAGCCGTAAGAAGGCGCCACAGCCCTCTCCTGCCCCGCCCCCCGCTAAACGCCGGGCCAAGCGGCGCTCCTGAGACGGGCTGCTCAGGGATGATGATTGTTTCTCAGGAGGTGGTAGCAGAACCACTCCTTCCCCCGGTGGAGGGCCGGGGGAGAATCTTTTGTTCTCCACTCCCCGCTGCTCACCCACGGGTGGGCAGCACCCTAATGTGGTTAAAGACAGAAACAATCCCCTCTTCCCTGAGCTCACAGAGTTCTCGGGCGACACAGAGCGCCGCCCACAAGCCGTGCTCTCCTCGCCCCCCTCTGTCCCAGAGGCGGTTGACACGGCGTGCCGTCCACGGACCGCTTCGCCCCTGTCCCCCTCTGTCGCCAGACCCCTGGCAGAGCAGGGCCCCGCGGGACGACCAGCCTGGTCCTCCCCTGGCCCCCTCTGCCAGGGTGCGGTTGCTAACTGTGCCCCCTCTCCGGGCCGCTATGCCGTCCACATCTGGGCCAGTTACTCCGCCTCGCTGCCCCTCCGGGGGGACGCCTGTGGCTCGCATGATCCCGTTGGTTCAGTTCCTGGGAGCCTGGCTAGAGCTTCCCCGTCTGTCCCACTGGATCGCGCGTACCGTCAGGCTCGGCTATGCGATTCAGTTCGCACGGTCTCCTCCCCGCTTCAGGGGAGTCCGCTCCACTTTGGTCGGTGGCAATGCCCCTATCATGAGAGCAGAGATTGCCACCCTGCTGGCGAAGGGTGCAATCGAGACTGTCCCTCCAGCCGAGATGAGGTCCGGCTTCTACAGCCCCTACTTCATTGTCCCCAAGAAAACCGGTGGGTTACGGCCAATCCTGGACTTGCGCGTGCTGAACCGCTCCCTTCACCGGATGCCGTTCAAGATGCTCACCGCCAAACGCGTTTTCGAATGCATACGGCCCCAGGATTGGTTTGCAGCGATCGACCTGAAGGACGCCTACTTTCATGTCTCCATTCTTCCTCGACACAGACCGTTCCTCCGGTTTGCTTTCGAGGGGCAGGCATACCAGTACGCGGTTCTCCCTTTCGGGCTAGCCCTGTCTCCTCGCATCTTCACGAAGGTCGTCGAGGCGGCCCTTGTTCCCCTTCGAGAGCAAGGGGTTCGCATCCTGAGTTATATCGACGACTGGCTGATCCTAGCTCACTCTCGAGATCAGGTTTGCGAACACAGGGACCTAGTGCTCCGGCACCTAGCCCGTCTGGGCCTTCGGGTCAACTGGGAGAAGAGCAAACTTTGCCCCGTGCAGAGGATCTCTTTTCTCGGTATGGACATCGACTCGGTCGCCATGTCCGCGCAGCTTACGAGCGAGCGCGCGCAGTCACTGCTGACTTGCCTAAGACAATTCGAGGGCAAGAGTGCGGTTCCACTGAAACTTTTTCAGAGGCTCCTGGGGCATATGGCATCTGCAGCCGCGGTCACGCCGCTCGGATTGCTTCATATGAGACCGCTTCAGCTTTGGCTTCGCGACCGAGTCCCGAGGTGGGCATGGCAACACGGCACGTTCCGAGTACCAGTTACTCCGACCTGCCGTCAGTTCTTCACCCCGTGGTCGAACCTCGATTTTCTCAGGGCCGGTGTCCCCCTGGCACGAGCTTCCCGGCATGTTGTTGTCTCAACAGATGCCTCCACCACGGGCTGGGGCGCCATGTGCAATGGACATGCTGCTGCGGGCTCCTGGACAGGACCCCAGCGGCTGTGGCATGTCAATTGCCTCGAGTTGTTGACAGTACGCCTTGCCCTGCACCGCTTCCGGGCGTTGCTCAGGGGTCAACACGTACTAGTCCGCTCAGACAATACCGCCACTGTAGCGTACATCAACCATCAAGGTGGTCTACGCTCCCGCCGTATGTCACAACTCGCTCGCCAACTCCTCCTATGGAGTCAGAAGCATCTGAGGTCGCTTCGAGCCATCTTCATTCCCGGAGCGCTGAACTGTGCAGCCGACGAGCTCTCACGGCTTCAGCCCCTCCCTGGAGAATGGCGACTCCATCCCCAGTCGGTTCAGCTGATTTGGGACCAGTTCGGGGACGCGCAGATAGATCTGTTTGCCTCTCACGACTCGACCCATTGCGCCCAGTTCTATTCCCTGACCGAGGGCACGCTCGGCACGGATGCTCTGGCGCACAGCTGGCCGCAGGGCCGCAAGTATGCTTTTCCCCCAGTGAGCCTTCTTGCGCACACTTTGCGCAAGGTCAGGGAGGACGAGGAGCAGGTCATTCTGGTTGCCCCTTACTGGCCCAACCGGACCTGGTTCCCAGAACTAGTACTCCTCGCGACAGCACCTCCCTGGCCGATCCCTCTGAGGAAGAACCTTCTTTCTCAGGGACGGGGCACCCTATGGCACCCTCGTCCTGATCTTTGGAACCTCCACGTGTGGCTCCTGGATGGGACGAGGCAGGTTTGAGTACCCTACCACCAGCGGTGGTGGCTACCATCACTTCCGCTAGAGCGTCGTCCACGAGACACGTCTATGCGTTGAAGTGGAACCTCTTCGTCAACTGGTGCTCTTCTCACCGAGAAGACCCCCGGAGATGCTCGATCAGTGTTTTGCTTTCCTTCCTTCAACAGGGGCTGGAGCGAAGGCTGTCTCCCTCCACCCTGAAGGTCTATGTTGCCGCCATTGCCGCACATCATGACCTCATCGAAGGTAAGTCGGTAGGGAAGCACGACCTGATCATCAGGTTCCTGAGAGGAGCGAGGAGACTAAATCCTCCTCGTCCTCCTCTCGTTCCCTCTTGGGACCTCTCAGTGGTTCTAACTGCCCTGAAGAGTGCTCCCTTTGAGCCCCTGCAATCAGTCGAGCTTAAGTTCCTGTCTATGAAGACAGCGCTCCTGGTTGCACTGGCCTCCATCAAGAGGGTTGGGGACCTGCACGCATTCTCCGTTGACGAAGCGTGCCTGGAATTTGGGCCGGCTTCCTCTCACGTGATCCTGAGACCCCGGCCTGGATATGTGCCCAAGGTTCCTACCACTCCCTTTCGGGACCAGGTGGTGAACCTGCAAGCGCTGCCCTCGGAGGAGGCAGACCCAGCCTTGGCACTGCTCTGTCCAGTACGCGCTCTCCGCGCCTATGTAGACAGAACGCTGTGTTTCAGGACCTCAGACCAGCTCTTTGTCTGTTATGGTGGGAAGCTGAAGGGAAAGGCTCTCTCCAAGCAAAGGTTGTCTCACTGGATAGTGGACACCATTGCCTTGGCTTACCAGCAGCAAGGTCGACCGTGCCCCCTTGGTGTGACTGCCCACTCCACCCGGAGTGTGGCGTCCTCTTGGGCTCTAGCGCATGGCGCCTCGCTAACAGACATCTGCAGAGCTGCAGGCTGGGCGACACCTAACACATTCGCCAGATTCTATAATCTCCGAGTGGAGCCTGTGTCCTCTCGTGTACTCGCTTCAACCAGCTAGTACCGGACCCGCTCAGGTGTCTTCGCTTGCTCGTCATTCCACTCCACGGAGTGGATACGTGCGATACTTTCCTCAGGTGAGCTACTCCGAAAGCCCTGAGCTCCTCCAGCACTCCTGACGTCGGCGCCAGTGTCTATTGCCTGTGCGTCGGCTAGGTGCCTCCCGTGTGCATGGTCCCTCCTCTGAGCGACCCCCACATGTGTATTTCCACTGTAAGCCTCTCTGAGCGTGTGTCTTTCCCTTGGCAAGCCACCTTGCCACCCCTGGGGTTGAAATATTCCACCTGCGGCTGGACACCCCAGTGTTTCCCATATGCTTCCTTCGGGTCATATGTGTATTCTCTAAGTCCCCCCCCTCCGGGCTGGCATTAATTGCATACTTCCCCTAAGCTTGGGATATGCTTCCCAGTGTACCTTGGTATTCCTGTGTTATATGGAGTCCTTTGTCCAGGCTGACAGGGATCTCGATTTACGCAGGGCACTGGAAGACAGCTGAGAAGGTGGCGTGATTAGACTGGTAACCCCATTCGTCGTCATCCGACGTAACTCGGAGTGACAACGAAAGGGAACGTCTACGGTTACGTATGTAACCCTCGTTCCCTGAGTAGGGAACGGAGACGTTACGTCTGCCTGCCACTTTCCGCTGTACCGCGGGGATCGCCTGAGCTCAGTCTTGGCTCCTCAGCGAAGAAACATATCTGCTTGCTGCCGGCTTCCTCCTTTTATACCCACGAGGTGGGGCGGAGTTACGCCATGCAAATTCCGCAGACCCATGGCATTTCTTTGCCATTGGCTCGTTTTGTAATACTCGAAGTTGATAGGCTTTCTAAGCGAAACCCCATTCGTCGTCATCCGACGTAACGTCTCCGTTCCCTACTCAGGGAACGAGGGTTACATACGTAACCGTAGACGATTCTCTTGCTGTATAATATACACTCACCTAAAGGATTATTAGGAACACCTGTTCAATTTCTCATTAATGCAATTATCTAATCAACCAATCACATGGCAGCTGCTTCAATGCATTTAGGGGTGTGGTCCTGGTCAAGACAATCTCCTGAACTCCAAACTGAATGTCAGAATGGGAAAGAAAGGTGATTTAAGCAATTTTGAGCGTGGCATGGTTGTTGGTGCCAGACGGGCCGGTCTGAGTATTTCACAATCTGCTCAGTTACTGGGATTTTCATGCACAACCATTTCTAGGGTTTACAAAGAATGGTGTGAAAAGGGAAAAACATCCAGAATGTGGCAGTCCTGTGGGCAAAAATGCCTTGTTGATGCTAGAGGTCAGAGGAGAATGGGCCGACTGATTCTAGCTGATAGAAGAGCAACTTTGACTGAAATAACCACTCGTTACAACCGAGGTGTGCAGCAAAGCATTTGTGAAGCCACAACACGCACAACCTTGAGGCGGATGGGCTACAACAGCAGAAGACCCCACCGGGTGCCACTCATCTCCACTACAAATAGGAAAAAGAGGCTACAATTGGCAAGAGCTCACCAAAATTGGACAGTTGAAGACTGTAAAAATGTTGCCTTGTCTGATGAGTCTCGATTTCTGTTGAGACATTCAGATGGTAGAGTCAGAATTTGGCGTAAACAGAATGAGAACGTGGATCCATCATGCCTTGTTACCACTGTGCAGGCTGGTGGTGCTGGTGTAATGGTGTGGGGGATGTTTTCTTGGCACACTTTAGGCCCCTTAGTGCCAATTGGGCATTGTTTAAATGCCACGGCCTACCTGAGCATTGTTTCCGACCATGTCCATCCCTTTATGGCCACCATGTACCCATCCTCTGATGGCTACTTCCAGCAGGATAATGCACCATGTCACAAAGCCCGAATCATTTCAAATTGGTTTCTTGAACATGACAATGAGTTCACTGTACTAAAATGGCCCCCACAGTCACCAGATCTCAACCCAATAGAGCATCTTTGGGATGTGTTGGAACGGGAGCTTCGTGCCCTGGATGTGCATCCCACAAATCTCCATCAACTGCAAGATGCTATCCTATCAATATGGGCCAACATTTCTAAAGAAAGCTTTCAGCACCTTGTTGAATCAATGCCACGTAGAATTAAGGCAGTTCTGAAGGCGAAAGGGGGTCAAACACAGTATTAGTATGGTGTTCCTAATAATCCTTTAGGTGAGTGTATATATAAAGTGAAATTTGTTTCTGTGATGCAAAGCTGATATATATATATTAGCCTATGTAAAAATAGAAAACCATTATTTTAAATTGTAGTAGTATTTTGGAATATTACTGTTTTTCTGTATGGAAATATTTTATGTTGGGAAATGTAATGTTTCCAAACTTTTGGCAGATATTGTTTTTTTTTAAGAAGTTTCTTATGCTCATCAAGCCTCATCAAGCATATATGTGTGTGTGTGTGTGTGTGTGTGTGTGTGTGTGTGTGTGTGTGTGTGTGTGTGTATGTGTGTGCGTGAGTGTGTGTGTGTATGTGTGTGTGCCATGCTGATCAAAGTAAGAGGGTTGTAACACTACTGTACTTCTAAACTCATTAAGATTTATAAAGTGTATTACAGAACAGTATAGTGCAGTAGGCTATATTTGCTTTATGCATTTGTTCTGTATTTGTTACCAATATATTTTGAATTAAAATGTGTAGTTAAGTTGATGGCATAATAATTATTCTAAACGATACATTTGTTTTACTGTTTAAACCAATTTACATAATTAAAACCATTAGTGTTGTGCCCTACAGCACTGTTGGTATTGACATTATTTCACACCATTTCACAAGTTCACTCTTACATATAATTAGATAGAGTAAAGGTTATGCGTATTTGGCGTGCTGTCCGGGAGCAGGGCTCTGAGCTCGGAAATTGGCCCAAACCCAGAGTACTCCCCCCGGATGTGATGGGAATAGTTAGAACTAAGTGAGGAGATGTTAAACTGTCAACGAGCAGAAGTAAGTCAGCTGAATATAGCTCTTATCGTCAATTGAGTTGATTAACTGAATGCGCTTCTCTCGTGTTAATTATCCTAATTATCTGAACATGCTCCTCCTGAACTTTGTTAATAAACATAATTTAGGGTGAAAGCTTATTTCTAAACTAATTTGCAGCACAGAAATATGGGAATCCAAGATTCCAAAGTGGACAAAAATAACAGCTACAGAGTTGAAACAAGATGTTTCACTATATTCCCCTGTCTCCCCTACCTGCAACACTTTATTTCTTTGCTTCTCAATTGATTCCTTTAAAACTTCAAACAACGGAAGTCATGACCCGGTGCAGGAAGCAAAAACAAACGACACCGTTTCAGATGACAGAGATTTATTACTTGCATAT
Organism: Siphateles boraxobius; assembly: GCF_051911475.1. Classification (NCBI taxonomy): domain Eukaryota; kingdom Metazoa; phylum Chordata; class Actinopteri; order Cypriniformes; family Leuciscidae; genus Siphateles; species Siphateles boraxobius. The sequence continues at coordinate 10,461,189 of NW_027508975.1, forward strand.
AGTGGCTTAAATCAACTCAAGCTACAAAACAGTTTGAGGGGATATCGAATTTTGTTCAACTAAAGTTTGGAGTGCACTTCAGGTTGTCCATTATTTCGGTCCTCCTCACCTATCTACACAGAACAGGTTTTTTGTCTGTATGGCTCATTTGCTCATTAGCTGTGGCTATATATGCAGAGAGGGAGACAGCTCCATCTGTCAGGCTTTACGGTTTGCTTCAGGGTGTGAGTGTAATTTCAGAGTCTTGACAGGTACAGTATTCAACATGTTGAATATTTCCTCCTCTCGTCTCTTTTAATTGTAGGGCAGATATTTACTAAATGTGTGCATTTACATGCGGCAATGATCGTGAGTTGTTAACGCAGAGGTGGGCGTTCGTGAATCATCACAACATAGATGATGCACTGTCACTGAAGGAGTTCGATGTACGAAGAAACGAAAATACCAGGAGGTTGAAGTGTTGGTTGTCCAGGGTCTCTTGGGTTAATGGAAGAGAAGCAGGCCGGGGAGAATCCTGACAACTCTGCTACACTTCTCCCTTCATCTCGCTTCTGAAATGCAAAGAAAATTGGTGAGGTGGTGACCTCTGACCTCACCCGAGTGAGGATGCAATTTCAAGTTTAGCACGCTCGGTTGTGTTGCGGCACTGGGGAAATGTAACGTGAAGGGTAGGAATTAAAACCCGCTCAGTTGTACACTTTGATGTTTGAATGTGCACGTAAATATGGATTGGAAAGTTAATAGAATAGAATATTATTTCTATTTCTTAGAAAAAACGTAAATAAAAATAAAAAGAGTTTATTTAACCTTTAAACACAATATAAAAGGGAGGGGGGAGTTAGCAGTGTGTTTTATGTTTTGTAACATATTTTATACATTTATGGCCAATATATGATATAGTGACCATAATGGAGCTCACACTCAAGGATGGGAAAACACCTCAATAATGCAATGAAGTACATTGATAATTGAGTGATTTAAAGAAAAAATAATAACTTTCTCTATATATCATGTGACCCTGAAGACTGGAGTAATGATGCTAAAAATACAGCTTTGGAAACAGAAATAAATCACATTTTAAAATAGATTCAAATGAAAAACAGTTATTTTAAATTGCTATGATATTTTACAATATTACTGTTTTTACTGTATTTTGAATCAAATAAATGCAGCCTTGGTAAGTAGAAGATACTTTTAAAAACATTAAAAGAATCTTACTGATCCCAAACTTTTGAAAGGCAGTGCACATATTAAATTAAAAAAAAATCTGGATAATATAGTACACCAAGTTGCTTCATTTTTGTAGGTGTTCATAAAATACTAATAACAATATAAAAATGATTCATGTGTTTATTTTATAAAAAGTTGAAAAGAGATTTCACAGCAAAAAGACACATACCATGACAGGAAGGGGAACGTTTTTAGAATTATCAACCAGACTAATCAATTACATCAGACTTATCAATTGATCAGAATTTTACATTTTTAGAACTATCAATCAGACAACAGAAGGCATGTAGTAAATTGTGTACAACAAGTTTTTCAGCAAAGATATAATGATGGAAACGGAGGGGTTGCACCACCACATACAAAATTGGTCACACTGTCATATGCAAAAGTTTAGCGCATCCATCTCAGAAATAAGTTTTTTGCCACCTCCTAATTTCTCATAGCAATAGACACTAAAACCATGTTGCAAGTTACATATTGTGAGGTTAAATATATAGCTAAGATTGCGAGTTTGGAAGTGGTTGCAAGTCAACATTTTACAGTAATTAGCAGTGTGGAGGAATTAATTTAAGTGGGTGTTTTGTAGAAAGTAGCATCTGTTTAGACTTAATCATATTTGATCTATTTTTAGAGACGCTAGAGCTTTGACGGATACACAGATTTCTGATGACAGATCAACAACCGTCCTTCTATATATCATCTGTGTTTGTATAAAAGATTGATTACAATACAATGAAACGTCTTTTTTGCTATTTAACATACATCTGGGCTTCCAGAGTAGACAATGCAATAGCATTAAAACACATATATAGTTCAGACTCTGAAATATGATCTGTAATATGATTGGATGAGCCGCTGTGAAATAGCCGACAGTATAGGTCAATGACCCACAAGAGTGTCAACGATAAAAAAAACTAGTTTAAAATGTGTCAAATTCGTATGTAACCTACTCTTTGTATGCATTTTGGTTTCAATTTATCCTGAATAACATTTATCAAAAATGTCATGTAGTGTAACCATCTAATAAAAAGTAACATTACAGTGTGAATACATATGAGTGTAGGGCAGGGTTATTATCGTTAACTAAAACTAAAACCATAAAAAAAAAAAAATTCTTTTTCATATTTTGGCTTTCATCACTATTTATGTTTGTCTTTCTTTAGAAAAAATATAAGTAAAATAAAAAATTTGAGCTGGGGAAGTTTCTGAAATTAGGTTGATGTGACACGTAATGACACTACTGAGAGGTCAGAAGGATAATCCTGTGATCTATGACCCTTAGCCGTCTCACTTCCACTGAAGATACAAAAGTCTTCAAAGAAGAAGAAACTATAAGCCAACGTTTATTGATCATTAGTTTGGTCGTATGCAAGGAACTTGAACTACCGGGTTGACTTGCCGTAAGCTAAATGACTGCAGCTTGACTGCTGGATTCAGATAAGCATTCATTATGTGCTGCTGCATACATTAACAACCTGCATGTGGGAGGAATCATTCCAACCTTTGTCTCTGCTCATTCAAGGAAACGTATTGGCACTCAGCCTAACCTTTAGTGATGTGTTTTGTGTAATGCATGATGGGAAACCAGAGCGATACGAGCGAGGGACAAGGTCTTTATTTTTATGTGAGCACTGACCTTTTCAAGTTGCTTTTGTTGTTTTGTTTAGTTGCTGATTCTTCTCTGACAGAGGCAAGGTTTGCGGTTGAAGCTTTCTTTCCTTGGAAAACAAGACTGTACCATTGGAGAGAGGTAGACAGTATGACTAATTCTCTCTTCAGGGGGACACATAGATGAAGACACTGGCGGAGCGGCTCAGACTGTGTTGTCGAGCCAACATTCAGAACTACTGCTGTTTTTCTGGTAATTCAACTGTCTTATGTCAGCTAGTTTAACAGTATTTTCAAAATGCAAGAATCATTGTGAATAGATGTCTGACAGGACACAGGGGTTTTTAGGAGATATAAAACAAGCTTGGCCCATCTCTTACTGCTAGTCCTGAATTCAGAATCAAAGTCTTGTGGATTTTAGTCCATATCGATTGACTTTGGAGCCATTTAAATTAAAGGTGACATATTATGCCCTTTTTCACAAGATGTAATATAAATATATTGTCATGCCGGTAAATCAAAGATCAGGAAGCAAATGCGAGTACTCAATATTTATTAGGAACACAGATAGTAGACTGATGACTAGGGATGGGAATCGAAAACCGGTTCCACTCGAGAACCGGTTCTAAATTTTACGATCCATCGATATTGTATGCCCTCGACGTTAACGAGTCCTCTTATCGATGCTCCTGCTCTGAGTCAGCCATAGTATGTACAGACCGTGAACTCACAACTGTCCCTTTTGTCCTTTATCAAGCACCATAGCACCGCGTCCAAAGATAATCTTTGTCCTGCAAAGTCTTATTTGATCAGTGAGTAAAATTGTCTCTCTCTGGTAATGTAGATGAACCGCTGCGCTTGTGACAGGGCGCATGTTAAACTGATCGAGCAGAGAGAGAGAGAGAGAGAGAGAAAGAGAGAGCCCCGGTCGCGCGCACGCACTCTCTCTCTTCGGAGCAAGGCGAAAGTAGGCTTCACCGTCTCAAAACTAAGCGCTGTCTTCCTCTCTCCCTCGCACATATTAATCAAAATAAACGAAACGATGGTAAGGTAGGGAGACTAAAGTTTTATGTGGAGCATTCGGAGATTTGTTTTTCCTGAATTGCCGCTGGGTGTGAATTGTGCTAAAATACGTTGCCTTATCTTCTCTGAAAAGTCTTCCGCACATTCAGCTGACATAATCACACTTCAAATAAACGAAAAAAAACGATCCAGTGATGAAATGTTTTCTGTGATGACACACATCTTGTGGGATGTCCCAACTGGCGGGATAATCACACAACGCGCACACGTCCGATAATGACACGTCCAATTCGCGAACTAATGACTCATTTGAACCGATTCGTTTTAATGAATGGTTAAAACAACTGATCTTTCCAACACTGAACTCACGGGACGTTTAATCGGTGTATAACTAATCGGTAACACTTTACAATAAGGTTCCATTTATTACAGAAATTACATAAAAAGTACAGTTTGCTTAGTCAAGTGTAAGCATTAAAACGACTTGTTTTCCCCCCCGAAAAAGACTACTTTTTCCCACACAGTGCTATCAGGAATCGATAAGAGAATCGTTAAAGAATCGGATCGATAAGCAGAATCGTTAGTGGCATTGATATTGATAAAATCTTATCAATTCCCATCCCTACTGATGACACGGGCGTGGAAGGATGGCGCAGGGACTTCGATGGTCGTGGGTGAAACAGGAACTGTGGAGGTGAGATGAAGATGACGACGAAATCCACACCAAGACAAACGATAATCCAACCCAACGATAATCCAAGGAGAAACACGAAGACTGGACGAGCAGGAAGACAGGACTGGAACACCGACACGGAGACATCAAACAACGATCTGACAAGGAGTACAAAAACTGGTGAGTATTTATGAGGTGAGGAAATGGGCTGCAGCTGGTGATGATAATGATGATCAGCTGGAGCGGATCAGGTAATGACATAACACTCACGCCCACTACACACGTGCATTCAAACAACAACATAAACACAAGACGAGAAGGAACCAGAGAATGAGTATACCGTGACAGTACCCCTCCTCCTAAGAACGCCTCCTGGCGTTCTCAGAACCCCTTACCTGTCGATTGTAATCATCGATAAGGGAGTGATCCAGGATGTCTCTAGCAGGAACCCAACTTCTCTCCTCCGGACCGTAACCTTCCCAGTCCACCAAGTACTGAAATCCGCATCCCCTCCGCCTAGAGTCCAGAATGCGATTGACCGAATAAGTGGTCTCCCCATCTACGAGTCGCGGCTGGGGGGGGGGGGGGGCAGGACAGGCAGATTAATGTGAGAATGAAAAACGGGCTTGATTTTGGACACATGGAAGACGGGATGAACCCTCCTGTACGCTGGAGGTAAATTGAGGCGGACTGCCACGGGACTAATAATCTTGGTGACAGTGAACGGGCTAATAAATTTGGGAGCAAGCTTATTGGAGACGGAGCGGAGAGGAATGTTTCTAGTAGAAAGCCACACTTTTTGACCGACGATATATACGGGAGGCCTTGACCGGTGTCGATCGGCCTAGGCCTTGGTGCGCGCCCCCACCTGGAGTAGAGTCTCGCGGGCTCTAGTCCAGGTACGGTGGCACCTCTGGACAAAGGCGTGGGCAGAGGGGACCGCGACCTCGGATTCCAGGCTGGGAAAAATAGGTGGCTGGTGACTACACTTAAACGGAGAAAGGCCCGTGGCCGACACCGGTAATGTATTATGGGCGTACTCTACCATAGAAAGTTGTTGGCTCCATGAGGAAGGATTCTTGGAGACCAAACATCGTAAAACTCTCTCCAGATCTTGGCTGACCCTCTCAGTTTGGCCATTGCTCTGGGGATAAAACCCTGAGGACAGACTAACCGTCGCACCCAGTAATTTACAAATCTCTCTCCAAAATTTGGACACAAACTGGGGTCCCTTGTCGGAGACCACGTCCATCGGAAGGCCATGTAAACGAAAGACGTGATCTACGACGGCCAACGCTGTCTCCTTAGCTGAGGGTAATTTGGGTAAGGGAATAAAGTGAGCCGCCTTCGAGTACCGGTCCACCACGGTCAAAACGACTGTGTTGCCCTGAGAGGGCGGGAGGGCGGTAATAAAATCTTGAGCGATGTGGGACCAGGGTCTCGAAGGGACTGGCAGCGGTTGGAGTAGCCCATTTGGAGGTCGATTGGAAGTCTTACCAGTGGCACAAACTGAGCAAGCCAAAACAAAACTGTGAATGTCCCGAGCCATAAGTGGCCACCAAAATCGTTGCTTGACCAAAAAACTGGTTCGGTTAACTCCTGGATGGCAAGCCACGTTGGAGCAATGACCCCACTGAATAACGTCGGACCGTAATCCCTCTGGCACAAATAAACGATTCGGTGGGCAACCGGGCGGAGGCGTTACCCCTTCTAAGGCCGTCTCGACCTTCGATTCGACCTCCCATGTGAGTGTGGAAACAAATAAGGTTTCGGGTAAAATGCACTCGGGAGTAGACGGGCGTTCGGAGTGATCAAAAATACGAGATAAGGCATCGGGTTTGATGTTCTTTGAACCCGGGCGGTACGAGAGAGTAAAATCAAAACGACCGAAAAAAAGTGCCCACCGAGCCTGCCTAGAGTTCAACCTTTTGGCAGTTCTGATATATTCTAGATTCTTATGATCAGTCCAGACGATAAAAGGTACCCCCGACCCTTCTAACCAGTGACGCCACTCCTCCAACGCTACTTTGACTGCCAACAACTCTCTGTTACCGATGTCGTAATTACGTTCGCCTGAGGATAAACGATGAGACAAAAACGCGCAGGGATGCATCTTGTCGTCTGTAGAAGAGCGTTGGGATAGTACTGCCCCTACCCCCACCTCTGACGCATCAACCTCCACCACGAACTGACGTGAAGGATCAGGGGCAATAAGGATGGGGGCTGAAACAAAGCGGCCTTTCAGTTTGGCAAACACAGCTTCACCTCTGTCTGACCACCTGAACGTAGTTCTGGGGGAGGTCAAGGCAGTCAGAGGCGCGGCTAGTTGGCTGAAGTTGCGAATAAAACGCTGGTAGAAATTGGCGAACCCCAGAAACCTCTGTAGGGCCTTACGGGAATCTGGGCTTTGCCACTCCACCACAGCCTTAACCTTTTCAGGATCCATACGCATTCCTTCGGGACGAGATGATGTGCCCTAGAAAAGAAACAGACTGTGCATGAAAATCGCATTTCTCCACCTTGACAAAAAGCCCATTCTCTAGCAACCTCTGAAGTACTCGTCTGACATGTTCCTGGAGAGATGAAGAAAAAATCAATATGTCGTCCAGGTAGACATAAATGAACTGATCTATCATGTCTCGCAGCACATCATTAACGAGTGCTTGGAAGACCGCAGGGGAGTTGGACAGCCCGAACGGCATGACCAAATATTCAAAGTGCCCCCTGGGGGTGTTAAACGCAGTCTTCCACTCATCCCCCTCCCTAATGCGAACCAAATGGTATGCGTTACGTAAGTCCAATTTCGTGAAGATGGAGGCTCCCTGTAACTTCTCGAAGGCTGAAGACATCAACGGCAAAGGATAAGTATTCTTTACCGTGATGCTGTTCAACCCCCGGTAATCGATACAAGGTCGCAGAGAACCGTCCTTCTTCCCCACAAAAAAGAACCCCGCCCCCGCTGGAGAAGAGGAAGGGCGAATGAACTTGGTTGCTAGAGAATCAGAAATATATTTCTCCATGGCCTCCCTCTCCGGAACAGAAAGCGAGTATAACTTGCCTTTAGGCGGAGACTTACCTGGTAGTAACTCTATAGCACAGTCATAGGGACGATGAGGAGGGAGAGAAGCAGCACGAGACTTACTAAACACTTTCTTCAGGTCCTGGTACTCTATGGGCACATTAGACAAATCCCCTGCTTCCTCCTGAAACATAGAAACAGGTACAGACGGACAAGCAGACACAAGACAAGACTTATGACATTCCTTGCTCCACTCCAGCACAGCTCTTTGATGCCAGTCTACTAGGGGGTTGTGATGGATGAGCCAGGGGTGTCCAAGAACGATGGGTGCGAGGGGTGAATCCAGTATGTAAAAAAAAATAGTCTCAGAATGGTTGCCTGATATGATGAGAGTGATGTCTTCAGTGGTGAAAGAAATGGTGGGAAGTTCTTGACCGCTAAGTGCATGCACTGCTATCTTGTGAGTGAGGGGTTTGAGGGGAATCTGAAGCTTGAGTGCGAATGATCTGTCCATGTCCCACCCGATAGTAGCCTCATACTTACTATCGGGCTTGACCTTTTACCGGGCAGTTGTAAGCGAAATGTCCCGTCCCACCGCAGTAGAGGCAAAGGCCCTGGGATCTCCTCCTCTCCCTCTCCTCCCGGGAAAGCCGAGCTCGCCCCACCTGCATGGGTTCGTGATCATGGACGGGGCTGACCACGTCCCTGCCGCTGGACCTTGGACTCTCGGCTCCCTCCGGTGTGCGGGTGGACGCCACTCGTCGCTCGACCCGTGAGAGTCGAGCGTCCACCCGCAGTGCCAACTCGATGAGTCCATTCAGAGATGTAGGGAGGTCCAGGGCGTAGATCTCCCTCTGGACGTGGTCAGCCAACCCATGCAGGAACATGTCCCACTGCGCCTCCTCGTTCCATTGACATTCGGCCGCCAGGGTCCGGAACTCGATGGAATAGTCCAAGACCGACCTCTCTCCCTGATGCAGGTCGGCCAAAACCCTGGCAGCCTCTCTCCCCGCGATGGCACGATCAAAGACTCGTCTTATTTCGGCAGAGAGTGTCTGTAACGAGGCGCAGCATGGGTCTTGGTTCTCCCACACCGCCGTCCCCCATAGCGCCGCTCTCCCAGTCAGGAGTGTGAGCACGAATGCTACTTTGGCTTGTTCATTCTGGAAAGTTCTGGGTTGTAAAGCGAAGTGCATTGAACATCTAGTCAGAAAGTCTCTGCAAAACTTCGACTCACCGGAGTAGGCTTCCGGGACTGG